>NC_139223.1:95257553-95837553 GCF_055691185.1 Crinia signifera | reverse complement strand
GCTGTAATAGAAGGTTGTCTCTGTCTCCGCCTCGCCTAAGTGGCGGAATATGGTCCAGAAGATGGCATTTGAGTTGTCCAATGTTATGTCCTTTTTCCAGATAATGTCCGGCCACAGGAAGGTGTTTGAGGTCCAGGTCCACGTTGGAGGTTATATAGCTTTTTTTGATCGATGATCTATGTTGCCCTAATCTTTCTTTGATCATTCTAGTCGTTTTCCCGACATAGACGAGATTACAGGGGCAAGTTAAAGCATACACAATAAATTTGCTGTTGCAGTCCAATCTGTGGTGTAGCTTGTATTTTTGTCCATTTGCTGGGTTAACAAATTCATTCCCAGTGACTAAGAAGCTGCAGTTTGTACAACCTGAGCACTTATAGACTCCAGGTTTTCTTGATAGCCAGGTTTTGGAATTCTGGATATTTGGAGAAATATCTGTTACCACCAATTGATCCCTCAGGTTGGGCCCCCTCCGGTAGGCAAATCTGGGGGGTGTTTTTAGTACAGGTTCCAGGGTTGGGTCACTCGCAATCAGGTGCCAATGCTCAAGGATTTTTTTCTTGATAAGTTTAGAGACAACTGTATATGTGCTACAAAAGTTTATTCTCTTTTCAGGCTCTTCGGATACGCCTATCTGTTTATGACGGATTATGAAAAACAGCACATAAGCGGACACTCTACATATAGCAAATATATGAAGCTATATGTTAGATATATAGATGACTTGTTTTTATTGTGGACCGGAGGGGAGGAAAAACTATTACTTTTTGTTAATCATCTTAACTCACTGCCAGGGACAATCAGGTTCACTATAAACTTTAGCCGCCAATCCATCAGCTTTCTTGATGTCAGCATAACCCTCAAGGAGGGCAACTTACATACTAAAGTCTACAGCAAGACCACGGATAAGAATACCCTACTGCATGCCAATAGTCATCACCCAGAAGCACTTAAGAAAGGCCTACCGTACTCCCAGATGCTAAGGTTCTGCCGCATCACTTCTGACCCAGAAGCACTGCCTTTGGCGTTGACAGAAATGGGTAAAAGATTCCTGGAGAGAGGATACAAAAAACATGATGTGGATACAGCTCTCCATAGAGCCCTTGAACACAAAAGGGATGACCTACTGATGCAGAAAAACAAATTATCCGAAGAGCCTGAAAAGAGAATAAACTTTTGTAGCACATATACAGTTGTCTCTAAACCATGGGTCCTCAAACTGCGGCCCTCCAGATGTTGTGAAACTACAATTCCCAGCATGCCTTGCCACAGTTTTAACACTCCCTTATAGGAAAACTGTGGCAAAGCATGCTGGGATTTGTAGTTTCACCACATCTGGAGGGCCGCAGTTTGAGGACCCATGCTCTAAACTTATCAAGAAAAAAATCCTTGAGCATTGGCACCTGATTGCGAGTGACCCAACCCTGGAACCTGTACTAAAAACACCCCCCAGATTTGCCTACCGGAGGGGGCCCAACCTGAGGGATCAATTGGTGGTAACAGATATTTCTCCAAATATCCAGAATTCCAAAACCTGGCTATCAAGAAAACCTGGAGTCTATAAGTGCTCAGGTTGTACAAACTGCAGCTTCTTAGTCACTGGGAATGAATTAGTTAACCCAGCAAATGGACAAAAATACAAGCTACACCACAGATTGGACTGCAACAGCAAATTTATTGTGTATGCTTTAACTTGCCCCTGTAATCTCGTCTGTCGGGAAAACGACTAGAATGATCAAAGAAAGATTAGGGCAACATAGATCATCGATCAAAAAAAGCTATATAACCTCCAACGTGGACCTGGACCTCAAACACCTTCCTGTGGCCAGACATTATCTGGAAAAAGGACATAACATTGGACAACTCAAATGCCATCTTCTGGACCATATACCGCCACTTAGGCGAGGCGGAGACAGAGACAACCTTCTATTACAGCGAGAATTAAAATGGATTTACCGTCTGAACACCCTTACCCCGCATGGCCTAAATGAGGACTTTAAAATGGGGTGTTTCATTTAAGGGAACACCCTACGCACAGTACCTGAGTGTACTTATCATTCTTTGCTTTGCCACACAGACCCAGCCCCTTTTTTCTTGTATTAATACATCACACATATGGTTAAGATCAATGCACACAAACAGTGTTGGAAACGGGCTTGATAACTTTTTTGATATCTAAGCCGGTAATCCAATACTTTTAACTGCACATCAGACATACACTATGACCCCGCCGTGGGTTCTAAATGCTGGACTTTATGTACCTCTATTCCTCTGCCTAAGCATGCACCGCCGAGTGCTATTGCCATAACTGCAAGAATTGTTTGACTTTGCTCCAAGTGTATGGACATTAGTGCTGACCTGAATTGTGATCGACACCGCCGTGTGTCTGGGTGCCATTATGATCTTATCCTTCGGTATCTATGTATCAAATCCTTTGTAAGCCTCAGCATTTATTGATATTGTCACCCGCTCAGCCTTGACCTTATATTCTGTGCCCCCGTATTTAGATACATGTATAATGCATACTATGTCTTTATGCACCAGACGCCAATTAATCCATTTCCTTCACCGTTCACTAATCACTTAGTGATACGCTGTCCCCGCTAGGTAACCCCACACACTGGCACCTTACTGCTTACTATGCACGCAGTCAGCCCGCAGTGTTGACTCGCTCTCCCTGCCCCGACATCAAACAGCCCCGCTGACAGCTAGCAGCAGCTGACGCCGGGATTCCCGAGTGACGCGTCACTCGACCGAACCCCCTCACCCAGTTACTTGGCAACAGGACGCTCTCGCACACCCCGTGGTGCTGAGTGACAGTGCCTGTTTGAAATCCTAAGGGCGGACTTGGCGCCTTTACCTAATGTATAACGTCTATTGCGCACTGTCAGTATCCCTGAAGAGATCTGGATAGGATCCAGCTCGAAACAGCTATCGGGTCAGCTGTGATGTCATGTATCTTCCATCATGCTGTAACCTTGCTGTAACCACAATGTTTTTGCTGTGAATACACGTTTTTTTCTATTTCAAACTGAGTGCTGGTCTATCTCCTTCCCGCTGCAAGGCAGGGTAAGTGCTACTTCTATATATATATATACCTCCCAAGTTGGCGCCAATCTCCGCTCAGGCACTCCGGACTCACACCTCGATGACGTCGGCGTCTCACACACGCTTCTGTCATCTCCATGGAAACTCTGTGCACCAGTGATCCAAGAGCATTACTAGTCATGCAGACCGCCTCCACTCAGCTGTCTCCTATACCACATGACCGCCTCTCCCACTGGCGTCTATGTAGTCATGGAGACTCCAGCTGAGTGCGGCACTGCTGTAACGGGTTTCGGCAGGAGACTGGCTAAAGCATTGGTCACAAAAAACATGCAGTGCGAGAGGCGGTCATGTGGTATAGGAGAGTGGAGGTGGTCTGCATGACGAGTAATGCTCTTGGATCACTGGCGCACCAAGTGGTGGGTTTCCATGGAGATGACAGAAGCGTGTGTGAGACGCCGACGTCATTGCGGTGGGACCCTGTACACAGGTGTGCGGTGTGAGTCCAGAGTGCCTGAGCGGAGATTGGCGCCAACTTGGGAGGTATTTAAGGTATGTTGTGCACACTGTTCAAATTGTATGTATTGCCTCTTGAGAAAGGGGGAAACCCCGAAAGGAGCCACTGGGGCGTTAGAATAAATTTCACCGTTTGAAGAAATTGCTGCAGTGACGTGTCTGTTTTCCGGTGTTCGGTGGGAGCTGGGGAACCCTCTGTTTATTGATCCTTGACAAAGGCACGCAGCTTGTGCATCGTTTGTGGAGAGTGCTGGTCCATTGGCTTTATATTGCACAGTGATCTGGAGTGAGAATCACTGTAAGGGACAAGGCACCCCAGGAGTTTAACTCTGTGAGTACTTTGTGACTGTCTTGAATATATATTCCCAAGTGGAAGTATTGCACACTATGGAGCCATTGGAATATGTGGATACAGATAAAATCTATGTTCCTGGCAATGTTGTGCTGCCTAAGTGAGAGACGCTAAGCTTCACTGCTGAAGAAGCTTCACAAGTATTGTTTACTGAACCACTTGGTGATATAAGCCTTAATTCTGAGGATATTTACCAAAGATTACTGAATTTACATAAGAGAGAAATTGATTTCATGTTACATGGACAATCACTATCTGACTACTTTCGGGAAAAAATGATTCCCCGCGGATTCCGAGTCCGCAATGTCCCGACAATTGGCCGCTCTAGCCCTGAGTTTTATAGGCGGTGGGTTGCCGTATTAAATAAATGTGGATTGGACTTGATGATCCTGGTTATTGACCAAGCTGGTCGTGAACTCAAGACCACTAAGGAGAAAATCGACACATTTAAATTGATGCATGAGACAACCCTGAATGATGAAACTTATCAAAAGCTGTGGAGTAAACTACTAACCCAGTGCGACACTTATCGCTTGGAGCTACTGAAATTTAAAAAGACCAAGCTACACACGGTACAACAGGATTATGAGGACAATACTGTCTACCGTTGGGTGTCTGGTGGGGGTAATTCTCAACGCCCCTTTAAACAACGACATACCAGTGCATGGCGCAATAGAAGGGACAATCGCGACCAGCAAAAAGTGTCCTTCCAGAGTGACAGCGACTTTGGCTGGCCGGAATCTGATGATCCCTCATCTGCCCTACCCCCTTTAGGGGTAACCACACGAAAAAGAGTGGGAGGAACAACAGAAGAACCCGCTGCAGCAGGCAGAATGAGAGGCTCTTCAAAAGCAATGAACCAGAAGAGCAATTCATATTTAATCTGTCTTCTCGCCAGGTATCGGATGTGGAATTAAAGGTCCTTAATAAAGGTTTGTCATTCATTCCTACTACAGTACATGATGACTTTAAGTGGCAGTGCAGTTTGCAAAGGCTGGGGAGGAATATCAGACTTAAAGAACATTTTCAGGACTCTACCCCCGTTCAAGACTCCAGCACTACTGGAGCCTTTATACGGCAACACCATCTGTCGAAATTTGACCCGATTTGTAACAATACATCGATTAAAACATACACTAGACTGCTTAATGACTTTACAGTTTAATGCGGCTAATCGCACTGTTCATCATAACCTATCTAGAATTAAACAACAGGCCCTTAAATCACTTAGTTGTGATGAAAGTATCACTATCCGCCCCGCCGAAAAGGGGGGCGGTATAGTGATACAAGATATAGGGGATTATCGGTCAGAATTGTATCGTCAGTTATCTGATAGCAATGTGTATTGTAGATTAGATGGAGATCCAACTAAGCTATTTCAAAGGGAATTATTCGAGCTGATCGATGGTGCTGTGTTAAAGGGCATATTGGATAAAAAATGTGCTGATGCCCTTAAGGTTAAAGATCCTGTAATACCTGTTCTTTACTCATTGCCAAAAATTCACAAAAATAGTGAAAAAACCCCTGGCGGTCTGCCATCATTTCTGCCAGGGGGAGCTTATATCAACCGGTGTCACAATTACTTGATATGCTCATCCAGCCTTTTATTACTGTACAGCCCCATTTTCTTAAGGACACTACTAGTTTCCTGAATGTTATAGCCACTATGGATGATCTGCAAGAACACACTATCATGTGTGTAATGGACGTGTCAAGCTTGTTACACGTCCATTTCACACATACAAGGGCTCTCAGCCATGAGTGAATTTCTTGGTAGTTTGGTTGACTTTGAATTTAATATTTCCTTGTACCTGGATTTGTTGCGTTTGGTGCTGACCAAAATTTTTTTTTTATTTGATGGGTCAATGTATCTGCAGACGCCCGGGTGTGCAATGGGGGCGGCGGTCGCCCTTGCATATGCCAATGTATTTGTTTAATTTTGAAAAAGAACTCATTTTTGGACATCAATTTGGCCAACACATTTGGACATTCTGCAGATACATTGATGACCTGTTTATGTTTTGGAATGGGGGGGAGGAACTGTTTAATGTAATGATGGAAGAGATCAATGCTGCAGACACACCCATTAAATTTACATATAAAACCAGTAAATCTGTGATTGAGTTCTTGGATGTGTCTGTTGCTTTGATCAATGGTAAAATTAATACCTCTGTTTTTAGAAAACTTAGATAGGAATACACTCCTTCTTGCCAGTAGCCATCACCCTCCACCGTTAAACGGATTACCCTACTCTCAGATGGTACGTGCCAGACGCATTTGTAATGACCCTACCAGAATAGAGTAGGAGTTAGATCTGATCATTGAGAAATTTCACGTCAGAAGCTATGCATTGGACAAACTGCTTTTGTCCAAGCAAAGAGCTCTTAAATTGAATAGGGCTGACCTTTTGAAACCAGGGGTCAAAAAAAGTGATAATGTGTGCCCTTTTGTTTCAAAATTTGACTCTTCTAGTATGGTTGTCCCCATTGCTAGTAGAGCTTTATGGCCAATTGTAGCCTCAGACAAGAATCTTCCTGCCTTCAAGAATACACGACCTCTAGCATGCTATACACGGGGTCGCAACTTAAGAGATATATTAGTACACTCCGATGTTACAGGTTTTAACTCTGAGGTACGATCAAAAACTGTATATAAAAAGCCGGGTTGCTATAAATGTCCCCGATGTGCCCAGACTGCTTTAAACATCCTCATACTGCAAAAATGTACCATATTAGACATGTTCTTACATGTGATACGCAGTTTGTCATATATGCTATTATCTGTCCTTGCAATCTGTTTTACATTGGCATGACTTCAAGAAAGTTCAAAGAAAGGATGGCTATGTATAGATCGTCGATCAAGGCGGCATTGGCTGGAAAAAAGGCAGATCAACATGTGGCAATACATTTTAGGGACAAGTGTCATCAATTAGAGTCGCTACGCTATTTGATCATAGACCATGTACCTCCATCTAATCGTGGAGGAGATAGTTAAACGCTTGTGAAAACTGGAGGCTACATGGATCTATCGATTAAATACTGTGGCGCCGAATGGTCTGAATGAATCAATCGTTTGGAGTTCTTTTATGTAGTCAGTTATTGCTATTACAGTAACTTTTGCTAGAATATGATAATCTCTCCGACATTATGCCATTGCTACAATTGTTTCCATTGTAGTGTACATATGATTTTTCTTTTTGACGTTTTGTGTTTTTAATATTCATTGTAATTAGGTAAGAATTATTCCTCCTACACTGGTCCGCATATGGGTCGGCGATGTGAGGCTGCCATCCCGGGGGGAGAGCCTTGGGTGGACGTCTTACAGGACCACCTCAGTATGTGGAGCAGTGTTATATGGTGGCCTATTGCAGTATGAGTCTGCGGCGGGGACATCGGGGGATTGCATCATGGGTGTGAGACATGATTGCTTTGCCCTGATGTCCTTGCATCCTGGCCATTTTTAATATTAAAATTCATGTATATGTTTTCATTGTACTGTTTATGCATGTTTTTTGTGACCAATGCTTTAGCCAGTCTCCTGCCAAAACCCGTTACAGCAGTGCCGCACTCAGCTGGAGTCTCCATGACTACATAGACGCCAGTGGGAGAGGCGGTCATGTGGTATAGGTGACAGCTGAGTGGAGGCGGTCTGCATGACGAGTAATGCTCTTGGATCACTGGCGCACCGAGTGGCGGTTTTCCATGGAGACGCCAACGTCATCGAGGTGGGACCCTGTACACAGGTGTGCGGTGTGAGTCAAGAGTGCCTGAGCGGAGATTGGCGCCAACTTGGGAGGTATTTAAGGTATGTTGTGCACACTGTTCAAATTGTCTGTATTGCCTCTTGAGAAAGGGGGAAACCCCGAAACGAGCCGTTGAGGCGTTACAATACATTTCACTTTATGAAGAAATTGCTGCAGGTACGTGTCTGTTTTCCGGTGTCCTGTGGGAGCTGGGGAAGCCCTCTGTCTATTGATCCTGGACAATGGCATGCAGCTTGTGCTTCGTTTGTGGAGAGTGCTGGTCCGTTGGCTGTGTATAGATATATAGAGATATAGATAGATATATAGAGATATAGATAGGTATATAGAGATATAGATAGGTATATAGAGATATAGATAGGTATATAGAGATATAGATAGGTATATAGAGATATAGATAGGTATATAGAGATATATAGATAGGTATATAGAGATATATATCTAGATATATATATATATATATATATATATATATATATATATATATATATATATATAAAGATCTATATCTATCTGCTGGATGCACAACCTGCAATAGCCTTACCCCGGGCCCCACCTTTCCACACCCCCACACAGGTAAACCTACGAAAATAAGGTACCGCCTGCATTGCCAAATGGATCATGTAATCTACCTCCTCTATTGTCCCTGCGGCCTTGCCTATGTTGGCATGACGACACGAAAATTCAGAGAAAGGATGGCGAACCACCGCAACTCGATCAGATCCGCCATTGACACAAGAAAAGCTGAACTGCCTGTTCCCCGCCACTTCCTGGCAGCAGGACACCAGAACTCTAGCCTACGTTGCCGCATTATTGACTGGGTACCCCCGCCCCTCCGTGGAGGCGACCGTGGACTGGCTCTAAGAAAATTGGAAAGCAGATGGATCCACCGACTGGGTACACTTGCCCCCAAAGGACTTAATGAGAATAATCCCCTCTCCATTTTTTTGAGATAAATCTCACATACCCATATACTTTGGATATTTCGCCTAGAATTGACCCTTTGTATAGTCAACTGATATATGAACAAATACGAGACTGCCTCCGCTTGTACTGTGTCCCTTGCAACTCAAAACCTGCTCCGATCTTCTACCTAAAGTGCCAGTTTTGGGTCCGCTATCTACCTATATATATGTATACTTCTCTTATATATGCTTTTGTATATTTTCAAAAATTTGTTTTGTGCCTCTTGATATATTTATGTACTTAGACTTTTTGTATAGATATTTGTGGGCTTCTTATATACACATGAACAGTCGGTATTTGCCCCCGGCTTTAGATATAACCTTAATCTCCAGCCCCTTATCTACCAGTGCCCTCCAGGCGAATAGAGCACTAACCTTGAGAGACCCTCACAGACCCGTCGAGATCCCAAACAAATATCACCTTACCACTCACTTACGTATCCCCTGTAGTTTTATCACTCTCTCCCTACCTCTCACCAGCTCGCTACACCTGTTGTTAAAACTGTGCACTACACCAACCTAGTGCACCCCATACGTGACACGGACTATGCACATAACCCCCTGCAACGTCCCCCTGGTGCACACCCGCATACTTTCCTACTAACCCCTTCACACGCACTGTGGTGTCCTGTTTTCAAGAACCACGGTTGTGGACCTGTCAAAACCCCGTTTATCTTAACACAGCCCTTCTTTTCCAAGACCCAATGCACAACCTCTATCACTTACCCTGGTTTTTACTAATAATCCCCCCGGCTATATACCACGTTATTATAACGATTAAGCACGGCTTTGTTCAACTCATATACCATTGCGTTACTGTAACCTAGATATCCCGCGTTGCCTTGACTACCCCGTGCTTGTTACATTCTATTGCCATAGTTACGCACAGCTCCGGCATATTCCCGGAAGCTGTGCGCTCCAGAGCTGCGTTCCAGCGCCGGCATCCGGCCGACGCACTTCCGGTTTTACCGGAAGTACGATAGCGCATCACAGATGTGAATCTGTGGCGCCTCCCAGCTACTTACCCCGCTCATGGTATAAATAGCCGGACGGGAGGGCAGTCAGATCAGCTGGCTGACCCTGTCCCTATCCAGGATGTTTCTGCGCCGCTGATTATATGCTGTCTCACTACTAAACGTAACTATGTCTTTTGCCTGTTTATTTGTACATGTCTTTGGATTCAGTATTACATGTACCAATTGTTTGTACTTTCTGTATACTTGTAGGCTCCTTGATAAAGGTCCATACTGGGACCGAAACGTCGGGGCTTGTATACTTTGATTGCCTACTGCTATGTTGACCCAGCTGGAATTAAAAACAATTTTTTCGTTTTATCACATGGCTGAATTGTGATTTAAGGAGAGTGCTCTGCTTCCATACCTATTGGTGTGGAAAACTCTGTCTATTTAATTAGGGCATGCTAATGCATGTACCTCTGCCGGGCACCCCACTGCTGTCTCCATTTGGGTGAGAGTGCGGTCACTTCCATTCTCTTTAGATACTGAGGCTCTGACCTCTTGACCTGACACCCACACTTGACCTGGTACTATAGGACCAGGTGACAGCACCCTGAACTGCTGCCCACTATTGTATCTACCAGGGTACACACAAAAAAACCCCCCTCCCCCCACCCCTATCCTACGTGTATGTTTGTACTGTCTCTCCATATCTGTGTATTATTCTGCCTGACGTTCGTTCCGTCCAGTATGGCCACAGGGGGTTTCCTAGACGACCTCCTTCTCTCACAGGCCGAACACGGCATAGTCTCACTCACAGACGACGACGCCGACAAAGTCCTATTCGACGCTTCCGACTTTGACTCACTACCCAATGAGTCACCAACCGACCTCTACCAGAGGCTTCTAAAACTAAAAAAACGCGAAATCGACTTGTCCTTACACGGACACTTCCTTTCGGAATACTATCGTAAAAAAATTATACCGAGGGGCTTCAGGGTCCCCAACGTACCCACCATTGGGAGACGGAACCCCACATTCTGCAGTCGCTGGTGTGGGGTTCTCAATAAATGCTCCTTCGACCTCATGCTCCTTGTGGTCGAGGAGGTAGGAGTAGAGCTCAAAAAAGTCAAACAGGACATAGAAGAATTTGGGAATGCCCATCTGGCTACCATAAAAACTGACAAAACCACTAACCTGATCGAAAAAATTAAAACCCAGATAGAGTCATATAAACAGGACTTGCTCTCCTTTAAACATAATAAATTAGCAGTAGTCACATCGGACTACCGTAACCACACCGTCTACAGGTGGTTGGTAGGTGAGTCAGGATCTGCCCGCCCACAACGACCTTACCGCCAGAGACGACAGAGAAACCCATACCAATTTAACACCGGTTCCTCTACCTCAGCGTCTGAGACCGAACAGTCAGAACCTCAGTCTGATTTTTTAGACGCAGGCCCAAGCAGCACAAAACCGCGAAAACCCCCCAGAGGCAGGGGCGGCGCCCACACCCCCGCTGCGGTCGTCTCCGGCAAAAGAATACGCAAGCAGGTGCAGAATTAGTATTCAACCTCTCCGACTCCGAACTGACACCTGCCATGACATCACTCCTGTCCAAAGGACTGTCTTTCGTCCCGACCCACCCCCACGACAGCTTTGACACCACCATAGACATCTATAAATTTGGGCGCAAACTGAGGTTACAGGAACAGTTCGCCGACAGTTGTCCTGGTACCCCCAGATCCAAATTCCATAAACCCTCTGTGTTTGACCCCATGTCTACCAACCCCAGCATCAAAACGTTCACTAGACTTGTTGAGAGGGACACACTACAATCACCCGCCAAACCTAGGTTTGACAACCTAACCAAGACCGAACGGGAAGCACTCAGAGACCTAAAAGGGAACCCCAACATAGTCATTAGACCAGCGGACAAAGGGGGTGCGGTGGTGGTGCAAAACTGGTCTGACTACCACTCTGAAGTGGTCCGACAGTTAGAAGACACAAATACCTACAAACCTGTCCAACAAAACCCCATACCAGAGTTCAAAAGAATTATTGACAAGATACTACAGAGGGGATTGACCAGTAACCACATCCCCAAAGAGACGTCCGAATTTCTGACGGTAGATTTCCCGATCTGCCCGATCATATATACCTTACCCAAGGTCCATAAATCCCACTCTCACCCGCCTGGTAGACCTATCATCTCGGCACGTGGGTCCCTACTACAACCGTTGGCCATATACGTTGACAGCCATCTCCAGCCTCTCGTCACATCCAGTGATACCTACATCAGGGACACTTCGGACTTCATCGAACAACTCAAATCGGTCGACATCTCTTCACGAAACGTACTCCTAGCCACGATGGATGTAAACTCCCTGTACACTGTGATCCCCCACACAGATGGCTTACGGACTCTTCGCAATAGACTGGATGAACGCTCTACACTTATCCCATCAACAGACTTCCTTGTTGAATTGGCTGAGGTTATACTGCGCTATAACCACTTTATGTACCAGAAGAACTACTACGTCCAGGTATCTGGGACCGCGATGGGGTCTAACCTGGCACCCTCTTACGCATGTACCTACATGCTTGATTATGAACACCGGTATATCCTACCACACTACAAGGACAAGATCATATTCTACAAGAGATACATTGACGATGTATTCCTCATTTGGGCAGGCTCGCCAGAAGAATTCACCAACATGGTAAACAACCTTAACACCAAGGACCATCCGATTAAGTTTACACACCTTTCCAATGAAGAATCGATAAACTTCTTAGACATCAACGTCCGCCTATCTAATGGCAAACTCCACACCAGCCTCTACCGAAAATCTACTGACAGAAACACCCTTCTTCTCACCTCAAGTCAGCACCCACCTACCCTGAAAGAACATTTGCCTATCTCGCAATATATGAGAGTCATGCGCAACAACACAGATGACAACATTATGAACACCCAACTGGACGAGATGACTGACCGGTTCAAACAGCGGGGTTATTCTGAAACTACCCTCAAACGCTGCTTATCGAAGGCGAGGAAGAAGATGAACCCCTCTAACCCCGAGACCCAGACTCCTAAACCACCAAGGATGGTTTTCGTCAACAAATATGACCACACTTCTACCAAAATGCAGACCAGTCTGAGGAAGCATTGGCCAATCCTGGCATCCGATCAGTCGCTAAAATTGCAACAATATGGCCCACCGATGGTAGCCTTTAAAAAGGGACCTAATCTCAAGGAACTCCTCTTGCGACCCACTACAAGTCCACAAGTCGATTCGAATCTGACATGGCTATACTCGAAACGACCTGGCTGCTTCCGATGTGCTGGATGCACAACCTGCAATAGCCTTACCCCGGGCCCCACCTTTCCACACCCCCACACAGGTAAACCTACGAAAATAAGGTACCGCCTGCATTGCCAAATGGATCATGTAATCTACCTCCTCTATTGTCCCTGCGGCCTTGCCTATGTTGGCATGACGACACGAAAATTCAGAGAAAGGATGGCGAACCACCGCAACTCGATCAGATCCGCCATTGACACAAGAAAAGCTGAACTGCCTGTTCCCCGCCACTTCCTGGCAGCAGGACACCAGAACTCTAGCCTACGTTGCCGCATTATTGACTGGGTACCCCCGCCCCTCCGTGGAGGCGACCGTGGACTGGCTCTAAGAAAATTGGAAAGCAGATGGATCCACCGACTGGGTACACTTGCCCCCAAAGGACTTAATGAGAATAATCCCCTCTCCATTTTTTTGAGATAAATCTCACATACCCATATACTTTGGATATTTCGCCTAGAATTGACCCTTTGTATAGTCAACTGATATATGAACAAATACGAGACTGCCTCCGCTTGTACTGTGTCCCTTGCAACTCAAAACCTGCTCCGATCTTCTACCTAAAGTGCCAGTTTTGGGTCCGCTATCTACCTATATATATGTATACTTCTCTTATATATGCTTTTGTATATTTTCAAAAATTTGTTTTGTGCCTCTTGATATATTTATGTACTTAGACTTTTTGTATAGATATTTGTGGGCTTCTTATATACACATGAACAGTCGGTATTTGCCCCCGGCTTTAGATATAACCTTAATCTCCAGCCCCTTATCTACCAGTGCCCTCCAGGCGAATAGAGCACTAACCTTGAGAGACCCTCACAGACCCGTCGAGATCCCAAACAAATATCACCTTACCACTCACTTACGTATCCCCTGTAGTTTTATCACTCTCTCCCTACCTCTCACCAGCTCGCTACACCTGTTGTTAAAACTGTGCACTACACCAACCTAGTGCACCCCATACGTGACACGGACTATGCACATAACCCCCTGCAACGTCCCCCTGGTGCACACCCGCATACTTTCCTACTAACCCCTTCACACGCACTGTGGTGTCCTGTTTTCAAGAACCACGGTTGTGGACCTGTCAAAACCCCGTTTATCTTAATACAGCCCTTCTTTTCCAAGACCCAATGCACAACCTCTATCACTTACCCTGGTTTTTACTAATAATCCCCCCGGCTATATACCACGTTATTATAACGATTAAGCACGGCTTTGTTCAACTCATATACCATTGCGTTACTGTAACCTAGATATCCCGCGTTGCCTTGACTACCCCGTGCTTGTTACATTCTATTGCCATAGTTACGCACAGCTCCGGCATATTCCCGGAAGCTGTGCGCTCCAGAGCTGCGTTCCAGCGCCGGCATCCGGCCGACGCACTTCCGGTTTTACCGGAAGTACGATAGCGCATCACAGATGTGAATCTGTGGCGCCTCCCAGCTCCTTACCCCGCTCATGGTATAAATAGCCGGACGGGAGGGCAGTCAGATCAGCTGGCTGACCCTGTCCCTATCCAGGATGTTTCTGCGCCGCTGATTATATGCTGTCTCACTACTAAACGTAACTATGTCTTTTGCCTGTTTATTTGTACATGTCTTTGGATTCAGTATTACATGTACCAATTGTTTGTACTTTCTGTATACTTGTAGGCTCCTTGATAAAGGTCCATACTGGGACCGAAACGTCGGGGCTTGTATACTTTGATTGCCTACTGCTATGTTGACCCAGCTGGAATTAAAAACAATTTTTTCGTTTTATCACATGGCTGAATTGTGATTTAAGGAGAGTGCTCTGCTTCCATACCTATTGGTGTGGAAAACTCTGTCTATTTAATTAGGGCATGCTAATGCATGTACCTCTGCCGGGCACCCCACTGCTGTCTCCATTTGGGTGAGAGTGCGGTCACTTCCATTCTCTTTAGATATATATAGATATATATATATATAGATATATATAGATATATATAGATATAGATATAGATATATAGATATAGATATAGATATATATATAGAGATATATATATATATATATATATATATAAATATAGATATATATATAGATATATAGATATAGATATATATATATATATAGATATATATATATATATAGATATATATAGATATAGATATATATATACATATAGATATATATAGATATATATATATATATCTATATATATCTATCTATATAGATAGAGAGAGAGAGATATAGAGAGAGAGATAGATATATATATATATAGAGAGAGAGATAGATATATATATAGAGAGAGAGAGATAGATATATATAGAGAGATATATATAGAGAGAGAGAGAGAGAGAGAGAGAGATTCTGTTGAGTGCCTTTTGGAGAAAGAGCGCTACTGTATACAAATAAAATTATTACTGTTAATTACAAAAAGAGGTGCATGTTGTCTTAAGTATACAAAATATATAACATGAATGTTCGTAAAGAAATACTTCTATAGATAGCTTTCTATATTTAACCCTGTGAATGGGAAGTGTAAAAATAGGTGTGGAGATTTTCAAGCAAGCCTTTTTATAAAACCCTTTGAATGCCAACATTGCTATGAAAGATTCTCAAAATATCCGTTAAAAATGTCACCGTCGCTCAGAGACTGTTCTCTTTTTTTTTTTTTTGGGTGCAGTATTTAACTAAACTTAAATGAATTGACTTGGCTGTATTTGTATTTACTTATACTAAAAGAACAGCCACTGTAACCATGCTGGCATTTTTAGTGGATATATTGGGGATCGCTCACAGCAATGTTGGCACTGTAAAGGGTTAAATATGTTCATGCTGGTGTTAGAAGTACAGTATGGCATTGTATGCTGCTAGAAGGAAATCTGTGTATATAAGATAAGTTACCTTGAAGTAATAGAACATACAATATTATGAGAACCATAATTTTTTTCACTTCCATTAGAAATTATCTGAAAATATGTATTTTTAAAATGTATTATTTTACCTTTCTTAAGGGTGAATATATTACTGTTGTGAAAGGACTATGCCTCTTGGTGTATTACTTCAGAAAAAAGAAATATTTTAGGTAAGAATTCATGCACGTAGAATAGAAAAGACCGCTGAAAAAAATATTTTCAATTCACTTGCACAATTCAATTAGGTCCAAGTTCCCTTGAAAAACAACAGCAGTTGTACTGGAAACACCCCCCTCCCCCACCCCATCTTGCTCTAGACTCTCTGGCTTTTTGTGAGCAGTCCCATGGGGCTGTGAATAAAATCAACATGTCCGGAGCTACAGTAATGCTGCATATAGAATAATTTATTTGTGGGTGATATCTGATTGCATGAATGGATCAGAAACCTAATGCTGGATGTTTAAATGACATTATTATAATCTTTAGGGACCGTATCATTGATATGAGGCAAAGTCTAATGGCCATGAGGGGAAGCAGTTTACTTACCTGCCCTGCCCCAGTAGGAAATTAGGAAGAAATAAAGCCATATAGATTGATACAAAGGCTATCTGTAGGAATAGATGTCTAATCACACTATGTTAATGTTGTTCAGGTTCTCTCTAAGTCCAACAAGCAAAAAAGGCGCAAACAACGTATTCACAGTGGTAACATGTCATCCTGGAGAAGACTGCATAGCCACAGGACACAAAGATGGCAAAATACGACTCTGGTGAGTGGTTAAAGAGTTTGCACGATTTTGATGGCCATATCTAGATATAAATCTATATACTAGGTGGCCTCTGCTTCAACAAGATCGCACATAGCGATGTCAGGGCCAGTGTTCTTCAGTGAGAACACTGGCCCTGACCAATTAATATCCAGCATGCTGGATTTTAATCGCCTGTGATAACGACGCCTGGGACCAATGTGTAATTCTTAATTAACAATTCGTCAGAAGCGGAGGACTTAATCTTTAAAATGGTACCTCATCCATTTTTGGTTAAATATGAAAAGAGAAAAAGGATTGTTAACAAAAATAATATGATATATTGTTTGTCCCCAGCACTCTGGAACCCCACAGGGGTCAATTGCTCTAGTGCCTTCTTTTGGGATATGAGCCCCTAATACAAAACATTTGTGGTAGTTCGAGGAATCTTCACTCATTTTTAACCAACAGGAAGCTGACGGTCAAAAGATATTTATAGAGTATGTCCACATGCACAATTAACAGTCTATGATACCAACATGTAGACTTAGTTAATAGGACAAAGATATTAAAAATATCTCAATCGGATAAATGGGTCCACACTTGGGCACAGGCATATTCACTCGTAATTGGGAGAAGGAGCTGCCGGAAGGGGCAATACTTACTCTGTGCGGCTCCGGTGTTCCCCCAGCACTCGCGCAGCTCAGGCATCCATTTTATCACTATTTGGTGCCTCTGAACATTGCTGGAGGCTCCTGCTTTCTGTTGACCGACTGCTACAGTGTTTTACCCAGTCCCCTCCCGGTTCTGTGTGTTTAGACAGTGGAGTTTAGAGCGAGGTGAGACAGTAATAGGCTGTATGCAAATTAGGTCCTAGCTTTCCTGTGTTATACACCATAGAGCTGTTGGGTGGCTTGTGACAGCTCCTCTTTTTTTCATACGGTCTCTCCTGTCCAGTGATTCTACACATGGAGCCTTCTTCAACAAGCCGCCTCTAGAGAGCCAGGTATGTGTATACTTCCTGATGGAACCTTGGGGTCTGTTAATCTCAGCATTCTCTGGATCCATTATGGATCGCAGAGTTCTCCCTTTATAAGAGGAAGAAAACTCTGCCTACAGTTTTTTTTCTTTCCTGGTACAGATAACAAGTTTATTCAGTACCGGACTCCAAATGGCGATAGGGCTCCTCACCCTGTCTACTTTGAGACCTTCCACTCACCGATTCCAGGGGTGTGGCACACCACAGGAGATTCTTCTCTCAATAAATGCTCTCGAGCTCACAGCAGTGTTCTATGCTTGGCTTCAGGCAACACACTACTTCAAGGCCAGGCCATACGAGTGCAGTATGGCAAGGCCACGGCTGTGGCCTATATAACCAAATAGCATGGCAAGCGCAGTCGTGCCACAATGAAAGAGTTGAGTTGTATTCTGTGTTGTGGCGGGGATCAGGTCCCGGTCTTCATCCTCGGCGTAGACCAGGCATGCCCAAAGTCAGGCCCGGGGGACAATTGCGGCCCGTGCTGTCATTTCAAGCGGCCCGCAGCCTCCAGCTGGAAGCGGGCAGAGCATAAGATGTGGGAAGCACAGCACAGGACACTAAAGGTGGGGCCCCGGCGTGCGTGCCTTTACCTTGCTGTCTGCATTATTGAGGAGGTGCCGGCCGCCACAGTGAGATGTGTTTGGCATCTTTTGGGTGAGTATGCGTCCTACCCCTGCTGCTGCAATTGTATATCACCCTCCTCCACAATCACAGTGACAGCAGTGTGTGGGGAGGGGGCAGCAAGGGGGAAGCTTGCTACCGTAACCTGCAGAGCAGAGGAGGATGGCAGCGGGAGCCCAAGCATCTCCTGTACTTGCAGTTCCTGGTTTGCCTCTCCTTCTTCTGGCTCACACAAGGGGCTGGGAAACATACAGAGAAGGGAGGGGACAGAGTGGAGGACATACAGTGAAGGAGGGTCAGGCTGGGGGACATACAGTGAATGGCGGTAGTGATGGCCATTCGGGGGTGCATGGGCAGGCTGGGATACATAGTGAATGGGAGTCATACAGTGAAGGAGGGTCAGGCTTGGGGACATACAATGAATGGAGACACTGATAAACATTAAGAGAAGGGGGGGGGCAGGCTGGGGGGACAGGCTGAATGGTCAGCCCCCACACATTTACACTTCACCAAATTTGGCCCTCTTCACAAAAACTTTTTTAGGGGAAAGAGGGGAGGGGGATGGCGACCGGTGCACAGGTAGGTGTTACAAAAAGTGATAACCTATGATAACTATCGGTTCCAAAGTAACTGCTATATATCAGGAGGGATACCCTCTGTTTATTTAGGAGTGTGGAGGTGCACCCAAGAGAGTGGTTATAGTTGCAAAGAGGAAGAAGGAAAGACTCTCTGTTTTTTGGGGCACTCTTTTACTTCAGATTACGCATGGTAGTCTAGTCCAATTTTTTAAGGTATTTGATTAAAAGCTATATTTTAATAAATTCACTCTAAAGAGGAGAACTGTGGGAACCCCACACAGGGTCCCTAATTCTCCCCTATACATTTGTGAACTAGAAACAATTACCCACAGTTGCCTAACTATTACAGGTACTGCTTTTTCATTTGCAGATATTCACTCTTATATAAGAAGCCGTAATCTGCGTATGCACTATTAAAGTGATAGGTGAGATAGTGTGTGCCTCGCCAAAATCTTGTACTTATCTTAACGACCAAATTAAAATATGTATAGATTACCATGCGTAATCTGAAGTAAAAGAGTGCCCCAAAAAACAGAGAGTCTTTCTTTCTTCCTCTTTGCCTCTTCACAAAAAGTTTGGACACCCCTGGCGTAGACACTTGGGAGAAGGACTTCCTCAGTCGGCAAGTCATGTATCAAGGAGAATGGTATCTCCACCATCCAGTCTTCCAGAGGCTAGTAAACCACTGCGGTCACCTTCAGATCGCATTGTTGGCTGCCTCGGCAATATCGCCAATTGCCCTTCTGCTGAGCCCGTATCCTTCGGAAATAGGGGTGGATATCCTTACAAAAATCTGGTCTTGCCATTTCGTTTAACTCTTCCCTCGGATTCTGCTGCGTCTTTGGAGGAAATGAGTCACTGTGCTATTGATAGCTCCAGACTGTCCTCGTAGTGCCTGGTACACCACCTTCTAACATCTCTTCTGACAGATGAGCATGGCCTATATCACTACACCTACTGTCTCAGGTGCCTTTTGTCTATCCGGGCTCAAGGCATCTTCATTAGGGGGTGTGGTCCTTTCTGAAAAGAGCAGTGATATCTATCTTATGTGCTAGGACAGAAGGGACGCAGGGGTGCATTGTTGGCGCCTTTGGCGAGCTTATGTCTCATGGTGAGGGGCGTGGTGATTCTCCTGTGCGCAGATTACAAAGAAATGGCTTCTTCTGTTTTTACGGGCTGGTTTTCTGTCTGAGCTGCTCCTTGGATTCTCTCCATCTTCTTTCACCGGAAGTTGTCATTATTGCCAGAGGGGCAAACTCTTCCTGTGGGTGTTTAAAATTCAACCTCCCTTCCGTTCTCCCACTTTTTTAAGGCATTTAGCCCTGATCCTGGCTTCCTACACTCTCCATTGGTTGAACCATTGGACATGCTGGAGTTAATCTATCTGGCGTGGTTTCTGTTCTGTTACTGGCCTTTGCTCTGGCCAGAAGTATACCAATTTTGGGGGCTCTCTCCTGTTGTCTTTTTCTGATATTACGTGATGAGTTCATACATGAGGAATATGTGAGGTGGAATTTCAGATAGGTGTCTCATTCTTTCTTAAGGTTGTGACAGCCTTCCATATCAGCCATTCGTGATTTTCCATTAGATTTTCTAGACACCAGATTTCTGGTTGTGGTCCGTACACTACCGTTCTATGTTACCGCCACTGCTTCCATACATGAACTCTGATGCTCTGTTTGGTTTGTGCGATTCGGCAAAGCTGGGCTGTCTAGCATCTTCACAGACTCTGGTCATGTGGATTTGCCTTACTGTCTTGCAAGTCTCCGCCTTATTCTATTTCTGCACATTCCACGCACTCTGTGGGACCTTCTTGGGCAGCTGCCTTTGGGGTCTCCATTTACCAGCTCTGTAGGACTGCTACATAGTCGGGCTGCCAGACCTTGTTGAAGTTTTACCCTCAGTATGGCCTCTCTGTTTTGAGGGATTCTCAGCACTCTCCCGCCCATGGTGGGGATCTCTGGGACGTCCCTACTGTAACGTGTCACCTAGTAGATGAAGGAGAAAATGGGGTTTTGTACTTTTTTCCGTTATATCCTTTTCTCCTGGACGCCCACCTCAGCGCTTGTTTCCTTGTGTTTCAGACCAAAACCTTCCTTTCCTTTAAGTTTTTTCCTGCCAGGGTTGATTCCGGTTATGACGGTTGGAACGCCCTTGTTTCATGTGTTTTTGTTCTTTTCTCTGTGTTATTTCTCACTGGTTTTCATTACTTTACTCATTTTGGTCTATGCTAGAATTCCATGAAAAAAGCAATTTTTATCCATCAAACAAAGGTTGAAAACATTAAACTGGGCTAAATCCTATGTTAACTGGACAACGGAACATAAGATAGCGTTATTTGCTCTGACAAGACAAAAATCTCCCTGTTTAGTAGTCATGGCCTAAAATACGTAAGGAGAAGAATCAGAGAAGATTGACATCCTGATTGCATTTAGACATACCCTGAAACGACCAATTAGTGTTATGATATGGGGTTGGTTGTATGACCTCAAAAGGTGTGGTCAGAATTTCCATGATTAAAGAGAATATGAATGCCCATAATACATTAATAGTTCAGCCCAAATTAAAGCTTTCTGCACTTTTCCAAAACAATGAAGCATCATGTTGCTAAAGTGTGCAAAAGTGGTTTCAGGATAATTATATTCCAGTGCTGGAATTGCCTGGGACTAGCCCAGACCTTAACCTGTCTGAAATTATGGAGCTGACTAAAGAAACAGAAGCAACCCAGCAATAAAACCCAATTATTCAATCTTGGTTTCACATTATCACAGCTGCAGAACTAAAACACTTGGTTCACTCGATGGGAAGGTGTTGTATGGCCATAATAAAGAGTAATACCCTTTTCAGATATACCACCCTGGAATTTAAACCCGATACAATCCTGGGTTTTTAAAAATCTCAGGTCAATTGCAGGTGCGCAGGACCCAGGATTTTAATCGACTAAAATCCCGGGAATAGCCTTTCAGACATACACTAGTCCCAAGATTATGCATGTGCACGTGAAAAATCTCAGATTTTTGGGTATGTCTGAAAGGGGTATAAAGGTTACCCAACTAGTACCCTTTTTACACCAGTCTAAATAACCTGTGTTTTTGCATGGGAACGCTTAAAAACCCAGGTTTGCAGGCGGTGCAAATGATTCTGTTTGAAATGACCTGGTTCGTGAGACCTGGCATTTCAACCCAGGTAGCAACTAGTTTTGAAGTTATCGAGTGCAGTGTAAATGGGTAACCTGGCTGAATCCAACCTGGGAAAAGTTCACTGCAATGTAATAGCGGGCGCTGATCATGTCCCAGTGCCATATCAGGACCTGCCTACGATGACATTACCCGCCTGGCATTATGCCGGGTGGTGAGGCCAGTGTGAAAGGGGATGGAGCCGGGTACAGAATTTTTTTTCTGTGTGTTTCACTTTTCTTCTTTATATCTTAAGTTATAAATAATAATAATAATTATAAATCAGTTATTACATTACATTCTTGATTAAATTAATCTTTTCAATCATATAATCTGTTACTACTTAAAAGAAAAGATAGTGTTATGAGCCGTCAGACCTCACAAACACACCTTTTTGTAAAGGCTTCCACAATTTTGGCCAACACTATTATCTATATCATTTATGCACTTATAGATTTTTAATATAACTCTAACCGCTATGGAATAAAAAAAAAAAATATTTTCCTTAATTTACAAAACCAGGAAATTAATGTATTTTTACTAAAGCCCCATCACATGTGTTTAGATGGGTTATTCTGTATGCTTTGGCTGTTTGTCACTGTGAAGCGGTTCCAGATAATGGCAGCATGTTAAGGACTTGTTTGCTTTTTACCTGTTAACACTATGCACTCCTGTCATTTAACACACACCTCCTCCATAATACATAGGGGTGAAATGGTATTAGTACATATAACATGTGCTTCTTACCATATGGCCCATAAATATATACCACATAGTATGGATTTTTTTTATCACCGCTACTGTGGTACAGGTGAAATGTTGAGTAACTTTATATGTTGCTTTATGCATTATTGTAACCTTTTTCTTTTTAGGAGAAAATTCAATTGCCAAAAAGAATATACTTATTCCACACTACACTGGCACCATGATGCAGTTGCAGATTTGGCCTTTTCGGTTCAAGGTTTGTATAAATTGATGCACAGTGAATTGTTGTACTACTGTAGAAATGTACTCAACTGGCTTTTTGCTATATTCCACTTGAGGCTTCATAGTATATTATGCTGAAGTTTAAGATACTTTGGTATAGGTTTATTGAAATAAGGAATGAAACAATATCAGTTTCCATTGTACTTCAGGATGGTTGGCAAATTGCATTATTAGTATGTGTGTGTGTATTGTAATATCGAAATATGCAAATTTCACCGTTTAGAACATGGAGCAAAAAATTTGTTTTTTTTGTGGAGTTTGTATTCTCCTAGAGCAGTTCAAAAACACTGACCTAAAAAGTAACATTTCTCTGCTCCTAGTCAAGCAAGGATAAGTTTTTATATTGGGCACTTACTGTAAGCTGGGGTACACACTAGACCAGGGGTCAGGGAACTTTTTTACCTTTTACCCCAAAATATATTTAGATATGCCAACGTTACCCCCTTGATTTGGAAGGAAGGAAATCCTAATTGTAATACACACTGAACTGGCAGAAATTGATGATCTATCCTGCTAGTATGATACACAGCCTGTCAACAATTGATGATGATGATTACCATGTATGGCTGTGTTGTATAGCCACTGAAAATGTGACGTCCAGGCAACTATTAGTGCCAGTCAGTGGCGTAACAATAGCACCGCAGCCCCCGCGGTCGCGGGGAGGCGCAGTGTAAGTGTGGGCGCCGGGTGGCTGCGGTGCTATTGTAATGCCTGCCTGCCTGCTCCCCCGCCTCCCCCATATGCACCGCAGCTTTACCTGTCAGCGCTGCGGTGGTCCCGGCTCCCGTCCTGGCTTCATTCTAAGCCTATGGAGACGGACCATTATAAAATGTCTGCCCCCATATAGCGACAGTTCTCTGAAACTGTCTGCTGTATGGGGGCAGACATTTTGTGATGGTCCGTCTCCATAGGCTCAGAATGAAGCCAGGACGGGAGCCGGGACCACCGCAGCGCTGACAGGCATCCCAGCTCCCACCCGCACCGATGACAGCCCGGCTCCCACCCGCTGCCCGCATCGCTGACAGCCGGACTCCTATGTATGTAAGTATGGCTGGTGGGCGAGCGGGCTGGTGGGTGGGTGGGCGGGCGGCCGGGGGGGCGCAAAGAAACTTTTGGCGGGAGGGCTCAAGATTTGAAGTTACGCCACTGGTGCCAGTAATTCAAGATGTTATAGTGACAGTCTGGGGAATTCTTTTCCTAGACTAGAGATGGGTATACCTTGACAGCAGCCTATAACAGGGCAAAGAAACTTGGCGCTGAGTGGCAGTACAGACTGTGCTGCTGAGATGGCGCCGTAACTAGTTTACTCTAATGAAGATGCAGGCAGACTTGGAGGCATGGCCTGGGGCATCCCGCAGGGAAGCGTGTTATACACAAAGGCCTGACACACTGCACTGCATCAGGTTCTTGTACACTGCAATACTGTAACACACAGCTGGGCATGCATATAGAATCTACAGTATATATAGATTCTATATGCAATTAAATGAAATTCCTTCGGGCAATGGACGGTCACATTACCGAGACACAGCTGGGCATGCATATAGATTGCATGCCCGGCTGTGTGTCTGCAGTGCAACCGTTCATTTCCCCCAGGAATTTCATTTTTACCCAATTTGGGGTTATTTACCCCTGTTCCCTGACCACTGCACTAGACTGTCCACTCCACGAGCAATATAGTTAATGATTTACGAAGAACTAGCAGGCAAACAATATAGTGCTTTCCTACTGAACAATATTGTTTATAATATCATTCAGTGATGTCATCCTGTCTCTGCTCCGTACATGTAGTATTTGGCGAAATAGTCAAAATTGAGCTAAATGTAGAAACAAGAGGACGTTGTTAACAACTTGCAGGGGTGTGCATAGTTACCGATAAGCTTACATACAGTATTGCTTAGTAGGGCCAAAATAAGCAATATTTGTTTTAAATATTGCTTAGTGTGTATGAGACTTAAGGGTTGATTCAGTTACAGAGCATGTGCTTCCAAACATCATCGTGATAAGCTGCACACATTTGCCTTTTAATGAACCCTCAACTTTGGTATATTTCCCAGACACATCTCTTGGCTGCAAGGAAAAAGTCACGTTGTGTAGTAAAATTGTGCGTCTTCATACTGACACAAAATCCTCCACGGTCCCATCACAGACCATCCTCTACACCTAGGCGATGCACATTTAAGGTCTAAAAGTGTCGATATTCTACAGGGTGGAATGGGCGTAGTATCATTCTCGTCCATTACAGTGTCGGATTCTACACAGGTGGGATTGCCAGCCGCAACACATCAGGTTTATATTCATGACTCTGAGTCCAGTAGTGCCGGCTATCTTTGTTGTTGCTACACACTCATCACTTGAATCAGGGATCAACATCTGGATTCTTCTGACTACGAATGTAAGCCTGCTTGGCTGGAGTGCCATAGTAGAATCCTGGTTCTTGAAAGGAAAATGGACTTGGGCAAAAGCTCAATTGTCTATAAACATTCTTGAGCTGGGGCAGTGTACAACACACTACAACAATTGCAGGATTTTTTCATGGGCCAACCGGTACAGGTATCTTCAAACAACGGCACAACAGTGTATAATCCACCAAGGCGGCGCTCAGTTTCAAAGCCATGAAGGAGGTATTAAAAATATTGACTTGGGCTGAACAACATGTCCTAGCATTGTAGGCAGTGTTTATTTCCGGAATCTTGAACAAGTACTTTCTAAGTTGCCAAGACGTGCACCCGGGAGAATGATCCCTTCACCCAGAAGTGTTCCTACTTGTAGTGGTACAGTGGGGTCAGCCAGACGAGGATTTTATGGTGGTATTCCACAATCATAAGGTATGTGTTTTACGGGTCCTTGCCCAGATATCCACAAGCACCATTTACGGATGCACTGTCAATTTTATGTAAGTTTTATCTTCCGTACATATTTTTCTTTCGGGAGACATCAGGGGCCACAGCGTTACAGTGGGTAGTGGAGTGGGAGTGAGCACCAGCACCCTAGAGGTTAAACTTTCAACTGCCTCCCAGGCAGCCGGGCTCCTCCCCTCCTCTACCCCGCCTCCCAGCCAAGGACCTCAGTTTTTTTGGGTGCTGGCAGGAGCCAGATGCACCCACTAGAGGGGCTGCTGTTTTAGTAGCCAAACTTCTCTATTTTATTTTTTTTTCTTATCTTTTACACTGACCCTGTCAGTGACAGAGCAGCAGCACTGGGGGTCTGTACAGACCCCTGCGCTGCTGGCTTAATCATCCGGGTCCGGCGCTGCATTGCCACTCAAGGGTCCCTGGGCACTGGGGCAGCATACAGCCGCCACCAGACGCCGGGGACTACAAGCAATGAGTAACGCGCTCCCCATCAGGAGTGCACAAGTGATAGTGCAGCGAGACGCAAAGTGGCTGTGCTAGCAAGTGGTCGGCTGGCTCGCCGCCCGTCCCGCTGGACCACCAGGGTACCTTGTTTATGGGCAGCAGCGCCGGTATGCGGGGCCACCCGGCGCACGCCGAATCCCCGCCATTTTACCGGCGCTGCATGAGAACTCAAAACCTGGTGGGCATTTGTTAGCAGGGGGAGGTGGCTCCCCCCCACATCAGCCCCTCCCCCGGGGACAGTAGGCAGGGAACTGTGTTTGGCGGACAGAGAGTTCCCGACACTGACATCCCTTCCTGGCTGCACGTGAGGAGGGACACGGAGGAGCTCCTTGACGCCCGGGGTTCCATTCCTTCACTGCCAGGAGGCTTGAGCAAGTCCCCCCTGTACCTCTCCTGCGGGACACAGGTCACAGTTTTAGTGCTCCAGCCAGCCATAGCTGCTACAAGAGCCTAGTGCCATTTGCTTTTCACTGCATTGTATGCCTATGTATGCTTGCTGTATTCTGTGTACTTTATTAACCCATTAACTGCTGAACAGTGTATTTGGTGTCTTATTGTACTTGGCCCTCCTGTATTTACAATTATGCCCAACAAGCATTGCTGTCATGCACGGCCTGTAATGCGGGCCTATCTCCCCTGGACTATGTACAGGACGGCATATGTGCAAGCTGCTACAATGTGCAGGCGCTGCCCACGCCTACTGCCTCCTCCTCAGGAGCCTGCTTGGGCCTCATCACTTGTGCAGATGATCGTGCAGCTAGTGGATAAAGTCTCAGCTGCGCTGCCCCGGCAGCCCGTGCCGTCCTTATCGGCAGTGGGTGTAGCCCCCCCAGCATTGGATGCCCAGGGGGAGGGTTCGTTGCCCGTAGATAGACGCAGTTCTTTAGTTAAAAAACCTGCGCCACTCTGGCCCCCCCTCCTGCAGGCTACAGAGGATGAGGAGGATCAGGATGACTATTTTGCTTAGGAGGCCGTTGATGACTCCATTGAAGAACTTAGGGAACGCCTGCGTTAGAGAGCACCCCCCGTCTCAACTCGTGCCGGGCCTGGTTACAGCGGTTAAGAAGGTTCTTCTATTAGACGACCACGCTGATCCACCTGCGGATTCGGGCCCTATATTTAAGTGCCCTAAACGTGCCTTGGTTTTGTTCCGAAAGTCGGATAACCTGGACAGGGCCATTAGGGAGGCTTGGGAGGTTCCCAATAGGAGGTTTGTCATTCACACACACTTTTCCTCCCTCTATCCCAGTGGTTCCCAACCCTGGTCCTCAAGTACCCCAACAGTGCATGTTTTGCAGGTCTCCACACAGAATCACAAGTGCTAAAATTAGCTCCACCTGTGGATCTTTTCAAATGTGCCTGAATAATGAGTGCACCTGCTGGGTGACCTGGAAAACGTGCACTGTTGGGGGCTACTTGAGGACCAGGGTTGGGAAACACTGCTCTATCCTCTCCCCCAGGAGCATAGGACACCCTGGGAGACTGCCTCCCAGGGAAGACGCTCATGTGGCAAAACTGGTAAAAGCCTCTCTGTTGCCAATTCCTACAGCGTCTCCTAAAGACCATGCGGACCAGAAGTTGGAAAACTTCCTGAAGCTTATTTACACCACGGCTGGGGAAGCGGGCAGGCCTGCCCTGGCGTCAGCTTGGGTGGCTATGGCCCTAACTAAATGGACTGCTGTCCTGGTGGCAGAGGTGTCTGAGGGGGCCCAGCAGAAACCCTGCTGCCTACTATAGAGTTGATAAATCAGGCTGCCCTCTAGGCGAGGCAGCTCTTGATTCCGCTACGCTCTCCTCTAGGGTGTCAGCTTCGGCAGAGGCAGCTCGCAGGTCCCTATGGCTGGAAGGTTGACACGGACTCAAAGAAGGCTTTCCAGGCTCTTCCCTTCGAGGGTTCCCTCTTATTCAGTCCTTAACTGGATAAAATGGTTGCTACGGTGGCAGCTTCAAAAACTGCCTTCCTACCATCCACCCCGACTCCGCGTCCCGGCCTACTTTTCAGTCCTTTTAGTTTCCAGGGCCGTGGTAGAGGACAGGCCTTCTCCTCCAGATCTTCCCAAGGGGGCAGATCCTCCCGCCCTAGAGGCAGGCGTCCCTGGGCCACCAGACGCCCGACCCTAAACCTGCGGAAATCCCATGGTGGGCGGTCGTCTGTTGGGGTTTTCGGCCATCTGGCTGGAATCCACCACAGACGCCTTGGGTTCAGGAGGTGGTCTATCGGGACGACTACTTAACTTTTTGGCATTGCCCACGAAGATCGTTCTTTTCAACGAGTCTCCCATCAGACCTGTAAAAGCGCAGAGCGTTAGAACAATCCGTTCAACGTTTGCTCCAAACTGGAGTCATCATACCTGTTCCTTCGGCCCAAAGGGGTTCGGGGTTTTACGCCAGCCTCTTCCTGCTCAGTAAACCAAACGGTTCCTACAGGCCCATCCTCAACTTGAAGGCGCTAAACTAGTTTGTACGTGTACCCAATTTCAGGATGCAAACCCTACGCTCCATTGTCTTAGCCCTTCAGCCAGGGGACTTCATGGCATCTCTGGACATATAAGATGCGTATTTGCATGTCCCCATCCGTCCGGAACATCAACGGTTCCTGTGATTTACCATCCAGGACCGTCATTTTCATTTCCGGCCCCGGCCATTTGGTCTATATACTGCCCCTCGTGTATTCACGAAAGTGATGGGCAGCAGTCTGCGCAGGCAGGGTATCTGGATACTCCCGTATCTGGACGACCTGTTGATTCTGGCGCATTCTGCAGACCTTCTCCGGGACCACCTGACTATGGTGATACAGCTCCTGGAACGCCACGGCTGGAACATCAATTGGGACAAGTCTTCACTGCTTCTGGCCCAGTCGATGGTTCATCTTGGAGCCAGGTTGGACGCCATCCATCAGAGGATCTACCTGCCGGAGAACAGTTGTTGGACTCTGCAGTCCCGAATTCGTCGGCTCCTCTCTCCTCGACGGGTGTCCATGCATGCTTGCATGAAGGTACTGGGTTTCATGGTGTCGGCCTTCGACATGGCTGAATATGCCCAGTTACACTCCCGCCCCCTTCAGAAGGAGATCCTCTCCAAGTGGTCGGGATCCTACCATTCTCTCAGATCTCAGGTGATAACCTTATCACCAGCAGTCAGTCTCTCTCATGGTGGCTCCTGGAACAGAACCTCATGATGGGACGGCCATTCTGGATCCACCGATGGACCCTCCTCACCACGGATGCCAGTCTCCGTGGTTGGGGAGCGGTCACTTGCCAGATGTCGTTCCAAGGCCTTTGGTCTGCCTCGGAGGCCAAGCTCCAGATCAATGTCCTCGAACAGAGGGCGGTCTTCCGAGCACTCTGCTTGGTGGAACCCTGGCTGAGGGGTCGCCCGGTGCAGGTCAAGTCGGACAATGCAACCACTGTGGCTTATATCAACCTCCAGGGCGGCACTCGCAGCTGGGCCGCAATGGTGGAAGCATCCCTCATCTTTCAGTGGGCGGAGAAGAAGATTCCGGCTCTCTCAACGGTCTTTATCCCGGGAGTCCAGAATTGGGAAGCGGACTTCCTAAGCCATCAAACATTGAATGCCGGTGAATGGTCCCTCAATCAGGAGGTGTTCCAGATGCTGGTGCGATGGTATGGTTTAACCGAGGTGGACCTGATGGTCTCAACACCACCACAAGCTCCCTCTTTACGGATCCAGGGCTCGCGACCCGGCCGCCATCTTGGTGGACGCCTTGTCTGCCCCTTGGCCGTTCAGGCAGATGTACGCCTTCCCGCCATTCTCCCTCCTGCGAGTGGTTCGCAAGCTGAAGGCAGAGGGGGGCACATTGATCTTGGTCGTCCCCCCCCCCCCCCCCCCGATTCGTCTTCCTTTGCACCTGGACATTCTCTCTCAGGGTCCGTGTCTGCACCCAGATCTGAGGCGCCTAGTTTTGACGGGGTGGCTATTGAGACCTCCCTGTTGAGAGCTCGGGGGTTTAATGCACAAGTAATCTCCACCATGCTTAGAGCAAGGAAGGCTTCCTCAGCGAGGGCTTACCATCGTGTTTGGTGGGCCTACTTTATTGGGTGTCGGACTCGCCACTTCAATCCTAGGACTTACCGCCTGACTCGGATTCTATCTTTCTTACAGAAGGGCCTGGAGGCTGCATTGCGCTTATCTACCTTAAAGGTTCAAGTCTCGGCTTTGTCCATCTTGTTTCGCCGTAGGTTAGCACTGTTGCCGGATGTCCGCACATTCATGCAGGGTGTTTTGCATATCCAGCCTCCCTTTGTCCCTCCGGTTGCTCCTTGGGACCTTTCCCTTGTGCTATCTGCGCTTCAGAAACCACCTTTTGAGCCTTTGCGATCCGTGGTCCTGTGTTGACTCACCTGGAAAACTGTTTTCTTATTCATAGCATCAGCCCGGAGGGTGTCGGATCTGTCTGCTCTGTCTTGTAAGTCCCCTTTCCTGGTCTTGCATTCTGACATGGCGGTTCTTCGCACAATACCTTTTCGCCTACCGAAGGTGGTGTCCAGTTTCCACGTCAACCAGGAAATTGTGGTTCCGGCCTTACACGGGTCAGATGCGTCCCCGGATCAGTCCTCCTTGGATGTTGTCTGCGCGCTGCTCATCTATGTGCGCTGCTCTCGGCCTTTTCGCAAGTCGAACTCTCTCTTTGGGGCAGATGTATTAAGCCTTAACAAGAGATAAATGCAAGGGTGATAAGGAGAGCTAAACGTCCAGCCAATCAGCTCCTTACTGACTTTTTTCAAACACAGGCTGTAACATGGCAGTTAGCATGTGATTAGCTGGACGTTTATCTCTCCTTATCACCCTTGGATTTATCTCTTGTTAAAGCTTAATACATCTGCCCCTTTGTGCTGTATGGATTCCAGAAGAGAGGATGGCCGGCCACTAAAACTATTGCCCACTGGATTCGTTCTGTCATCAGGCAGGCTAACCTGGGCGCCTCCCTTCCGGTTCCGGCTGGTATCTGGGCACATTCCACTAGGTCTGTGGGCTGTTAGGGGTGGTGCAACAGCTGAGCAAATTTGTAGAGCTGCGACTTGGTCGTAAGCTGGTATTTTCTTGCGTTTTTACACTTTTGATACTTTTGCATCCCAGAGTGTTGGATGTGGCACAGGCGCGTCCCCACCCATAGACGGCTGCTTTAGGATGTCCCACTGTAACGCTGTGGCCCCTGATGTCTCCTGAAGTAGAAAATTAGATTTGTCTTACAGTACCTGGTAAATCTTTCTTCGAGGACATCAGGGATCCCTCCCTGCCGCACCTGCTTTACTTTAGTTAAAATTGCGTTAAGTTACGTTTGTTATATTGTTCCTCTGTTGAGGTTACTAACATGTTCAGAATGTGTTCTGTGTGGTGCTTCTCTTTCTTCTCACTGGTCTCCAGCCTTGGCTTGTTAAAAAAAAGTCCTTGGTCTGGAGGCGGGGTAGAGGAGGGGAGGAGCCTGGCTTCCTGGGAGGCAGTTGAAGTTTAACCTCTAGGGTGCTGGTGTTCACTCCCACTCCACTACCCACTGTAACGCTGTGGCCCCTGATGTCCTTGGAGAAAGAGATTTACCAGGTAAGACATAAATCTCAGTTTCCATGCTTCCACGAGTACTTCAGAAACTCAAACAGGAAGGTGGAAACCTCATACTGGTGGCCCCTGCCTTGCCCAGATATCATTGGTTTCCCTACCTATTTTGTCTGTCAGTAGGCAAGCCACTTCTAATACTCCTCAGCCAAAGACCTTACTCAGACTGCGGCGCCGGTCTTTGATGCCGTGGTACTTAAGGCTGTCATCCTGTAGCATAAAGGGTTTTCGGATTGGGTAGTTTAAACTATGATTTAGGGCCTGAAAATCAGCTTCAACAAAAATTGACTGTAGAGTATGGCATACCTAATTCTCCTGGTGTACTTCAAGACATTCTAATGCCAAAATTTTCAAAGCTGCAAGAATATTTGCATTTCTCCAAAGGGGCTTGGATTTGGGTCTAAGATTGGCCTCGCTCAAGGTTCATATCTCGACCCTTTCCATATGGTTCCAGGCTTTACCTGATATAGGTACTTATCTTTAAGGAGTGATACGTATTCAGCCAACTTATGTTCCTGATACGGCCCGTGGGATTTAACGGTGGTGTGTATGTGTAAAATATATATATATATATACATATATGTAGAAATGTAAAAAGATATTGGCGACTAATTATTGTAAATAAGATAATTTGAATAAAAAATAAAATATTTAATAGGATGACAATGAAACAATATATAAGTAAAAAGACAATCGTATACCAATGGACATATGATTACACAGTAAAAGCTGGTATTCAAGGTATACAGGTGTAAAAACAATAGATAGGTAGGAAATAGGGTTAGGATATATATAAAAAAGGGGATTTTTTTTCTTATAAATCAAAAGTAAAAAGTTTTTTTACTTATTAAAACAATCAGATCTAAAAAATACTAAAAAGATATATAAAAAAGTTATTAAAAAAAGTTCTTAACTTTTGGAGTGATGGGAGGTAGGTGGCCCAACGCGTTTCGTCGAAGTGACTTCTTCAAGGGGTGGGAGTCAAATGAGCTCAGATCTGTATTTATACCTGTATGCCTGTCAGTATCAGCTATGACATCATTTCCTGTTCATTAGTCAATTACTAAGGCTAAAATCGTTGGAACGTCATATATTAGGACTGGACATATGTTTAGAGGTTAATTCAGGTGCAGAGGTGTAAAACGCTATATTTACAACATTTTTAAGTGGCTAAAAACGTTCATTTGATGTAAAGTACATAAAATCGCGGAACTTCCGCCACGTTTCCGGCGTCCATACGGCGATAGTGCGCATGCCCGGCTGTTCACTGTTTATATGAAGCTGTGACCTTCTCCGCTGGGTGCGCTTGCGCAGGAAGGCTGCGAGACTGTCAGAGGTTCTCTTGTATGGCTCTTGCGGATGTGTCCTTATCAGTGAGCGCCGGCGGCCATTTTGTTGGAGTTTTCCCATTAAAAAAGGCCGATTGTAATGCTTCTTATGGCTATTTTCATTGCGCCCATGTCATATATAAAAACAAAAGGAAGGATGGTTAATGCATTTGTTATGGACTGTTGGGATATAATAGTATACCCATATAAATTAATAATTAGAAATTGCGAGGCTAATTATAAGTGATCTCATAAATAAATACACCAGTGTGTTCATCTGAAAAAGGTTTACGTGATGGTTTGTATGTCACACATAAATCACTAATATGAATTATAACTAATAGTGTTTATCCATAAACACCTAACTACTATTAAGGTCTAAATAACTTTTAGCACTTTAGCACTCTTCTACTTTATATTTATTTTTATTTATTCATAGTATGGTACACAGCAATATGAAGTATTAATAATAAAGTTCATGCGAATTATTAATATTGGGTCAGTTTTACTGATTATTAAATATGCACTATATTTGTATTGACATACAAACCATCACGTAAACCTTTTTCAGATGAACACACTGGTGTATTTATTTATGAGATCACTTATAATTAGCCTCGCAATTTCTAATTATTAATTTATATGGGTATACTATTATATCCCAACAGTCCAGAACAAATGCATTAACCATCCTTCCTTTTATTTTTATATATGACATGGGCGCAATGAAAATAGCCATAAGAAGCATTACAAGCAGCCTTTTTTAATGGGAAAACTCCAACAAAATGGCCGCCGGCGCTCACTGATAAGGACACATCCGCAAGAGCCATACAAGAGAACCTCTGACAGTCTCGCAGCCTTCCTGCGCAAGCGCACCCAGCGGAGAAGGTCACAGCTTCATATAAACAGTGAACAGCCGGGCATGCGCACTAGCGCCGTATGGACGCCGGAAACGTGGCGGAAGTGCCGCGATTTTATGTACTTTACATCAAATGAACGTTTTTAGCCACTTAAAAATGTTGTAAATATAGCGTTTTACACCTCTGCACCTGAATTAACCTCTAAACATATGTCCAGTCCTAATATATGATGTTCCAACGATTTTAGCCTTAGTAATTGACTAATGAACAGGAAATGATGTCATAGCTGATACTGACAGGCATACAGGTATAAATACAGATCTGAGCTCATTTGTCTCCCACCCCTTGAAGAAGTCACTTCGACGAAACGCGTTGGGCCACCTACCTCCCATCACTCCAAAAGTTAAGAACTTTTTTTAATAACTTTTTTATATATCTTTTCAGTATTTTTTATATCTGATTTTTTTAATAAGTAAAAAAACTTTTTACTTTTGATTTATAAGAAAAAAAATCCCCTTTTTTATATATATCCTCACCCTATTTCCTACCTATCTATTGTTTTTACACCTGTATACCTTGAATACCAGCTTTTACTGTGTAATCATATGTCCATTGGTATACGATTGTCTTTTTACTTATATATTGTTTCATTGTCATCCTATTAAATATTTTATTTTTTATTCAAATTATCTTATTTACAATAATTAGTCGCCAATATCTTTTTACATTTCTACCTATTTACTCGTGAGTGACATACCATCGCTCTTACTTAAAGACAGGCTGACACCCTCTATATTATAAGGGAATATTATTGTTTGAAGAATATACATCTAGCACAAGTGGCGCCCCCTATCCAAAACTAACATATATACATATATATATATATATCTCATATACTGCGGCACATCGGACTAGAATAAAATGGCTGATTTAGTTGCTTGGTTCCCTCTGCAATCCACACTACTTGGCATAATTAATCCTCCTACGTTGTGGCACATCGGACTGGAATAAAAATGCTGCACCAATTGCTTGCATCATTGACATTTCAATGAAAGAATAAATCATCAGGATACAATGATTATTTGGTACTTGTGAGTTATCCGGGCGCCCGATGTGGTCATCGCATGCCATTATAATAAGGCATACGATGCGATGCGACGCGACGCGTTTTGCCATCGCGTCGCATCGTATGCCTTATTGTATGGTATGAGATGCGACGCGACGCAATGTTAACACTTCCCGCCCATTTTTAAACCCGCCCTCTGGCAGAAAATCAGTGTGAGGTAGTTTCCAGAGGAGAGAGCAAGTGATTTACAGAGAGAGATAGTGTTTTACAGCGTTGGTGTATATTTGTGAGGTGATTTTTTGGACATTTGCCCCAATATTGCCCCATTTGGCCCCTTACACCTGCCCCATTTTGGCCCTTACACCATTATTCCCAAAATGGCTTTGGTTGATGGCATCTTCAGCCTCCCAAAAACTGAGGAAGAGACAGTCGTATTCCTGCAGGAGAAAGGGCTGCTCCCATTGACTGCCACATGCCCAAATGGCCACCCTATGCGCCTGTCCCTGAAAGAGCGCAAATGGCGCTGCTATATTAAAAGTTGCAGCAAAAAACAGAGTCTGCGGGCCTCCCTATTCTATCCTGGGTGCAGGCTCCCATTCATGACTATCCTGCGCTTCATCTGGTGCTGGTGCGATGAATTGACGTCAATAGAGTTCTGTGCTAAGAATTTAAAGCTATGCAACAAAAGCACCATTTTTTATAACGCCTTAATGCGGGAGGCATGCCAATGTGACTTGATGGCACAGCCTCAACGGCAGATTGGAGGCCCAGGGCAAATGGTGGAGGTTGACGAAACACTGTTTGTGAAGCGCAAAGCCAATGTTGGCAGAATACTCCCACAGCAGTGGGTGTTCGGAGGAGTATGCCGGGAGACAGGGGACTGTTTCATGGTCGCAGTTGCCAAGCGAGATGCACCCACTCTCCTCGGTGCAATTGTGGAGCACGTGGCACCTGGCAGCACCATCGTCAGTGATTGCTGGCGCGCCTACCAAACTACTGAACTGGAGCGGGCTGGTTACAGCCACTTGCGGGTCAATCATCGATTCAATTTTGTAGACCCAGAGACTGGTGCACACACACAGAACATTGAGAGACTGTGGGGTTGTGCAAAATGGCGCAACAAACGCCAGCGGGGCACAGCCCGCCATCATCTTGATTCGTACATGCAGGAGTTCGTGTGGCGAAAGTGCCTGGCGGGAGACAGTGCATTTGAGCGCATTCTGCATGCGCTCACGTTACTTGATAAATAATGATGTTGATTGATTATTGTGTGCTTTGTGATTGATTGTTATTCTAATTTATTTCATTAATATGTTAATTACACAGTTATTCCCTTTAATTCAGTTGTCCTTAATGTGTCAGATATGCATGATATTGATGAATGATATTGGATGCTCACAGCCACTCCACTATCAACGTGAACCCGAAGCGTGGCGAGCGCAGCGAGCCCGCCAGGGGCGGCGGTACGCGTCCTCCGACCTTTTCATGCCCTACTATCCACTAGGGCGTGGAGTGAGAATATAATAGTGTGGCGAGCGCAGCGAGGCGAGCGCAGCGAGCACCGCGAGGGGACACGGATACCTTCACAGGTAAGCGCGTCCCTTCGCGGGCTTACCAGGTGTCCACAGCGACGTGGACACCTGGGAAGCCCGCGAAGGGACGCGCTTCCCTGTGAAGGTATCCGTGTCCCCTCGCTGCGCTCGCCACGCTTCGGGCTCGGTGGCTCGCTGCGCTCGCCACACTATTCTATTCTCACTCCACGCCCTAGTGGATAGTAGGGCATGAAAAGGTCGGAGGACGCGTACCGCCGCCCCTCGCGGGCTCGCTGCGCTCGCCACGCTTCGGGTTCACGTTGATAGTGGAGTGGCGTTAACAATGGGGATGGGACTGACATTGTGTCACTTTTTGGGACACTTTCTTGGGGGTTTTACACTGCTAAAATCGGGTGGTATCGCATCCCATCGCATCGCATGCCATGTGGTTAACATGCGATGCGACGTGATCACTTTACATGGTACCCGATGTAAAATCGGGTTCGGGTGGTCATCTCGTCGCGTCGCATCGCATGCCATTTGGTTAACATACGATGCGACGCGAAATCGGGTTCGGGTGGTCATCTCGTCGCGTCGCATCGCATGCCATTTGGTTAACATACGATACCATGCGATGCGACGCGATGCGTATACGACCAAAAATCGGGCGCCCGGATAACTCACAAGTACCGATTATTTCATTGAAACATTGATGATGCAAGCAATTGGTGCAGCATATTTATTCTAGTCCAATGTGCCGCAGCGTATGAGGATTATTTATGTTGCAGAGGGAACCAGGCACAGTTTCATTTAATGTTGTGCCGGTTTCCATAAGACTGTCTATCTATAGGTTGAGTATCCCTTATCCAAATATGCCTTATCCAAATTATTCCGAAAACCTCTCCACAATGTACTTTTTATTTTTTGCTAAAAACCTACTGGGGACATCTGTAACTGGCGATACTGGGAAAATAACATGTAACTGGCACTAAATATTTGCAAGGACATGATTGCTTGGCATACAAATTCAGTGTCTGAGATTGTACACAAACTTTGTTTCAGGTTTTAAAACCTTGGTTCCTGCACAAATAAAATATATTTGTGTGTATTTCATGTGTTTTGCTTATACAACATAAATGCAAGATACCTTATTAAAATATTCCACAATACGGAATAATCCAAAAATATTTTGGTCCCAAACATATTGGATAAGGGATACCTATCTTGTACATCCATGGGAGGGAGAGGGGAATAGGAAATCTCCACACACCAATTTTTATTGGCACTTTGGCTCCGCCCTTCAAGCCATCCAGCATCTGACATCACAGAGTAAATCCAGGCTTCCCTGGTGATGCGGCGAACAAAGCTGTCCTCAGTGGCAGATTAAGTTGGACTGCTGTACCACATTGACAAGGAGATCAGTTAGTCAGGCCACTTGTCATTGCAGCTTTGGGCAGCGGGCCAGGCAGAATCATCGGACGGGCCGCATGTTGCCCACCCCTACTCTAGGGTAAATTCTTTGAACCTTTACAACGGTGGATTTAAAATTGCATCAGTCAGACGTGTATCAGACCTTAGTGCTCTTACAGGCAGGTATCCTTTTCTTTTTTTTTCACACAGACAGGACTGTCCTTAGAATGAAACCTATCCAAGGGGATTTCCATGAACCAGCAGATTGTGGTTCCTGCTTTCAAATCTAGGGATTTATCTCCAGTGGAACCTTCTCTAGATGTGGTGCGAGCTTGCAAACTCTATGTGGAGCTTACGGCTTTAATAAGGAAATCTGATGCATTGTTTGTCCTCTATGGATTTCACAAATTTGAAACCTATTGGCACCCATATAAAAAACTATCACACTGGTCCCCACAGGTAACAAAAATAAAATACACTGGCCCTTTACAGGAAAAGAAGAGACCAGCAAATAACAGTTGAACTGATGATGGCTGTAAACTGGTTTGGGCATCTCTAGATCTGGGGACACACTTGAGAACAGTTAAAGGCACAGTGGTTGAAAAACACTGCTATAGATACTGCATCTCCAGTGCAAAGCTTCCATACTACCCAAGATAGCGTTATACACTGGTGAATGTCCGCCATTAATTGGTGCATGGGATAGATCTGAAGGGAGATATAACTGTGAAAGTTTTTATTTGAACATAAAAAATACAATATCAAAACTATGCAAACATGGAAACAAAAGTAGAGATGCGACCGGACACTTTTCGGGTTTTGGATCTGGATTGGTTTTGCCAAAACCGCCCTTGTGGGTTTTGGTTTTGGATCTGGATTTAAGAAACAAACAAACATATAAACAACGCTGATCACCAGGATTTATATAGAGTCTGGGTCTTGTGAGAATCCAACAGTGGAATGATGACATTCAGCCTCATTCTGGATCAGAAAAATGGTGCAGATCGAGCCGTCCGCAAGCCAGATTGGATTAGGTAATTCGGAGGGGTTAACCCTGCTCATTCCTAAATAAAAGAAATGAAAAAGCAAGAATTTATCTCACTTCTCTGGTACAATGCATTTCAGGAAAGCATGCCCGCTTCATCAGACAGTTGTATACCCATAGACTGCCAATATATCCATCTCAAGCTATTGGTTTTTAAAGGGACTCTCAGATCTCATCCTATCCCAGCAGCTACTGTAGTACACATTGTTGGAATGTTCATCATTAACATGTCCAAACTGCTAATAAAACACCAGCCTGTTTATTGAATATAAAGACTATTCCATAAACATGTTGGGGGTGTGTGTGTGACAAAATGGAGGTAGGAGGTTCCTGCTCGCAAGCTTACAATCTATAGGGATAATAGGAGGGATACATAAGGATAGCATTCCATTACATGGCAGTCCCATCAGATTACAAGACAGTCCTGATGGGATGCAAGTAGATATAAATGCTACTGGTGGTTGTGTGGGGGTTCCTGACTATGATAGGCTTGCCTGAAGAGGTGAGTTTTCAGGGAATGCTTGAAACGATAGAGGAGAGTCTTAATATGCATGGGAGGGCATTCCATAGGGTTGGTGCTGCCCGACAAAAATCCTGAAAGTGTAAGTGGGAGCAAGTAATGTGTGGATGAGAGACGCAGATCTTGTGCAGAGATTTTTGTACCATTGTCCAGATTTAATGATGTCATTTCCCAGGTACAGTCGTCTCCAATCTGCTAAACTTTAGCACCTGCAGTGTCTATTTCTTTGTACTTGAAAACCATTAATTGACTCAAGTGCCTTTAGTGACAACAGGAAAATGTTTGGTTAGCGTTCCAATCCATTTACTGTAAGCTGTACAGAAATTAGAAGATGTATAAAAACCACCTTAATGTGGTACGGTTACATTTTATATGGGTTGGGTAATGCAGAGGCCTGTGTTAGATGGAAACCTTTCATTTTATTTGTAAATTGAATGACAAGGCACAAAGTCATTACCAGGGGGAAGGCTGGGCTGTACGTACCTACTGTACTGTAGCTCTAGCACAGGTTTAGTGCAATCACTTTCCAAGCAGAATCAAATCCCAGAAAGATTTCAGATAAAGCTCTGTTTATAGACGGCTTCAAGGAATATGGAAGATTACGCTAAGATACAGTAAATGGATGAGTAAGTCACAGAGCGGGGAAGCATCTGCATTGCAAACACTTAGGGAATGTAAAAGGGTTACAGTGCTGATCTCATGGAAGAGACAAATAATTGTATCTTTGATTTCAAGATACTTATTTATAAGCAAGGCCTATTGATGACAAAGTTCAGTCCATGATCCAGTCAGTCGGGCAGCAGTACAGGACACAGCAGGGACACTCACACTTTATGCATTTTAGACCTCAGTCCTTCTTCAGAGGTGTGAGTCAAATAAAACAAAGCCTATATTTTATACCAGTTGCTATTAACAAGTTCACAAATCACCACCAGTTCGGTGCTATGTACTACCCCGAGACCTTGGCTTATAGCTTTCTCTGGACACGGCAACAATTGCGATTTGGTATGAGTGGGATTCAAAACTAAATATGAAATGAATATATCATATGTATTAGCAAAAGTATCCGGATTGTAATGTCTAGGTTAACATTATATAGTCGACATGGACAATAGATTGACACAATCAAAATCCCGACCTGACTATGGAGTCCACAAACTCTACTTTTAGTTATCGAATCTGTCAGACTTGAAAGAAGATATTTGCCGAAAAGTCCCCATACTGTGCAGTGTTTGCATTCTTAATATTACTTACAGTTTATCTGACTACTAACTTTTGGCTGGGCATATACACATTTGGTGTGGTGTGACAGAAAATCAGGAACTTCTAACTATATATATATATATATATATATATATATATATATATATATATATATTAGGGCGGAGTGAAAAAACTGAAATTGAGAAATTCAAAATCGGCTAGTGTGGGAAAGTTGTGACTTGACCTGAATAAGAAACGTGCAAAAGCATTTTGATCTGAGTCAACATCTTCTGTTCTGGCAAGAGGCCTAAAGTTTCACTTTTTAGGTGAAAATAACGAAACCTATGAAGATGCTCCGATCTAGTTATAATTATGTCAGGATGTCTTAGAGTGGTTCATTAATATACTTTAGCATAGTAAAAAAAACAGTACGAGCTTGTCCTAGTGCAAAGTGACTGACTGGCGGGAGAAAAAATCCCTGATAATTGACCCATTTTCATGGTCACAATTGTGAATATTGTGTGTTTTCTCCTGAACGTGTTTATAATAGAAGAAGCACAAATACTCTAAATGGAATTTCAGTGACACTGTGTGATATATAACACTGCATAATAGCCCTTAATCAGACCTGATCGCAGTACAAATTTGTTCTCAAAATGGACAAAACAAATGCTGCATTGCAGGTGGGGCAGATTTAACGTGCTGAGAGAGTTAAATTTGGGTGGGGTGTGTTGAAACTGAAATCTAAATTGCAGTGTAAAAATAAGGCAGCAGGTATTTACCCTGCACAGAAACAAAATAACTCAACACAAATCTAAAGGTGGCCATACATCTACAGATCGATTGTCAGATCTGGCTGGTTGGAACAAATACCTGGTAATATCTGAATGACAGTTTTTGGCAGTTTTCCAGCATTTCAAAGCAAAGTGCTCTCATCCATTACCAGTATTTTGTTCCAAACAGACAGATCGGACAATAAATCTGTAGATGTATGGCCACATTAACTCCCTCTGCACATGTTACATTTGCCCCACCTGCAGCTGCATTACAGCATATAATTATGCCAAAGATAAGCCAATATATTAACAGTTAAACAGTTTAACAGTTAAACAGTTAAACAGTTAAATACATTAATAAGTATTGCTGATCAATCCTGCCTAGCAGGGCCGTCTTTTTGTATGGGCTTATTGGGCACTTGCCCATGGGCCCCAGGCGTATAAGGATAGCTGAGGATCCCCTTTTTCCAGGGATACCAGAATTTTGAAAATCGGCCCTGGGGAACTGCAGATATCCAACTTCAAAGCAGCAGTCCACATCAGACCTGTTAATTACAATTTCCAGTCATATTTCTCAGGTTCTCTCTGACACTAGCGGCTTGTCTCTATCATGCCCAGAACCAGAGATATCAGCCTTCAAGCAGCCGGTCCCTGCTCCAGCTCCAAACGTCTGGTGTAGTTTTATATTTTTGTCAATGGATTGCTCTGGCTCCTGATCTCTGATACCCAAGTTCCCAGCACCTCCTGAAAGTTGGGACTCTAGGTTTTTATCCTAGGCTAAGAAATCTATTTCCAGATAATGGCGATATCTGCAGTCAAACAAGCTGCCCTTCCACCGGAAAATGACGAATATTAAGCCCACTCCATTATCCAACCCTCCCCTGCGTATAAAACACCCCCTACCTCCCTGGAAGTCATTTACAAGGGACCCTTCATTCAGCTCAGTGCCCCCTTCCACACGTTAGTGTTCACCCTTCCACCACCTGTGCAGTAAAGGAGTAATAAGCAGAAGTTACTGCTCCAGGTCCTACATGTTGAGTGGAAGATAGAGCACCCCCTGCCACCCATGGGACATCAAAGCTGCTGCTGATACCACCCCCCACCCCTAGGAGGGGAGAATGGGTAAGGGCCCCAGTGCATTGCTTTGCCCAGGTGCCCTTAATCAGACCTGAATGCAGTACAAATTTGTTCTCAAAATGGGCAAAAAAATGCTGGACTGCAGGTGGGGCAGATGTAACATGTGCAGAGAGATTTAAGGTGGCCATACATCTACAGATTTATTGTCCGATCTGTCTGGTTGGAACAAAATCCTGGTAAAAGATGAGAGCAAATGACAGTTGACCATTTGCTTTGAAATGCTGAAAAACTGTCATTCAGATATTACCAGGTGTTTGTTCCAACCGGCCCAATTTGACAATCGATCTGTAGATGTATGGCCAGCTTTAGATTTGTGTGAGTTATTTTGTTTCTGTGCAAGGTAAATACCTGCTGCATTATTTTTACACTGTAATTTAGATTTCAGTTTCAAAACACCCCACCCAAATTTAACTCTTTCAGCACGTTACATCTGCCCCACCTGCAATGCAGCATTTGTTTTGCCCATTTTGAGAACAAATTTGTAATGGGATCAGGTCTGATTAAGGGCTATTATGCAGTGTTATATTTCACACAGTGTCACCGAAATTCCATTTAGAGTATTTGTGCTTCTTCTATTATAAACACGTTCAGGAGAAAACACACAATATTCACAATTGTGACCATGAAAATGGGTCAATTATTAGGGGTTTCTCCCACCAAAGTCAGTCACTTTGCACTAGGACAATCTCGTACTCTCTTTTACTATGCTAAAGTATATTAATGAACCACTCTAAGACATCCTGACATAATTTTAACTAGATCGGAGCATCTTCATAGTTTTCGTCATTTTCACCAAAAAAGTGAAACTTCAGGCCTCTTGCCAGAACAGAAGATGTTGACTCAGATCAAAATGCTTTTGCACGTTTCTTATTCAAGTCAAGTCACAACTTTTCCACACTAGCCGATTTTGAATTTCTCAATTTCAGTTTTTTCACTCCGCCCTAATATATATAGATATATATATATATATATATATATATATATATCTATATATATATTTATTTTAAAAGTCTCTTGGTAGCGGCAGCTAACTTCCTAAATCCCCATCCTGTAAGTGCTCCCCTTCTCCAAAGCTCATGCGGGGCAGGGGGAAGCTTTTGGTTAGAGTGCCTGCTGAGAGAGCTGAGCTGGGAAACTGTTGTGACAACTGCTGCGCTGATCTCGGTCAGAGGCCCTGCACATGCTCCACCTTGCTGCTGCTTCCTATCCAGAGAAGACGCGCACTGAGCTTCAGAGCTGCTGCTCTGCTTAGCCTGGAATCTCCTGACGGAGGTTGCCTATCCTGCTGTGGAGTTCCACCCAGCTCCCCGATGTACACCCTGGACTAACTTCTTGTCAGGGAACTATAATGTACTTGCACCTCATGGCGATAAGGTGGGGGTCACGGCCATCTTGGCTCCAGGGACACTCTTCAACAGATCCTAAGTGAGGCTATAATTGTCTTCATTACTTTGAAGAAGACATGATTCCAGCCTGCAACACGGGAGGTACCCACTTACTAAATTGTAGTCATACCTATATAGGCCCACCCACTATATTTGCGGAAGAGGTGAGCCGGGCGTCATGCAAGCCGTTGCCTTCTCACTATTGCCAAATATTTATATTCGGTTACTGCTACTCTGGTATTTCACGTGAGTTAGTCTTTGCACATTTCCAGCACCATGGATATCTCCGTTTAAAAACTCCTCAGGCAATGCCTCACAACGGTTGCTCCATACATTTCCTAATACATCCATCATTGCTCAAACTTCATCCTCTGCACAATGTCTTCCAATGTCTTCTCTTCCAATCCTGCTCTGCCTGCATACCCTGTAGCTGGTTGCAATGGGCAGTATTCAATGAGAAAGTTCTCTGTGCATGGAGAGCGTTTTATTTCGCTCTCCATGCACTCTCCGTGTTTTAGCGGAGATTCTCCGTGTTCCGGAGCCTCCTGCTCCCACTATTCAATGTGGCTGATGCTCGCCGCCACTCGCGGCGAGTCTTAACCCCTGCAGCGGACGAGCGTCCGCGGCAGGAAGCTTTCAGGGAGCCGGGAGACGGAAGCAGCCAGAGTTTAAAGTCTCCCTGGCTGCCCCAGAGGAATGTGGAGGGGAGGTGGGCTCCCCTGGACCCAGGCAGCACAGGCTGCGCCCCCCTATAGCCAGCGGGGGACCCAGTATTCACTGCACCCGATCGTGCATATTAACGATCGGGTGCAGTGAATATATGAATATCTAATGAGTGGCTCGAGCGCTCCGGCCCCCTGCTGGCTGCACTGTGTAAAAAAAAACAAAATTAAAAAAATATATATATTTTTAATTAAATTATATATTCATGTGCTATAAGCACATGAATAAAAATAACATGCCCCTTCACAGAAAAAAAACCCAGATTTTTTGACACCAAAAAAAAAAAAAAACATTTAGTTTAAAAGTTCACATTCCAGATCTCCATCAAAAGATGGAGAATTGCTACACGGAGAGAGACGGAGAAAATCACTTAGAAAGACGGAGAATATTTCACATTAAATAGGGTTGCTCGCTTTTGGAGAGCAAAATGCTCCGTCCAAGGCGAACAAAGCACAAATTCTCCATAAAACACGGAGAACTTTTCTCATTGAATACTGCCCAATGTGATCCTGACTCCACCGGAAGTCCTACGCTTGGTGGTGGTGGTGGGGTGGGGTTCTCCCCTACTTTTAAGACTGAGGACACTGATGTAATTCTAAAACCAGCGAAATATAGAAAACACATATACACATACAAATGTATGTGTGTATATGTGTTTTTTATATTTCGCTGGTTTTAGAATTAAACTAATTAAAGTTAGATTTGAGGACTTATAGCCTTATTCTGTTTGGTGCGGTCCGTTACGAATTTTTTCAGAGGGCGCTTTTTAGCTATCTGCGCATGCGTAGGCAACGCAATGTGCATGTGCAACGTACTGTCTGCGCACTCATTCTCACCAATACAGTCTACAAATGTGCACCGAACTCCCTCGGGACATATGGGGGCGCGGTTTCAAAGTGGGCAAAACTAGGCGTAAATCTGGGCGTACACGTGGGAGTGCATGAACAGTGGTAGGCGTGCATTCGGAACGGACACCGAGTGCAAGCAAACCAACATGGCAGAAATCTGCGGAGTCCATAAGCAATTTTCAGTTCTCGGAGAGCACTGGTTCATGCGCTAGGCATTCGGATCGCCCAATTAGTACGCCCGCACCTTAAACACTCGCAGCTGACCACAATACAATCCACTCCTCAAGTCATTAGTGATTAATTACACTCTTTTCACCGGTTCAATTGGAAGCATTGCTGCCTAAATGGGCCATTACAAAATACTAGAATATATGCTGCAAACTCGACTGGATTGTTGCTATCTGACCCACATTTACACTGCAAGCAATGGACATAACTCTGTTAACCAAAGATAAATGCACATCTCACTATTACAGTAATCGGAAACCGCACACGTGGGGGTGAAAAAAATATTTATTAAATAATAAAAAATTATAATATAGTTTCACCATGTTACTTGTCACATGGGAACATAAGGATAAATAATAAAGTGTGTATAAAATTTTTAACATTTTACACATAACATTAGGAAGTAATTACATTTAAAAATAATCTGTTATGAGGGAGGCTAATTGCATAAGTGTGTCTTTTGTTGCAGAAGCATGACTTCCGAATAGATTAGTGAGGTTTGCGGAAATACACCAACTCGGTGCGTACGGTCAGCTTCCCGTCCGTTCGGACGCAGTAAGACCGTGCAGAATCTTTGAGTTCCCACCGCACTTGCACGTTTGGATGCAGTCTGAAGCCATTCCCTCTTCTTAGCGAGTCCGTCCGAACGGATGCGGACGACCTGTGGGAGTGTGTTCTTAGAATGACTGCCGTGCGTGGCGTTCGGTCATTTCCGAAAGAATTCGGAACGGACCGCCTCAACCAGAATAAGGCCCTTAGTCTCTTTCTATTGGTGCAACACACTGAGACAAATCTTTCTCTTTCCCTCTCTATTTCTTCTTTAATGATGCTGAATATTGGCCAGATTAGTGGAGAATATATTAGTTTGGCCCTGCTGTTACTAAGAACCTGGCCAGTTTAATATGAATCTTCTACTTCTGTTCTTCTTACTATTTTGCTTTTATGTTTTGTGTTTTTGTATATCAGGACAACATTAGACTATTCTACTGCTTGCTTTGTGGGGTGTAGGTTTGCCTTAATATCACAAGTCCACTGCCCCAGTTGGTCCATATTGCTATTATCATTCATTTGCGTGGGTGGCTGGGGGGGATAGAAGGGTTTCATTAGATTGGCATAGATTAGCTATGATGTAGTTGTTTCTATCCTGGTGGTTATGTGGGTATCATATTAGGACCACACAATTGTTGACCTTTTTGATATTTGCTGGCAAAGTTGTGTATACCTATTCTGCTGCATTATTTTTTAATTTAAATTTTATTACATGATTTTTCACATTACATACAATACATTTACATGCCGTCATCTTTTACATACCCAGTAATATTCTTATACATATTTCAATACATTTACGACGGCCCATACATCCCCCCCCAAAAAAAGAAAAAACAAATACCACTATACCAAAAAAAAATAATAATAATAAAAAAAAAATAATAATATTGGATTGCATCAATATGTTATCCCCCCCCCCCTCTTTCCTGTACCGTAGTTGTCATAGCCAAAAATATCTCCCCCTTCATTCCCATAACTCTACTACCCCGCTGGACTCCCGACAATAGTGCCTATCCGCCTTAATTTTTCCCTTTTATCCTAACCAGAGTAAGACTGTCCCCCTCAATGTCCATATGTATATGGTGGTGGGAGGCCGTTATACTCAAGCCATGGACCCCAGATCTTGCCAAATATTACGGGTGTATCCTCCACAATGCTTGCTAAGTATTCTAAGTGATATATATCCCATATTGATGCTAAAATCGCATGCTTAGATGGGGTATTCATCCATTTTCCAATGAAGAGCAATCTTTATCTTTACCGCCCCGCATATGAACCATATTAGTTTTTGCTGGTGTTTTAAGATCCCCGGAATATTTTGTGGTAGCAAAAAATAGCTGGGTTCCTCTGGTACTTGGATTCCCAATACCTTTTTAATCAACTCTTGTGTGAATGTCCAGATCCCCCTTATTTTAGGGCATCCCCAGAAGATATGGGTCATGGAGCCTCTCAACCCACACTCCCTCCAACATTCATCCGACATAGTCGGGAACATTTGGGCCAATTTACTTGGTGTCATATACCATCGTGTGTACATTTTATATGCATTTTCTCTATATCTGATAGAAGGCGAGACCGATACTATATTTTGTTTAATTTTATCCCACCCTTTATTCTCCAGCTGTATTCCCAGCTCATGTTCCCATGCCATTTCATGTGCTGCTAGTCTTGGTTTGTTATAATTAATTAGTAATTTATAAATTGTTGAGATCAAACCTTTTGAGCGAGCCCTTTTATAGCATAATGTTTCCACTGCCGTCTTATTCTCCTGTAAATGTCCCCCTGTTATGGAGCTATAAAAACTCCTCAGTTGTAAAAATTGGAAGAAGCAATTTGTGGGTAGGTTATATTTCTCCTGTAGTTCTCTAAAAGAAGGAAACATCTGTGACTCTACCATTTCATTGATGAATAAGATATCTTTTCCTGCCCAAACCTTAAAATATGATTTATCCTTTCCCGCTGGGAAATTCGGATTATCCCTTAAAGGTACCAATTTTGGGGGATTGGAAAGTAAATCATATTTTTTTGTTATCCTATCCCAAATATTCAATGTAAATGTAATCGTGGGGAATTTACATATCGTGGAAGGTCTCAGTTTCCGTGGAATCCATAGTAGAGTCGAGATCGACTGCATATGCAGCAATTCCGCCTCCACCTGGACCCATCTTCTGGACCCTGGATTAGAATGCCATAATATTGCCTGTGCCAAATGAGCCGCTAAATAATACTTTTGAATATTTGGGACCCCTAATCCACCCTCTTTATTTGCTTTCTGTAAGATTTTCAGTCTCACCCTTGGTTTTTTCCCTGTCCACAAAAAGCGGGTAAACATCTTATGTAGATTCTTTATCGTACTACTAGGAATTGCAATTGAGAGAGCCTGAATCAAATACAATAACCTCGGGAGTACATTCATCTTCAGTGCATTTGCCCTCCCTGACCATGAAATGTACAGTTCTGACCACCTAGTTATATCTTTTTGTAGGTCGTTGATCAGTCTTGGGTAATTTGCTCGGAAAAGATTATTATAATGCTTGGTTAAGAATATTCCCAAATATTTCAGATTATTTTTTTTTTCATAAAAATTGATATAATTCGGCTATCTGATTTTTCAATCCTTGCGGCAGGTTTAAATCCAATACTTCTGTCTTAGATCTATTTATCTTAAAGTTCGAAATAGCTTTAAATTCCTGCAGGATCTGGAACAAAACGGCCAAGGAACCTATTGGGTTTGTTAAGGTGAGCAGGATATCGTCTGCGTACAATGAGATTTTATATTCTTCCTCACCTATTTCTACCCCCCTAAGATCTGTCTCTTCACGGATTTTTACAGCTAAGGGTTCGATCATAAGGGCAAAAATCAGTGGGGATAATGGGCATCCCTGCCTTGTCCCATTCTTAATTAAGAATGGTAGAGATTTAATCCCGTTTGCTACCACCGTCGCTACTGGCGATGCATATAACGCATTCAATCCTGTCAGGAAGGGGCCAGAGAACCCAAACCGGCTCATTGTCTGGTTCATATAAGACCATGATACCCGATCAAAAGCCTTCTCGGCATCAAGACTCATGACCATTGTGGTTTTTTTTGCTCTATCTACATAATCTATAATATTAGTAGCTTTTCTAATATTATCACAAGCCTGCCTGTTTGGGATGAACCCAACCTGGTCGGGATGGACCAGGCGCGCAATCACCCCAGACAGGCGGTTAGCCAATATTTTTGAAAAAACTTTGAGATCCACATTTAGGAGTGATATAGGTCGGTAACTTCCGCACATTGTTGGGTCTCTACCTGGTTTAGAAAGTAGAATTATCTCCGCCTTCACGGCCTCTATATCAAAAACCTCCCCCTCTAATATTTTATTGTATAACGTTTTTAAATGAGGGGTAAGTAAAGCGCTAAATTTTTTATAATAAATAGCAGATAGGCTGTCAAGGCCTGGGGCTGAGTTCTTTTTTAAGTTTTTAATTACTCCGCTAATTTCTTCGATAGTGATTTCTTTATTTAGCTGTTGTCGGTCCTGGTCTGTTAACTGAGGCAGCACTAATGGAGCAAAAAAATTATCCACCTTAATTTTGGCCATTTCCTCTTGTTCTTTTATAGGTATATTATATAGCTCTTCATAATATGCTCTAAAGAGCTGTGCTATTTTTTGGGGGTCATATATTAGGTTGTTCTGGGTATCTTTTATGGCTAATATGCGGTTCCGCTGCCTCTGCACCCGGAGTCTTGAGGCCAGTATTGCGTCTTTATCTCCCTTTGCATAAAATCTATACTGAAGCCACTTCATTGTTTTAGCTGTTTTTGTTGACTGAATCTGATAGAGTTGGCTTTTTAACTTCAGCATATAGTTACATAGTAGGTAAGGCTGAAAAAAGACTTGCGTCCATCTAGTTCAACCTGGTATAGATATCCATTGCTGATTTGGTAGGTTCTGGTATTTTACAGACAAATTATATTTCTTATATGTACCCATGGATGTTTTTCTCCAATAAATGTTTGTCCAACTTTGCCTTGAACGCATTTAATGAGCCAGCCGTTACCACCTCTCTGGGAAGAGAGTTCCAGAGTTTGACTGTTCTGACCGTAAAGAAATTCTTTCTACTAGCTGAATTAAATCTTTTTTCTTCTAATCTATACTCATGCCCTCGCGTCCTAGATTCCTTTCTAGTAGAAAAAGGGTGTGTGACAGTTCTTTATATTGGCCCTTGATATACTTGTACATGTTGAGCATGTCCCTCCTTAAACGTCTCTTTTCTAATGTAAATAGTCCCAAATTGCTTAATCTCTCCCCGTAGCTTAAATTCTCCATTCCCCTAATAAGCTTTGTTGCTCGCCTTTGGACTTTTTCTAATTCTATGATGTCCTTTTTATAGTGTGGGGCCCAGAACTGTACTCCGTACTCTAGGTGAGGTCTCACCAATGCTTTATATAGTGGCATAATTACCCTTGAGTCCCTAGTTTCCATTCCCCTCTTAATACATGCCAGAATTTTGTTGGCCTTTTTTGTAGCTACATTACAATGGGCACTACATCCTAGATTGCTGTCTATTTGGACTCCTAGATCCTTTTCAAGTATAGAATTACCCAGTTCCTCTCCGCTAAGGTTGTAACTTGCACACTGGTTGTGTCTCCCAAGGTGCATAACCTTACATTTATCTACATTGAATCTCATCTTACATTTTTTTGCCCACTCATCTAGAATTGCAAGATCATTTTGAAGCATGGTGACATCTTCTGGTGATTTGATGACTTTGCTAAGTTTTGTATCGTCCGCAAAGATGGATACATTGCTGAGTAACCCTATCCCAATATCGTTAATAAAAATGTTAAACAAAATGGGCCCCAAAACCGAACCCTGGGGCACTCCACTTAGTACCGGTATCATATCTGATACGGCACCATTCACAACCACTCTTTGTTCTCTATTACATAGCCAATTCCCTACCCATCTGCAGATATTTTCACCCAATCCTAGGTTCTCCATTTTATTAATCAATCTCTTGTGTGGGACAGTATCAAATGCTTTAGCGAAATCTAGGAAAATCACATCTACAGCATTTCCATTATCAAGGTTTTTGCTAACCTCTTCATAGAACCCTAGTAGATTAGTTTGGCATGAACGATTTTTCACGAACCCATGTTGGTTAGTACTGAGTAGACGGTGATGATCTAAATATTCCTGGATACCATCCCTTAAAAATCCTTCAAATAGTTTACCCACAATTGATGTTAAACTAACGGGTCTGTAATTAGCTGGATCTTCCTTTTTTCCTTTTTTGAATATTGGCACTACCTCTGCTATTCTCCAATCTTTTGGTACTATACCTGACGATAGTGACTTGCTAAAGATATAATGTAGGGGGGTAGCTAGTTCATCCCTTAATTCCATTAATACCCTCGGATGAATCCCATCTGGCCCTGGTGACTTATTTGTTTTGAGTTTGCGTAGCCTCAGTATTATTTCCTTCGGGGTGAAATCCACAATGAGATCTGGCTTATTTGTCCCGTTTGTGGTAAATGTTCGTTCCACAGTCTGCTCTCCCTTAGTAAATACTGATGAGAAGAACTCATTTAACAGTTTTGCTTTTCCCTTGTCTTCAGTAACACTTTTTCCACTAGTATCAGTTAATGGGCCTATGTTTTCCTTAATTAAACGTTTACTATTTATGTATTTAAAAAACTTCTTTGGGTTGGTTTTGCTTTCAGTGGCTATGCACTCTTCATATAATATTTTAGCTGCTTTGATTACCCCTTTACAAGTTTTGTTTGATTCTTTGTATTTTGCGAACGCCTCCTCATTCAAGTTATTTTTATAGAATTTAAAGGCTCTGGTTTTATTGTTGATAGCTGACCTTACTTCTTTGTCCAACCATGGTGGCTTTTTTTTGTTGAATTTACCTTTAGTTACTTTAGGAATGTATTCAATAGTTAGTGAATCAAGCACCTTTTTTAGAGTATTCCACATTTCCTCTGCATTTTTTCCCTCCATAACCGTTTCCCACCCAATTCCTGTTAAGGCTTCCCTGAATAATTCAAAGTTCGCTTTTCTGAAGTTTAGTATTTTTGCAGATCCTTTTTGATGTAATTTACTGAAGTTGATTTCCAGTGAAACCATATTGTGATCACTATTCCCTAATTGTTCAATTACTTTTGTGTTTGAAACTAAGTCTGTGTTATTTGTTAATACTAAGTCCAAGAGCACCTCATCACGAGTTGGAGTTTCTACCGTTTGTGTAATAAACTGGTCTTTAAGTAAGCTTAAGAAACCATTGCTTCTTGCTGATTTACCTGTTTCGTTTTCCCAATCAATGTCGGGTAAATTAAAATCCCCCATAATTAATACCTGACCCTGATTTGATGCTTGTTTGATTTGGTTTAAAAGAAGAGACTCTTCCCTTTCATTTATATTTGGTGGTCTATAGCATACCCCTATTATAAATTTGTTTTTTGGTTTCTTATTATTGTCAGTTATCTCTGCCCACACTGTCTCCGAGTTGTCGTCTTCCAGGTCTGTGCTCATATTTTTCTCACATGATGTTAAGTTATTATTTACATATAGGCACCCACCCCCGCCCCTTCTATTTTCCCTGTCTTTCCTGTAGAGTGTATATCCCTCCATGTTTAATGCCCAGTCATGCGACTCATTACACCATGTTTCTGTTATACCAATGATGTCGTAGTCATCCCTACTGATCACCGTTTCAAGCTCCCCGATTTTACTCACTAAGCTTCTTGCATTAGCCAGTAAGCATTTTAATTTATGTTTATTTTTAGATATGGCTCTAATATTGTGATTAGTTTCACCCCAGGACCCATTTGAATTCTTTACTAGCTTCCTCTTTCCCCTCTCCCCTTCAATAGACTCTCTACAGGCCTCCCCACCATGCACACTGCCTGCCCTCTCCATAGTTCCTGGAATTCTTCCTCTGTCATTCCCTCCTTCCCGTATACTAAGATCATCTGTACCTAAGAGCTGTAATGGGGTAACGTGACTGTTACAACATAACATTTTATTACATGACATTCCTGATGCACCCTGAGAGTTACCCCCGATTATACCCTTGTTATGTCCCAGGACTTTGTCTATGTCTCCGTCCCCCCCCCATCTCCTTCCCCCATATGATTCCTGATCCCAGTTCGGCTTCTCTCCCTGATGGTCCCATAATGTCTTGCTGCCCCCACCCCCCCGTCGCCTAGTTTAAAATCTCCTCCAACCCTCTAACCCATCCTTCCCCCCAGCACCGCAGCCCCCTCCTCGTTCAGGTGCAATCCATCACGGCAAAAAAGTTGGCGCCTGACCGAGAAGTCCGCCCAGTGTTCCATGAACACGAATCCCTCTTTCCTACACCAATCCTTAAGCCACACATTTACCTCCCTGATCTCCCTCTGCCTCCCTGAGCTAGCGCGTGGCACTGGTAATATTTCCGAAAAAATTACCCTAGATGTCCTCGCCTTTAATTTCTTACCTAATTCCCTATACTCTTTCTTGAGGACATCCCACCTACCATTGACTTTGTCGTTGGTGCCAATGTGCACCAAGACCGCCGGGTTGCTCCCAGCTCCTCCCAACAATCTGTCGACTCGGTCCGCGATGTGCCGTACCCGAGCACCCGGGAGGCAACAGACCGTGCGGCGATCGCGGTCCCGATAGCAGATTGCCCTGTCTGTTCTCCTAATGATGGAATCCCCTACCACCACTATCTGCCTTGGTACCTCACTAACTGTCATCCCGTTTGAGCTAGAGGGACCGCTCCTCTGGTTGCTAGAGGGAGCCGTCTCCTCCAGCTCCGTCATTTCGTCTCTATCCTCCCCCGAAACTTCGTCCAACCGGGCAAATTTGTTCGGGTGTGATAGATCCAAGATGTCGTTCCTGTCCCTCCTGTCCCTCTTGTTTCCCCTTCTAACCGTGACCCAGCTGGCTACCTGATCCTCCTCCTCTACCAGTGACCCCATCTGCAACTCCTCCACCGTTCTATTTAGGCTTTGCTCAAGATTGGAAATATCCCTCAGTCGCTGAACGGTCCGCTCTAGATCAGTGACCTGGGCTTCCAGGGCGGACGTTCGCTCACATCTCGTGCAGATGTATTCTCACTGGGACTCTTGCTCCAGGTGCGCATACATCTTGCACAACATGCACTGAGTGAGATTCTCAATCAGGGCCCCACCCATTTTATCTACCTCCCTGCGACTAACCCCCTAGTATACAGTAGAGAGTTAAATTACAATGCAATTACACACTACAAGTTAATTTTTATCAAAATATAAGAAAGTTGATACTTATCTGTTCCTGCATCTGTGTCACACTCCTGGTGTCCTCACACCTGTATCTGTCCGCTTCCTCTGTAATTTCTTCCAGTTGCACGTTTTCCTCAGTGGCCCACTCTCAGATCATGCAGCACACTATCTGCACTTTGTGGACCCTTTAACAGGTCAGGCACCTGGGCTTCAAGCAAGAAGAAAGAAGAAAAAAACAAAAAAAAAAAAACAGAAGGGACAGAAGCCTCTTGCAACCTGGTTTAACCCTTCTTGGATATAACTCTGCACTTATTTAAAATGGCACTTAGAATAAAATGGCAGTTCAAAATTCACAAGTTCATTACATTCACTTGCCCCCTGCTGTTCTTATACTGGTGCTACTAATCAGCTACCCACCTGAGCAGATAACCACTCCCACCTTCAGCAAAATTCTGAGCAGATAACCACTCCCACCTTCAGCAAAATTCTGAGCAGATAACCACTCCCACCTTCAGCAAAATTCTGAGCAGATAACCACTCCCACCTTCAGCAAAATTCTGAGCAGATAACCACTCCCACCTTCAGCAAAATTCACTCCTTCTTGGATATAACTCTGCACTTATTTAAAAATGGCACTTAGAATAAAATGGCAGTTCAAAATTCACAAGTTCACAGCTTACTATAAATCGTTTTCTTTGGGTTCCTTTGGTGTAAACCATTTAACCTTTCTATCTGTTGTTCCAGATCCCGACAGGCTTTCTGGTCTTTTAATTTTTGAGCGTTAGCCAATGAGATAAAATGCCCTCTAATTACTGCTTTGTGGGCTGCCCACACTGTTGGCGCTGCTACGTCCTCCGTATAATCTCAAAATATTCTTTCAAATAGGTTTCTATCTGACTTATATGCTCTTTTTTCAGTAAGAGCGCCGAATTTAGTCTCCATTTGCTCTGAGGGGGGGGGCCCTTGCATTAATCTTAGTGTCATCAACATCTCACTATGATCTGACCACACCACTGTTTGGCTTTTTACTTCCTTCAAATCAGGTAACGTACAGTTATTTGTTAAGAAGAGATCTATTCTCGAATATATTTTATGCGGGATAGAAAAATGAGTGTAATTACACTCCATAGGATACAAGGTTCTCCAAGCATCAAACAAACTATTTGTTGTAATTACCTCTACCAGTCTCCGGGATTCCATAATGGTATTTCTACTTGGGGGGATGGTAGCCCCTCTATCCTTCTTTAAATCCGGAACTGCATTGAAGTCCCCTCCTATAATAACTCTGCCCTTTTCCATTTTATTTAGGTGGGTCAAAAATTCCTTATAAAAACTACCATGTTCTTGGTTCGGGATATAGGCCGATGCCATAGTTAAATAGGTCCCATTTACATTAACCACTACAATACTAAATCTACCTAAAGTATCCATATATGATTGCTCTATTTTATATGCCAGTGACTGATGTAATAAGATTGCTGTGCCTTTTGTTTTCTTTTTAGAGGTTGAATAAAAGACAGTGGGAAAAGCCCTAGAAGACAAAGACGGATGTTCTACTTTAAAGTGTGTTTCTTGCAAAAAAATAATTTGTGCCTTTGACCTTTTAAAGTGCTGAATTGCCATTGTTCTTTTACGTGGCGAATTTAGCCCATTGACATTAAGAGAAAGAATTTTCAACATCATAACAATTCTTTTATATTATCGCTAATATCTCCGTGGGAGGCATACCTTACATACAATCCTCGTTTAAAATAAAATAACACAGAAATTCCAAATAAATCAAAAAACATTCAAAAAATCTAACATTCCCAGACATTAAACAAAACATGTGACGAAATAACGTCTTTTTAAACACCAAAAACTTGCCATCAGGTCTTAAATATGGCTTCCCGCAGTTAACCTGGATACTGGCCATTTCTTGGACAGTGTCCTTCAACTGCTCGGGTTAAGGAGAGAATAAGCCGTCCAACTCGGACGAGGGACCCCTCTCATTTTACCCTTACTCTCAGTCTTTCTGTACCCTCATACCTTTTCTTTTTCTTTCCCTTTTTCTTTTCTCTTTCTTTCCTTTTGTTTACTTATATTAACTTATCGTTACCCTGCCCCTTATCCAACATGCTAAAAGCGGATTATACCCAGAGTTAACTCCTGGTGGAATAAATGCAGGGTAAGAAAAATAAATAAAAGGAAAACGGGAGCCGAGGATGGGGAGGGAGGGGAAAGAGGACCAAAAAGAAAAAAAAAAAGGGGGGGGGGGGGGGGGAAGGGAGGTGTGTTCATGTACTCTAAATGTGTCTATTATTGTGAATTTTGACTTGTAACTCATCCCTAACTCTAAACTTGGACCGTATCTTTCGTACAGTAATCAGTGTGTAGTAAAAAAAAAAAAAAAGCCTATATGAATGTGTGAAAATAAAAGGGTGAAAATAAAAAAAAAAATAAAAAAAATTTCAGTGAATATGTGACATATGAGAGCCCATTAAAGAGCTCATATACTGTAATTGTGTCTATTTTTGTGGTTTATGATTTTGCCCTAATTCTATCCAACAACTGTGTCTTTCTTACTATAATTAGTGTAGGGAAAAAAAAAAAAAATTCCCAGTCTCCTCTCCTCTAAACTGTGCTTACATGCCGACTTCGCTCTTTTATTTAATACATTTTCAACATTCAGAAACCGCCCTCTCTCCTTTCTTTTGTATACCAGAACTATTTTCTATTTTAGCTTAAGTCCAATTATTAAATGTCTGTTTTAGGGCCGGGCCCCCTCAAGGCCATCTCCGTTCTTCGAAGTAGGCTTTGGGCCCCCCTCATGATTTCGACCATTTTTAAACATTCGAAAACAGCCTTACCGCCACCAAAAAAAGTTCTCTTGTGTAATAGAACTGTTTTCTAATTTAACTTAAGTCCAATTATTAAATGTCCTTTTTTTTTTTTTTAGAACCCACCACCCTCGAGACCACCTCCATCCTTCGAAGTAGGACTTGAGCTCCCCTTATGTTTTTGACCATTCTGGTCTTGGCGGAGTTTTTTCTATACTTCGCTCAGGGCCCGCTTGTGTCTGAGGTGATTTTAAAGTAGTGTCCTTCTGCTTCAGGACCTCTATGCCTTCTTCCACCTTTTTTATATTATATCTTTTCCCTTCAATCGTGAATTGGAGCGAGAAGGGGAAGCCCCATCTATATGGAATCTTCTGCTCCTGTAGAATTTTGGTCACCTGCCCCATTTCTCTTCTCTTCCTCAATGTGGAGGGTACAATATCTTGAAATATGAGCAGCTGAGATTCTTTATAACTAATAGGGCCCGAACGCCTACAAGCCTCCAGGAACTGATTCCTAATATGAAAATAATGCATACGTAGTATCACATCCCTGGGGGGTTGATCAGGAGCCGGCTTCCTCCGGAGTGATCTATGTGCTCGGTCTAGAAGTAGCTCTTCATTTTTACACTCTGGTAAAATGGAATTGAAAAACCCTTTTAAATAAGCTGGGAGCTGCGCATCTTCGATGCTTTCCGGAATACTCCGTATACGTATATTATTTCTACGCGACCGATTTTCCAATTCTTCAATCTGATCACGCATAGAGGTTACCTCCTCTTTTAAGTCTGTAAACTCTCGTTGTAATATCTCCTGATAATTACAGGTTTCGTCTGTTTTACGCTCAAGTGTGTCTATGCGTGACCCTAACGAGTTTATCTCTGTTTTTAATTCCTGCTCCAGGAATAATTGAGAGTGGCTCCAGGGACACTCTTCAACAGATCCTAAGTGAGGCTATAATTGTCTTCATTACTTTGAAGAAGAGGTGATTCCAGCCTGCAACACGGGAGGTACCCACTTACTAAATTGTAGTCATACCTATATAGGCCCACCCACTATATTTGCGGAAGAGGTGAGCCGGGCGTCATGCAAGCCGTTGCCTTCTCACTATTGCCAAATATTTATATTCGGTTACTGCTACTCTGGTATTTCACGTGAGTTAGTCTTTGCACATTTCCAGCACCATGGATATCTCCGTTTAAATACTCCTCAGGCAATGCCTCACAACGGTTGCTCCATACGTTTCCTAATACATCCATCATTGCTCAAACTTCATCCTCTGCACAATGTGCAGAAGAGACTGTGGGAGATCCATCTTTCTCTTCCAATCCTGCTCTGCCTGCATACCCTGTAGCTGGTTGCAATGGGCAGTATTCAATGAGAAAGTTCTCTGTGCATGGAGAGCGTTTTATTTCGCTCTCCATGCACTCTCCGTGTTTTAGCGGAGATTCTCCGTGTTCCGGAGCCTCCTGCTCCCACTATTCAATGTGGCTGATGCTCGCCGCCACTCGCGGCGAGTCTTAACCCCTGCAGCGGACGAGCGTCCGCGGCAGGAAGCTTTCAGGGAGCCGGGAGACGGAAGCAGCCAGAGTTTAAAGTCTCCCTGGCTGCCCCAGAGGAATGTGGAGGGGGGAGGTGGGCTCCCCTGGACCCAGGCAGCACAGGCTGCGCCCCCCTATAGCCAGCGGGGGACCCAGTATTCACTGCACCCGATCGTGCATATTAACGATCGGGTGCAGTGAATATATGAATATCTAATGAGCGTCTCGAGCGCTCCGGCCCCCTGCTGGCTGCACTGTGTAAAAAAAAAAAAAAAATTTTAAAAATATATATTTTTTTTATTAAATATATAAGCACATGAATAAAAATAACATGCCCCTTCACAGAAAAAAAAAACCTTATTTTTTGACACCAAAAAAAAAAAAACCCATTTAGTTTAAAAGTTCACATTCCAGATCTCCATCAAAAGATGGAGAATTGCTACACGGAGAGAGACGGAGAAAATCACTTAGAAAGACAGAGAATATTTCACATTAAATAGGGTTGCTCACTTTTGGAGAGCAAAATGCTCCGTCCAAGGCGAACAAAGCACAAATTCTCCATAAAACACGGAGAACTTTTCTCATTGAATACTGCCCAATGTGATCCTGACTCCACCGGAAGTCCTACGCTTGGTGGTGGTGGTGGTGGGGTGGGGTTCTCCCCTACTTTTAAGACTGAGGACACTGATGTAATTCTAAAACCAGCGAAATATAAAAAACACATATACACATACAAATGTATGTGTGTATATGTGTTTTTTATATTTCGCTTGTTTTAGAATTAAACTAATTAAAGTTAGATTTGAGGACTTATAGCTTTATTCTGTTTGGTGCGGTCCGTTACGAATTTTTTCAGAGGGCGCTTTTTAGCTATCTGCGCATGCGTAGGCAACGCAATGTGCATGTGCAACGTACTGTCTGCGCACTCATTCTCACCAATACAGTCTACAAATGTGCACCGAACTCCCTCGGGACATATGGGGGCGCGGTTTCAAAGTGGGCAAAACTAGGCGTAAATCTGGGCGTACACGTGGGAGTCCATGAACAGTGGTAGGCGTGCATTCGGAACGGACACCGACTGCAAGCAAACCAACATGGCAGAAATCTGCGGAGTCCATAAGCAATTTTCAGTTCTCAGAGAGCACTGGTTCATGCGCTAGGCATTCGGATCGCCCAATTAGTACGCCCGCACCTTAAACACTCGCAGCTGACCACAATACAATCCACTCCTCAAGTCATTAGTGATTAATTACACTCTTTTCACCGGTTCAATTGGAAGCATTGCTGCCTAAATGGGCCATTACAAAATACTAGAATATATGCTGCAAACTCGACTGGATTGTTGCTATCTGACCCACATTTACACTGCAAGCAATGGACATAACTCTGTTAACCAAAGATAAATGCACATCTCACTATTACAGTAATCGGAAACCGCACACGTGGGGGTGAGAAAAATATTTATTAAATAATAAAAAATTATAATATAGTTTCACCATGTTACTTGTCACATGGGAACATAAGGATAAATAATAAAGTGTGTATAAAATTTTTAACATTTTACACATAACATTAGGAAGTAATTACATTTAAAAATAATCTGTTATGAGGGAGGCTAATTGCATAAGTGTGTCTTTTGTTGCAGAAGCATGACTTCCGAATAGATTAGTGAGGTTTGCGGAAATACACCAACTCGGTGCGTACGGTCAGCTTCCCGTCCGTTCGGATGCAGTAAGACCGTGCAGAATCTTTGAGTTCCCACCGCACTTGCACGTTTGGGTGCAGTCTGAAGACATTCCCTCTTCTTAGCGAGTCCGTCCGAACGGATGCGGACGACCTGTGGGAGTGTGTTCTTAGAATGACCGCCGTGCGTGGCGTTCGGTCATTTCCGAAAGAATTCGGAACGGACCGCCTCAACCAGAATAAGGCCCTTAGTCTCTTTCTATTGGTGCAACACACTGAGACAAATCTTTCTCTTTCCCTCTCTATTTCTTCTTTAACCCCTTCCCGACATTTGACGTACATTTACGTCATGGTCGGGAAGTACTTCCCGACACATGGCATAAATGTACGTCATGCCTTCTAACTGTCACCGCGTCTATAGACGCGGTGACAGTTTGGAGATGTCTGCTGTCCCTGACAGCAGACATCCCCCCTCGCCGCCTAGGGGGGGCAGGGGTGCCCCCCCCGGTCGGCGATCGCTGCGATTGGCTGTTCAAAAGTGAACAGCCAATTGCAGCGTTTTCTGTGTTACCGGCGGCTAAGCCGCTCGGTAACACAGAGATCGGTGGTGATCGGTGCTGTTAAGTACAGCACCGATCACCTCCGAGCGGCAGCCCACCCTCCCACCCGCCCGGCAGCCCGCCCTCCTACCCGGCAGCCTCCCTCCCACCCAGCCAGCAGCCGCAGCGCCAGCCCCCCTCCCACCCCCCGCCAGCAGCAGCAGCAGCAGCACAGCTGCTTTAAATCTGTGATTTTGGTTTTAATTTTATTTCTATGAACTATATATATATAAATATATATAATATATATATATGTGTGTGTGTGTATATATATATATATATATATACACACACACACACACATATATATATATATATATATATATATATATATACATACAGTGATCGGTGCTGTTAAGTACAGCACCGATCGCCAGCCCCCCCCCCCTCCAACCCGGCAGCCCCCCCTCCCACCCACCCGGCTGCCGCAGCGCCAGCACCCCTCCCACCCCCCCACCAGCCGCAGCGCCAGCCCCCCTCCCAAAGCTGGTGAGCAAAATGGGGTCACATGTGGGGGGGTTCCACTGTATTGGTGCTTCGGGGGTCTTGCTAATGCGACATAGCACCCACCATTCATTCCACCACCAAAAATCACTCCTTCCCTTCTGAGTCCTGCCATGCACCCAAATGGTATTTTTGGGTCACATATGAGGCATTGCCGTACTCGGGAGAAATTGGGGCACAGATTTTGGGGTGCTTTGTCTCCTTCATTCCTTGCGAAAATGAAAAATTTTGAGCCAGAACTGCATTTTTGTGTAAAAAATTACATTTTTTTACACAAAAATGCAGATCTGGCTCAAAATTTTTCATTTTCACAAGGAATGAAGGAGACAAAGCACCCCAAAATCTGTGCCCCAATTTCTCCCGAGTATGGCAATGCCTCACATGTGACCAAAAAATACCAGTTGGGTGCATGGCAGGACTCAGAAGGGAAGGAGTGATTTTTGGATTTTGCAGCACAGATTCTGGTTGAATGACCCCTGAAGCACCCATGCAGTGGAACCCCCCCACAAGTGACCCCATTTTGCAAACTACACCCTTCAGGGAATTCATCAGGGGGTATAGTGTACATTTCAAACCCCCAGGGGTTTCACCAATTTTGATACAACTGAGCTGTGAAAATGAAAAATTAAATTTTTTCATTTTCACAGCCCAGTTGTATCAAAATTGGTGAAACCCCTGGGGGTTTGAAATGTACACTATACCCCTAAATGAATTCCCTGAAGGGTGTAGTTTGCAAAATGGGGTGACTTGTGGGTGAGGTTCCTAACTTTTAGCACTTATGGTGCCTAGAAACCTACATGGTGCCTAAAAAAAAATCTCATAAAAAGGAGGCTCCAAAATCAAGTAGGTGCTCCTTCTATTATGAAGCCTGGGGTTTGGTCAACGTGCACACTAGGGCCACATATAGGATATTTATGAAAACAAAAGAATTGGGGGAATCAATTTTTAGTCACATTTCTCTAGTAAAATCTACTGTGTTCCTTAGAAAAATATATTAAAATTGAAACTCTGCAAAAAAAAAAGAAATTTTGAAATTTCGCCTACACTTTGTTTTAATTCCTGTGAAACACATAAAGGGTTAACAAACTTCCAAAATGCTGTTTTGAATACTGTGAGGGGTGCAGTTTTTGAAATGGCATCATTTATGGGGGTGTCTTACATACAAGTCCCTCAAAGTCACATCAGAACTGAACTGGTCCCTAAAAAAATCAGTGTTTGAAACTTTCTTGAAAATTTGAGAATTTGCTATTCATATTTGAAGCCTCCTAGTGTCCAAAAAAATGAAAAGGAGGTTGAAATAATGATTGCAACATAAAGTAGACATATGGTCTTTGTTAGTTATTAACTATTTTGAGTGGTATGTTTATTTGTCTCACAAGCAGAAAATGTGACATTTTGCAAATTGCAAAATTTTCCATTTTTTCACGACATTTTGGTATTTTTCACAAAAAAACACAGACTGTATCGACCCAAATTTACCACTAACTTGAAGTACAATGTGTCACGAGAAAACAATCTCAAAATCACTGGGATAAGTAAAAGCAAAAAAAGTTATCCCCACTTAAGTGATACATGTCAGATTTGAAAAAAATGGCTCTGTCAGGAAGGGGTTAATGATGCTGAATATTGGCCAGATTAGTGGAGAATATATTAGTTTGGCCCTGCTGTTACTAAGAACCTGGCCGGTTTAATATGAATCTCCTACTTCTGTTCTTCTTACTATTTTGCTTTTATGTTTTGTGTTTTTGTATAACAGGACAACATTAGACTATTCTACTGCTTGCTTTGTGGGGTGTAGGTTTGCCTTAATATCACAAGTCCACTGCCCCAGTTGGTCCATATTGCTATTATCATTCATTTGCGTGGGTGGCTGGGGGGGATAGAAGGGTTTCATTAGATTGGTATAGATTAGCTATGATGTAGTTGTTTCTATCCTGGTGGTTATGTGGGTATCATATTAGGACCACACAATTGTTGACCTTTTTGATATTTGCTGGCAAAGTTGTGTATACCTATTCTGCTGCATTATTCTAACATTTTTAATAATATAACTGCCAATTTTTTATCATAGTTAACTCTAATGACGCCTTCGGTTATTTCCACTATTGTGTCTATCCTTTGAGCAGTATATTGTAATATGTCACAAACTTTGCTGTACAATCATTTATGATATGCACCATACTGTATTATTGCATGATTATGAATAGGTACAAGTCCTTCTTGCACGAATTGTGATTCGCTTTGTATGCTTTGTCTTGCTACTTTGGGTTTTGTTATTGTGAAAATGTCAATAAAAATGACTATTTAAAAAAAAAAAAGTCTATTAGGGGGAAATGCAATCCTCCGCCTCTATTTCCAACAGGGGAAATAGTGGCGGGTGCCTAATTAATGTTGTCTTTATCAACAGCATTGACGAGGCATCACGGCAGAACGAGCCCGACTTTAAAAGCCGTTAGGTCCGAACAGCCACGGATTGTCGCGATCATGGCCATATCTCGACAATCCGCGTTGGTTTATGCGGACATGCCCCCTTTTCGCCGATTGCAGGTGGGACATTGAACCTGTCTGCCGATTTGCTGTCGAGTAACACGTGAAAGGGCCAGGATCACAGCTGTTGGGATGGACCGACAGTCATTATCCGGTATTGCATATCCCCCTTAAGCTGTGTACACACGGTGCAATATCGCTGGCAATATGGTGGCTGAGCGACCATATTGGCAGTGATTTGTTTGTGCTGTGGTGATAAATCGCTGGGTGCGCGCTCCTGTGTTCAGCCCCCTATTGGTCGCTGGTCCAGCCGTTTCCCTCTGCGGCTCCCCCGGCAGAGTCTCCTTTTCAGCAGCGACCATCTATGGTCACTGATGAAAATGGGACCCTGAGCAATATATTGCTGAGCAATATATTGCACTGTGTGTACACAGCTTTAGTCAGGCCCGTACACTTGGTGAAAAATTCTGCCAATTGTTTGTTTGCCCAATAATAATTGGATAATGCGTATCTGTTTTTTTATACCACATTAGAAACAAAATCAATACAATTCTAAAACTACTGTATGAGCCCATTTCCATCATTGTGTACATCAGGGGTGGTCAACCTGTGGCTTTTGAGCCACATGTGGCTCTTTTCTTAATGAGATGCGGCTCCCACACTCGTGGCACTGCCTCTTGCCTCCTCTGACTGTGGCACAGTCAGAGGAGGCATGTGGCAGTGCTGCAGGTGCAGGAGCCGGCACACAGTGGGGTAGCACACAATTGCTGTGGTCTCTGCTGACAGCTGCTGTCAGCTCTTCCAGCTGCCCCCTGCCACACTGACACACCGCTGAGTTTTTTGGTGAGATAGGAGGGCTGGTTTTGGCTTTCCCATCTTGGCATAACCAGCCCTCTTGCTTGTAAGAAATGATAAAAGGAGATGTCAGGGAGGATTTTTTTTATTGGCAATCACAGCTCCACAGTGGTGTTTTTATGCTTCTCTGTCCAATGCTTCACCCTATTGGACCAGCTTCTTTACTAGGCTTGTAAGGTAGTCACTATTGATGGGTACTGATTCAGCTGTAGGCTTAGCCTGCAATTGAGTGCTGCAAGAATAATAGGTACTCTTTACTTAGCATGTCGCCCATCGCGGGCATTGAATGCACTAAAAAATCGGGTGCGACGCGACCGACGCGATGCCCGCGATTTCCCATAGGGAACAATGTTAAATGTCTCAATTGACCCGATTTTCCTGTTCAATGCCTCAATTGACCCGATTTTTCCATAGGAAACCATGTTAAATGGCACCCTGAAGTGTGAAATGGCCCCCACAATTGTTAACGCCACCCCACGATCAACGTGAACCCGAAGCGTGGCGAGCGCAGCGGTGCGCGTCCTATGACCTTTTCATACCCCCACTATCCACGTCGGCGTGGAGTTGAGAATAGAATAGTGTGGCGAGCGCAGCGAGCCACCGAGCCCGAAGCGTGGCGAGCGCAGCGGATACCTGTGAAGCCCGCGAAGGGACGCGTTTACCTGTGAAGGTATCCGCGGCCCCTCGCGGGGCTCGCCACGCTTCGGGCTCGGTGGCTCGCTGCGCTCGCCACACTATTCTATTCTAAACTCCACGCCGACGTGGATAGTGGGGGTATGAAAAGGTCGAAAGACGCGTACCGCCGCCCCTCGCGGGCTCGCTGCGCTCGCCACGCTTCGGGTTGACATTGATCGTGGGGTGGCGTTAACAATTGTGGGGGCCATTTCACACTTCAGGGTGGCTATTTGGCCTCTGTGGGCCATTTAACATTGTTTCCTATGGAAAAATCGGGTCAATTGAGGCATTGAACAGGAAAATCGGGTCAATTGAGACATTTAACATTGTTCCTTATGGGAAATCGCGGGCATCGCGTCGGTCGCGTCGCACCCGATTTTTTGTGCATTCAATGGCCGCGATGCCTGCGATTTTTTTACCTGCGATGCCCACGATCAAAATCGTGGGCGCCGTGCTAGGTAAATAGTACCGAATAATATAGTAATGTATGGTTTGGTATTCTGTAGTGCTTAAATGGGTTGCTATGATTAAAATAATGTGTTAAAAGGTTATGAATATATTAAATGGACTGCTGTTTAAAAGAAAGATGATTAAAAGCATAAATGTGCAGCTACTTTGAAGCGAAGGCAGGGCTGGGCAACACCGGCCCTCCAGATGTTGATGAACTACACATCCCAGCATTCCTTGCATCAGTTTCAGCATGTTCATTAACATCTGGAGGGCCGGTGTTGCCCAGCCCTGAGCTAAGGTGTCACAAGATGGTTTTATATAGCATAAATGCATTCCTTCCAACTGTCACCTTTGTGTGGCAGGTCCCAATTTTAAAAACACAGAAGTTTTGAGGTATGTAAATGTACTGCTAGTAGCTAGGGCACAACCAATTTAAAAAATTGGCTGTGGCCTTGTAGGCGCTATTTGTCTTACCATAACATACTGCATTTTCTTCTGCGGCAGACGTCAGGGGCCACGGATTACAGTGGGATTCCAGCACCGGAAAGTTAAACTTGTTGGCTATTCTCTAGACAGCCCAGCTCCTCCCCTCCTGTACCCCACCTCCAGGCTCAGCTAGTTTCAGTTTTAGTTGTGCTGGCAGAAGCCAACAAGCACTATGGAGAGGGGCTGCCTTATGCAGCCTTACATCTTATTTTGAAACTTTATTTTTTTTTATATTTGTACACTGACACCTTGTAAGTGACAGGGCAGCAGCGCTGGGGGTCTTAGACCCCTGCACTGCTGCCCCATCACCAGGGCCCTTGTACACCACCCAAGTTGGTTGTCACAAATGGAGGTGTATCCGGCTGGCCCCGGGCACTGGGGGACCGACAGCCGTCACAGGCATCAGGACACTGGTTAAGGTAACGCACTTCCTGCTGGGGGACCGACGGGCTGCGCTAGCAAGCGGCAGGACTGGTCTGCCATCCATCCTGCTGGACCACCAGGAAACGGTGTGTTCGGGCAGCGGCGAGGTCAAAATCGCTGGGCGGTCATTTGCTAGTAGGGGTAGTGGGCTCCCCTCGCAAAACCCCTCCCCCGGAGACAGGAGGAAGGACATACTCATGTGAGTCCCCTCCCCTGATCCCTTCCTGCCTGTCTGCTGCATAGTGATAGAGGGACATGGAGAGCACTAAGCCATTCCGGGGTCCACCTCCTCACTGCCGGGCCACTCTGGCAAGTCCCCCTGTACCTTTCCTACTGGAGCACAGATTACAGCAATTTATGCTCCTGCAGGCCATAGTGCTTTGCAGAGCTCAGTGCCACTTTATTATTTGCATTGTATGTGTGCTGTCTCTTATACTGTGTTAAAACTGTACCAGTTTAGCTGCCTCTTGTACAATGTCAGAGGACAGCAGTAGTGACACAACTGATGAGCCATTCGCAGTTTAACTGTACTGGCCATGTGTAGGGATGCCAATCCCGGGGCATTTTTTCAATCCCGGGATTCGGGATTGAAAAATGCTCAATCCCGGGATTCCCGGGATCCCGGGATTGGCTTCCCTAATAATAAAAAAACACCATGGGCGCCCGAGCGCTGGGTGGGTGGGCGGTTGTCAGGGAGCGCTGGGTGCCGGTGAGCGGGCGAGCGCTGGGTGCCGGTGAGCGGGCGGGCGTCAGCGCTGGGTGCCGGTGAGCGGGCGGGCGTCAGCGCTGGGTGCCGGTGAGCGGGCGGGCGAGCGGGCGTCAGCGCTGGGTGGGCGAGCGGGCGTCAGCGGTGGGTGGGCGAGCGGGCGTCAGCGCTGGGTGCCGGTGAGCGGGCGGGCGTCAACGCTGGGTGGGTGGGCGATCGGGCGTATGGCCGGGAGCGCTGGGCGGGCGGGCAGCCGTGGATGTGCGGCTGTGCCCTGCGCAGCGTGACCTCGTCACGCTGCGCACTGCGGGGTATGGGAGAAGCCGGGCAGCGTCTGAGTGCTCAGACGCTGCCCGGCATTAAACTGCGCATGCGCAGTTTAATCCCGAAATCCCGGGATTGGAAATTCCAATCCCGGGATTGAAATCCCGGCGTTTTGGGGGCCAAATCCCGGGATCCCGCCGATCCCGATCCCGGGATTGGCCACCCTAGCCATGTGTACTTACACGTGCATGCCTTAATCTTTGAGACAAGCATATGCTACTGGCAGGATCAACCAGGTAGCTCTCGGGTCTTCTATATTGTGTCTGCTTCATTTGTCTTGAAGTTCATAGTTCCTCCGTTGAGTGAACTTAGTTAATGGTTCCTCTGTTGAGGGTACTTGTACATGTTACAATTATGGTTTCTCTGTAAAGGAACCACACACACACACATGTGTTTTATATGTTTAAATGTGTTTCTGTGTGTGTTTCTCTTCCTTCTATATTGTCTCATGCCTGGATTGGTAAAAACTGAAACTAGCTAATCCTGGAGGCGGGGTAGGGGGGTGGAGGAGCTGGGCTGTCCTGGGAAGCCAAGAAGTTGTAACTGGAATGCTGGAATGGTTCATGACCCACTCCTCACTGTAATCCCTGTGGCCCCTGATGTCCTCGAAGAAAGATTTAACAGGGAAGACATAAATCTCGTTTTTTGGCTTATTGCATCTGATTAGTTGGCCACCACTGCTGTGTATAATTAGTTTGTTTGAGTGGAACTATCTACTGTAATTATAATTTTGTGTGTAGAATGTGGTGTATAATTACCACTTGTAAGTAGTACATTTTGCATATGTAACCTTTTCTTGTAATCACCTTAAATTCCTCCCTTTTTTTTTTAATACATATAGGTACCGTTCTTTTTAGCGGTGGTATAGAGTCTGTGCTTGTACAGTGGTCCTACAGAATGGAACACAAGAAGGAATTTCTCCCTCGTCTAGGGGCTGCTATTGAGCACATATCCACCTCCTCTGATGGCTCTTTACACTGCACCTCTCATATAGATAACCGTAAGTTGCAAACATATTACCCATTATTCAAGTTAGCATCACATGTGTTTCAGTTCTTCAGACTGTGTCTTGAAAAAGTTTTGTCTAATCCTTTTTGGCAGACAACCTTCAATCTGTAGTTGAGTGTTCTTTGGTTTAAAACACATGTTGTATGTGATACGGTATGATGGTCGACAGTCGTTAGGTTGACACCATTGGGTCACCATACAGCAAGGCCGACAGGTGTCTAGGTCGACATGAGACAAGGTTGACCGGTGTCTAGGTCGACACATGCGTTAGATTGACAGGGGTTAGGTTGACTTTCAAAAGGTCACCATCAGGTTTTTCACAGTTTTTTTGTGCCGACAGGCAGTATTTCATGCCCTACCATTTACTAGGACATCATGGGAGAATAAAATAGTGTGCCGAGCCTAAAGCATTGGTAGCGGACGTGGCACACTTAAAACAGTGTCCATGTCGACAGTGTTGTTATTCGGGTAAAAAAAATAGTGAAAACTCCATGTCAACCTTGCTGTATGTCGACCCAACGGTGTTGACCTAATGACCATCAACAATCATCCCAACCCTATTGTACATGTGTTTTAAAACAATAGGAGTGAGAAATTAGTGTTATCTGAAATATGTAATCCTTTAATTTTCCCAAGAATATGGATCCTAAATGTGTACAGTTCTCTAAAATAAAAGTATTCTGAATAGGACAGTAGTACAAATGTCATAATGCTGGTGTAATTTCAGAAGTGTTCTAGTGATGTTCACACTCCTTTCTACACAATGTTATCACAATGGATTACCTCCTTACTGTTCTCCTATAATAATATCAACCACTCTACAAGAACATCAATTCTAACAAGAAAAACAGCAGAAATGAAACCCCTAACAAGGAAAACAAAATGTTAAAAAAGAACATAACAAAAATTGCAAAAGGGAGTGATTACCTAACTGAATTCAGAGCAAATGATACAATGCAAGTAAAAGAAATACAATTCTCTTTAATCCAATTGGAGGACTCTGGGGATATCTCCGAAAAGAGGGTGTACACTGAAGTTGCTATACAAAGCATTTTCCTTACCAATTATTGTACCATAGAATATTTCTCTCATCCAAGACTTGTTTAATTGAGCTCTACCCTTTGGTCCACCCATGGTCTTCAGTGTTTAAATGCCCATGGAAGCTGGGCTATTTTCATTAGAGAAATAAAGAAACTGCGCAGGACATAACTTCTTTCTAACCATCACAATTGATACAAAGGATTCTGTATGTAATCCTGGCGTTCAAAATCCTGGAATACCGACCGCCGAAATCCCGACAAGGGGGGGATGTTGAACGCCCCCCCCCCCCCCCCTTGCGGGCTCGCTGCGCTAGCCACGCAGTGGGCCCGGTGCCTTGCTTCGCTCGGCACGCTAATTTATTCTCCCTCTAAGGGTGTCGTGGACACCCGCGGAGGGAGAAAGTTTCGGGATATCGTCAGTCGGGATTCTGAATGCCGGGATTCCGACCACCGGGAAATTGACTGCATCCTGATACAAATACACTGGTCAGTATCACACATATATTCTAAATCTGTTTTATACTATTGTTTCAAAATTTTGTTGATGCAGTTTTCTGATAACATATATTAAAAACAATCATTGCCAATAAATAAAATGTAGATTTAGGCAGCACACATGATTGCACACACTGCAATGCCCATTGCACATGATGGCACACACCATAATGCCCATTACACATGGTTGCATGCACCGTAATGCCCATTACACATGGTGTCGCGCGCACACCGCGTAATGCCCAATGCACATGGTGGCATGCGCACACACCGTAATGCCCATTAATAAATAAACTACACATAGCACACACCCTAATGCCAGTTACACATGATGGAGGGCGAAGGAGCTGACCGATAGCTGCTGCTAGCAGAGAGCTCAGCAGCATGGCGGTGGGCGGGCTGCACTTTGAAGAGCTGACACATTGCGCTCATCTCAGGGGTTGCCAGCAGGGTGAGGAGGTGGAGGGCTGGCCCAAGCCTAATTTTTTTGTTTAGCGAGCATAGATTTTGGCGCCCCTAATTGTGGATATTATGGGTGGCATCAAGGGGGTTGCATCAATTGGTGCCACTCCCATAGAAGTCACATCAATATAAACTTTTAAAAGCTTTTAAAATATTGCTTCAGATATATAATATTCTTGATTTGACACGCAATAATTCGGAAACTGTTTTATTTTAAAAGACTTCTAAAACAGGATCCATGCATGTTGAAAGCGTGGAACAAATATATAGGGCTGTGGTTACTAAATAATACCACTGAATTAAGAAAAGGATTCTTTACCATTAGAGCAGTAAAATTCTGGAACTCATTGCCGATGGGGGTGAAAACAGCAACTACTGTTAATGAATTTGAATCAAAACTGGATGTATTTTTGGTCACTAAGGGAATCCTATAGATATTACTTTTTACTCAAGTCAGTATTCACAAGTTAGATAGGTTGAACTCGATGGACTAATGTCTTTTTCAGCCTTAATTACCATGTTACTATGTATTTCATATTACAAAGCTTAATAGTCTTAAACGCCGCACGGTAGTACCACTTATACACATTACACCAAGTAGAGTGCACATTCTTGCTATTGTCTTATTGAAGAGGGTGTAAATAGTACACCTCTTTTTAATTCTAATTATAATAAGTTACATTTTAGAAATTGTGAATCATCAATTGGACGGCTTCCAGATATATTTTCGGTACTTGTTTCCTAGCACGGAGCCAGCGATAAAAATTGTATCCATCGGGACCCCAAATATCGCGTCCATCGCATGCAACCAAATCGCATGCGATGGACGTGATTTTTACATTGGAATCAATGTAAAATGGTCCCTGAGACCCGATTTTACATTGGCCCCAATGTTAAATGCCCCCCAGACCCCAATTTTCATTGTTTCCCAACCCTGATGGGTCAAATGCCCCCCCCATTAATGCCACTTAACGATGAACGCCAACCCGAAGCGTGGCGAGCGCAGCGGTACGCGTCCTCCGACCTTTTCATACCCCACTATCCACGTCGGCGTGGAGTCGATTGTATATAGTGTGGTGAGCCACCAAGCCCGAAGCGTGGCGACGCGCATTACTTCACAGATATTACGCGTCCCCTCGCAGGGCTCGTTGCGCTCGCCATGTTTCGGGCTTGGTGGCTTGTTGTGCTCGCCACACTATATAAAATCAACTCCACGCCGACGTGGATAGTGGGGGTATGAAAAGGTCAGAGGACGCACCTCGCACCTACGCTCGCCACGATTCGTGTTGCCGTTCATCGTGGGGTGGCGTTAACAATGGGGGGGGGGGGGGGGGGCATTTGTCATGTAATATACCCATAAGGGTGGGTATACAATGAAAAATCAGGTCCATTGGCCCATTTTAACATTGTTCCCTATCAGGGGCGCTGGAACGTTTTTAGGTTGGGGGGGGCAAGATATAATCTCATTTTGGCGCCCCCTAAATTGCTATATGTTACCCCCGGGCACTATACACACTGGCAGCGGCATATACACGTGGGCATTATACACAGGGCAGCAGCATATATGCATGGGCATTATACACAGGGCAGCGGCATATATGCGTGGGCATTATACACAAGGCAGCGGCATTTACGCATGGGCATTATACACAGGGCAGCGGCATATACACGTGGGCATTATACACCGGGCAGCGGCATATACATGTGGCCAGAGACACCAGGACTGACATTAATCCAGGGGTTGTCATTTACTCGTAAAAATTAACTGGTTTGGGAAGAATGAGTGATCCGGGGTGTCGCTGCACCTACTTAGGCTGGGTGCCCACTTGTCCTGGTCAGGGGGTTAGGATCCAGATGGGCTGCTAACACAGCATAGGGATGGGCACAAGTGGGGAGCACACTGGGTGCTGGGGAAGAGTATAGCCCCACCGGTACTTGGGGTGCTGTGGGGTGCCAGGTAGGGTCCATTTCGTCAGTGGCAGGGAGTGTACGGGAGTCTGTCTGGGGTGGCGAGTACAGGAGATACCTGACGTCTGGAACAAGTTGCAGGCTCCTGCCCGTCACGATAGGGCCCCCTGGTGTCCACCCGGCTGGCTGCTGTGTCCCTCTTCTGCAGGGGGGGGGGGGGCACTCAGTCGCTCCGCTCCACTCCCGTTGTGTCTCGCGCTGCTCCCTCGGCGCCGGCTCCTTGTAGCCACAGGCTGCCTGTCTTCTGCGCCAGACGGTCTCTCACAGGCCCCCCGCCGGCGGCTTCTATAGTCGCGCTGTCGCCCGATGACAGCGTCAGCTGTGTTGCTCGGCGGTGGTCAGGCTCCGTCCTGGGCGCGCCGCTGGGCTCTTACTCTGCTCCACGCTCCTTCTCCTCACCACGCTGCTTCACCACGCTCCTCTTCCAGCCGGATCACGCGCTCCTCAGCCTGCATCCCCGGAACCTTTGACCTCCTCTCACTTCCTCTCTGCTGCCATACGTCCTTCAGGGCTGTCACTCAGCCTGGGGACGCCTCCTCACGCCCTCAAATGGCATGGGTATTAACCCTGTCCCTGCCAAGAGGACGTGGCTCAGACTGGGGTGCCACAACTGATTAATCAGCCGCCCGCCCGCACAGCTGCTTTAGCGCCTCAGTAATTTGGGGGGGGGGGGGGGGGGCAAGCTGCCCCCTCGCCCCCCCCGTTCCGGCGCCACTGTTCCCTATGTAAAATCAGGTCCATCGCATCGGTCGCATCGCATGCCTTAACTTAAGGCATGCGATGGACGCAATTTTTTCATTGTCAGGGAAAAGGCTAAAAATAGCCCTAAAATTGCGTCAGTCATGTCCATCGCATACCTTAAGTTAAGGTATGCGATCACCTACGACGGGCGCCGTGCTAGGAAACAAGTATCATATTTTCAGAGTGCACCCCATAATTCCCCAACTTTCCCTCTTTTCTCTTATTGTGCCTAACTGTATGGGAGAGGGTAGCACCGCATTCTTACTAATATTAAAACTATTATCGTACAAAAATAATAAAGAAAATGAAAATAGAAATCATAGGAAGACGAACAAAAAGAGCACTCAGTGCGGAATTAAAAACCCTTCCCTTCAATTAATCTACAGTGTTGCCATGCTACATCTGTGAAAAGTAGCTGGGCCCTACAGCTACCAAGCAGCGAGTGGATGGACAATTTTAATGTGGTGGCAGGGTAACCATATAGGTACTGCAAGTGGAGCTGTGCCTACATGTGCTAGGCACCACTTTAGAAATCAAGTTCGGCATAGATAGTCTAACGGAGAAGGCGAGCACATATGTAGACTGGCATTTGAGAAAATTTGTCACGGAACTCCCATCACACGTAAGGGATACGATGGACATCCTGAACAAACTGGAGAATATCACAACTACAAAGGACACCTGGCTGTGCACCTGCGATGTGGAATTGCTTTATACAAGCATAAACCATGAAGTGGGGGTGCAAGCCACAGAGTACTTTCTTAATATGGGAAGAAGAACAGAACATAAGTTCCTAAGTCAACTGCTAAACTTCATTCTCACTAAAAATGTCTTTGTTTTTAATGGACAGTTCTTCCTACAGACCCGAGGTACAGCGATGGGTACGACGTGTGCGCCACTGTACGCAAATCTGTACCTCGGGTGGTGGGGAAAAGAGCATGTGTTCAATGAAGATCTAGAGAGATATACCCAGTACATCAATGCTTGGTATAGGTACATAGATGATCTCTTGATCCTATGGGAGGGACCAGAAACCCTCTTTAGAGAATTTATAGAAAAATTGAACAACATCAAGTGGAACCTGAGACTCACTATGGAAATGAGCCATCGAAGGGTGACTTTTCTGGATCTGACCATTGAGATATCAGACGATGGAGAAATAATAACAGATAGCTTCCGGAAGAACACAGCAACAAACAGAACCTTTCATTACACTAGCTCCCACTTCCCGGCAATATGGAGGAATATCCCCAAAGGGGAACTTTTGAGATCTAGGAGGAACTGCACGAAACTTCAAACCTTTGACAAAAGGGCAGAAGAACTGAAAGACCGTCTAATAAAAAGAGGTTACAGTGACAAAAATAAGTGAGAAGAATGGAGAGACAGCAATTACTCCCCAAAAAAGACAAGAAACAAGTATAGACAATAAACTCCGTTTCATCGGAACATACTGCAACCAGTGGAAGGAAATACAAGAAAACTTAGAGACACTGGAACGTATTACAAACGGATGAAGCCCTATCCGCACAAATTGGAGAAAGCCAATGTATGTTGGAGAAAGTCAGCAAGCCTAAAAGACAGATTGGTTGATAGCCATTTCACCAACAGTCGACAAAGAGATGTAGCAGATGGGCGTTATCCCTGCGGGGAATGCAAAGCCTGTAAACATATGGTGAAAACAAAAAAGTACTGATATGAGAAAAACAACAACATCAAAGGATATATAAATTGCAACACCATAGGAGTAATCTACTGTCTACAATGTAACTGTCCCTAGAGATATTTTGGAATGACAAGTAGAAAATTTAAGATACGAGTCCTGGAACACGCCAACAACATCAAGAATTTCACACAGTTTTTACACAACCATTATTCACATCACACCTTTCACAGAATTCTTCCCAAAGCACATTTGTAATAAACACAGAATAGTAAAACAATAATAATGATAAAATATATAAAGAAATAAAATAAAAAATAAACTGAAACAATTATATCACAAGATGTCATAAGACGTCATCATGCATATATCACAGGAGGTTACCTCACTGGAATTCAGACTAATCTCACTATATAGTATGGACAAATAACAATATTTGGAGACCTTACACACAAAGCCATACATACATCCGACTAATTCACAAGAGCGGGGAAATGCAGTAAAATTATAAATAATAAAGAAAAATGAATAAATAAATAAAAAATGATAATTAACAAATTAATAATTATAAAAAATATAAAGCACCTAGAACAAGAGGAGGATGAGAAGTCCCCCCAAAAATTTTAAATTAAAGTCTTATGAGGGGAAAGAATATATGTATAGGAAGGAGGAAAAAAACAAATAGCCAATGCAAAATATTAACATACAAAAGAAAGAAATAATCAAAATAAGACAAAAGATAGAATAAAACAAAACAAGGACGAATTAATACCATCAATTACTTGAGAGAAGGGAGGCCAGTGGGCACGTAAGAAAACCTTCCATATGTAGCAAATAAAAAAAAAACCTGAGTTACACATAAAAATCAGGGAAAACAAAGAAACCAATGACGGACCTGCCTCCTAACAACGGTCACCAAGGGATCAGAATAAACACAGACCGGAAGTGGCCACTCGGCTTGCCCCGATGAAGCCGGAAAATCAGTTGAAATGCGCCTAGGCGTGTGATTTGTGAAGTGTCTGATGTGCAAAAAATGTTTAGTTATATGTGAAATATGTACCCCTCAATAATAGAGAATAGGGCATGAACAACCAACCTGTGTGTGCAGCAGCATAGACGTGTCAGGCGAGATGCCATACACGCTGGGGAGAGAGACACTGACGGAGCTGTGTAAGCCTGCATTCGGCTTAACACAGACACCGCCAGCAGTTAGCAGTAATAAAACATAAGAGATTGTCGATAGGTGTAGTGTCTGAGGACACACTAACTGTGCAAAGCCTAGAGAGACCACAACACTACTGCCATTTGTAATAAGCAGACAGAGACGCCGCATAGATAAACATTACACAAAACAGTGAATGCGGGCAAAGGTAGTGTTAGATCGTAACGCCTGACCCACCATAGAAATAGAAGGTAACGCTGCAGAGATTAGCAGTGAATATCAATAGCAACTGTGCTCTGAAACAGGAATAGAAGATTGAACAATAAAATAACACCCAGCCGGGATCACAATATAACCGCAAAACTGCGATAGCAGCCGGATACGCTACGTAGATGAGAAATACTATATGAATGAGCTGTGATACCAGCCGTGGGTGAAAACACGGACAAAGCAGTGAGGAACAATTCATGCGCATATAATTGTGTGGGTCCAATACAGGCAAAATGTACAGTTGAAATAACATTAAACACACCAGGGATAACGGTGAAAACATTTGCAAACAAGCGCTTGGGCACATGATAGGGCAATCATACAAACAGATTCCCTATATATAAACATCAGAGCCCGTAATACTAAATTCAAGATATCCCTTATCACCATAAAATTGACATCTCTATAAACAGGGATTATAAACTGCTGGAAAAAAACCCAGAATAAATAAATGATATATCTCCCAGGAGAAAGCACATGCTGAGAGACATATAGTCAGGGCTATTTTTCAGCAGGCTCCAGCAGGAACTGAGGCCCTTATTCTAGTTCACTCTTTCTGACAAAATGTTTCTTAGATGGACAAAACCATGTGCACTGCAGGTGAGGCAGTTGTTACTTGTGCAGAGATAATTAGATTTGGGTGGGGTTTTACACCTGCCTCACCTGCAGTGCACATGGTTTTGTCCATCTAAGAAATATTTTTTCAGAAAGAGTGAAATAGAATAAGGGCCTCAGTTCCTTCTGAAAAATAGCCCAGCATATAGTATCATAAAACACTTCTAGTGGAGAGTGGCAGACAGCCCAGATAGAAGATCAAAGACCAAAGTAAATAAATGTAACAAAAAAATGATACAAAGTCTCACCATGTGCTGAGAAAGATACATAATAACAGGGGTTCATGCCTATTACCTCCTAAGCCAGGGGTTCCCAATCTTTTTCTAATCACGGCACCCTAGAGTATCAGAATTTTTCCAAGGCACCCCTAGGCCCCAAAAAATATATATACATTTAAGATGATTGTGTTTATATGTGCTTCTTAGGTTCAGTTATGTGGTAAAGGGCAGTATTTGGTTCTGATTTTGAGATTGGCAGCCACCATCACTGGTTTTGTCCAGAAATAATTGATCATAAACAATTTGAATTGGTCCTGGAGGACCAACCCGAGGCACCCTGCAAGTGTCGTGAGGCACCCCAGGGAGCCTCGGCACACAGTTTGGGAATCAGCAATAAAGGAGAGAAAACCAAACCAGTAAAAGGAGGTTAAATAACTAAAGTGCAAAACCAAATATACCCTGAACAGGGAAAATTAATTTGGACAACAGCAAGGGGTACATGACACATGAACAAAAGTATATGAATAATGGCACTAACCAGTCAGAACCTTACGATCATTATTTTTTTAAAGCACAATTTCTAACTTTAAAGCACCACTCTTTCTTTTTTACGGAGAGGAGAGATTGCATAGATCCCCCCCCCCCCCCCTTTTTTAAATGAAAGTACAAATAAAGGTTACATTTTAAAGAGTATAATTTCTTTCAAATTAATTGAACGGACCACAAAACAAATCCACGAGTGCACCCAGAATATCTCTAGCTTTTTCTTCCCCTCTTTTTGTTACATGTATATATCTAGAGAAGGGTAGCACCATAGCTGCTAAAAAATAAAAAAATATAAACACAAAAACCTGGAAAGAAAAACACACAAATAATAGTGTGAAATATAAATTGAACAATAGAAAGAAAACCGCAAGGGTTTGCATGAGGTCCGAGCAAAAGGAAAACACTGTGCAGAATTAAAACACCTCCTCCAACCACTTTAGAAATATCCACTTTCTTTCTTCACACTGTTCTACATACAGAGCAGCAGCAAGTTACCACATACACACATGGGGAATTTACAAAGCACAGCTCATTATCAAATAGCCGGTGTAGACATGTAATCATTGTGTGTACAAAAATTAAAGGGTCCTACACACACAGCGATGCTGAAGCATTGTGAGCGATGCTAGATTGCCCAGAACACTTCAGCATAATCGCTTAGCACACAGTGATGTCAGCGATCTGTCAGGGACAGTGTTCTCTAGTGAGAACACTGGCCCTGACCGATTAATATCCAGTGTGCTGAGATCACTTAGAAAATGCCTGTGTATCGCTACATATGTAGGCCCAATGAGAGACAAAGAACACAGTGGGAAAACACACAGTAGGGGAGGAGGCTTTTTGTTTATATTTGATACAGGTGGTAAAAATCGCCGGAAATAGAAAGTGAAGTCCAGGCACTTACCATGAGGTGTCAAGTGACTTCTCTTGTGGTTGAAGGGGAATTACCCAGCCAAAAACTGTGCACTGCTCAGCTCCCTTCTGAACTCTGTGTTGTTTACCAGGGTCCGGATCTGCAGCTGAAATGTGTGATGTGCAGCCAGTTGAGAGGGGTTAAGTGACTCGGCTGATACTGCAGTAAAGATCAGCGGTCACCAGCGGGAGACATCGGAGCTCCCCACACAGGTGCTGGGGGGCAAGTTTGACTGTTACATTGCAGCAGTAGTTGGAGAACCACGGCTATGCCATACTGTACTTGACTACTTTTGAAAAGTCATTTCAGAGAGACTATAGCTGGTAGTAGAATGCAACATACAAAGTTAAGGGGGTATGTAATTATCTGTCTAAAGAGCATGTCTGGCTACTACTATGGGTGTATCTATTGCCACCTAGAGGTTTGACCCACAGGGTAATTTCCCCCTAAGCCCTCTCCATGTCTCTGCCCACCCCAATAGCAGTGTCAGCGACTATAACCACCACTGTCCAACGGTATTGCACACCTGTCTCACCCAGCATCCAGTGTGCAAGCACAGCAATCCCACAACCCCCCCTTATTATTGACCTCTGTCCCTCACACTGCAACCCTTGTGTAACACAGCATCTAGCACCCTCGATTGTGCAGCCCCCATTGTCACATAGCATTGTGCACCTCATATTTTAGAGCATCTAGCACCCCCCACTGGTTACACAGCATCCGTCCCCCCCCCCCGTGTCACCCAGCATTCCATGTCTCACATAGCATCCATCCCCATGTGCCCCCCCAGCACTGCACCCCCTGAGAACTGCTGCAGTGGCTGAATATTGTGTTATAGTCTCCTTAGGGCAAGGTTCTCCTTGTGCACCCCAAATTGTTTAAGTAATACCCCTCTTACACCAGCCAAAATCCCGGGAAAATTGGAGCAAGGTTGCTCCCGAGTTCAACCCAGGAGTCCTGGCCCGGTGTGTGAAAGGGGTAGGGGTACGGGTTGCCGGTCCTCTGTGCATGCTGTCAGGCCAGGGATCCACAAAGGCGATGGGCTTAGATGACCGGACAGGCGTGTAGATGACGAAGCTCTCTGGCACCCTCACTGCAGCCGGTGAGCTGCATCATCCGCGCCCGCTGCCTGCGTGGAACCTCGGTCTCCACTGAGGACCAGCAACCCAGGGTGAGTACTCCCCACCTCTGCCGCCATCCAGCCGCCTCCCCACCTCCTTCCCACACTAGAAAATGCAGGGACTTTTTTGGTGTGAAAGCGGCCAACCCAGGAATGCCCCCGGCATGATCCCTGGGCCATATTCCCGGGTGGGTCACTGCATTTTCTGGTGTGAAAGGGGTATAAGCCATGGTCTGGGCGTTTTTAAGGGTTTTTTTTGATGGCCCACAATAAATTGCTTTAAAGTTCAGCAAATTCAAGTTCAAAGTATCTGTACATGGGACTGAAGACCCCCACATAGCCAATGAGGGAATCTACTGTAGTGTTAGGAGCTTTTTTATATTTACTGTTCATTTAAAATGTTTAAGCTCTTGCAATTGCAATCTATTCCCCAAGTGGATATCTATCTGTCTATCATCTATTATGTCAGTTGTAATACAATTATAAGTGTCGATAATATAATTAGAACTCTAAACTTTTACTGCTTACATATCTAAATTGTAATATTATAGTGTATGTGTTTTTTTTTCTCCTATAGAGATTACAATAATTGATGTGGGTTTAAAAGTCTCCAGGATCATCCAGGGCTTGGTAAAAGGTATGCATCTCATGTGTTTCTAGTCATTTCCCTCAGTTAAAAAAAGTTATTCTGTTCAAAAGATTATTGGGGTGGTATTCAATCTCTGATGCTATTTCTGACAGGGAAAATAGTGCCCACCGCCGATTCAATGCTGCCATTTCTGACAGCATTGAAGGTGGAAATCGACAAAACAGATCCGACTTTAAAACCGTGAATTGTCAAATTCATGTCTGTTTCTCAACCATCCCTTTTCGCCACTCGACATCGGATCTTTAAATTCTACCTGTCGAGTTGCAGATGAGCTGGCCCAAAATGGCTTGGGATTCTGACTGTATAGGTACGTTCCGACAGTCGGAATCCCATATTGACTACCCCTCTTAAACATTGAAATACTTTGCCAAACGTTCCTTCTTTCCCCACAGGAGACACATGCTTTATACTAGGGAGTAGGATTCTGGACAAGCTACCTGGAATAGCACATGACACAATGGGCGGTATTCAATGAGCCTGATTTGCCATGTGTGTAAGCACATGAATATATATTTAATTTAATTTAACAAATATATATATATATATATATATATATATATATATATATATATATATATATATATATATATAGCACAAGAGATAGAGTGCGCTAAAGTTTCAGTTGTAAAACCTCCACCACCAAAAATATATTTTACCACTGTAAAATGCAGGCTGTACGGTTTTAAATAAATTTCATAAAAAAAGTACAATATAAAATACAATAAAAAACTTTTTTTCATTCGTTTGACATGATTGAAGTACAGCAGACGAGAAACACACATCCAACGCGTTTCATCATAACGACTTCCTCAGGGGTAATGTTCAAAACGTAGTTAATGAATGAGATCAGTTTATTTCAATCCGCTAATGGTGTACCGGGTTGGGAATAGAACAGGCTGATAAGCCTTTTGATAATCTTCATTCACGACCAATCTGTGAATATTTGGTCCAATATAGACAAGTACTGTAAAGAGGCAATTTCTAGACGGGGACTATCAATATCGTTACGATCGGGTGTAGTGAATATACGGTCCCCTGCTGGCACTCCCGGGGGGCAGCCTGTGCTGCCTGGCACCCGTGGAGCCCACCTCCCCCCCACAAATGTTCTGGGGCAGGCAGAGAGACTTCCATCTCTCTGCCTGCCACCGTCCTCAGGCTCCCTGCGGCGTTCACCGCAGGAGCTCATATTCGCCGGTCAGGGGCAGCGAGCCCCTGACTCGTTGAATACCGGAGCCGGCGAGGCTCCGGAACGTGGCGAATGTGCAGCGAATCCGAAAAAGGATTCGCTGCACCTCGCAGGTATTCACATTGAATACCGCCCATAGTGTGCGCGTACACACTGTGCCAAAACTAGGGATAGCTGTAAGTGTATAAGAGTAGTTTGTGTATTTATCAGTCTCCTTCTTAGATTAGTGCAGTGGTCAGGGAACTCTGTCCTCATTACCCCACACTGCATGTTTTGCTGGTAAACCAGCAGGTGCACAGGTGTACTAATTACTCAGACACATATTATAAAGTCCGCAGGTGGAGTTAATTATTTCACTTGTGATTCTGTGAGGAGACCTGCAAAACATGCACTGCGTGGGGTAATGAGGACAGAGTTCCCTGACCACTGGATTAGTTTATAGGATTACTTAGTGTATTTCTAACGGTCACCTTTATAAAGTGCTAAACTGCTGTCTTGTATTTCTATCTGACATACTACTCTTCATATAAATATTTATGTTCATTAACTTGAAGTTAAAACCAATCTGTTATTGGCATTTACAATTTTATTACATTTTCTCCTTCATCCAGCAGGGGTCAGAGTTACTCTTTACAGTGGGTATGGAAGTGTAGTAACTGGGAGTTGGCACAGAAATTTGTGTGGCTGCTCCTCCCCTTCTATACACCTCCTAGAAGCCAGTCTTATTTTAGTGCCCTTGGGAGTTGGTCATGGGCTTCTTAGAAACCAAAGCTGTGTATACACGTTGCAAAATCGCTGGCAATATAATCACTAAGCAACCATATTGCCAGCGTTTTTTTTTTTTTTTTTTTCGTGCTGCAGCGATAAATCGCCGGGTGCACGCTCCCATTTTCAGTTTCCTAATGATCGGAGCTCCTGCGGCAGAGTCTCCTGTTCATCAGTGACCATATCTGGTCACTGATGATAAGGAGACACTGAGCAATCTATTGCTCAGCGTGTACACAGCAGTGTACACAGCTTAAAAGGTTTTTTTAAGGATAGTGTAGAGATTTCTGCAATCAGCAAGATGGCAAGACAGGCAGTGGCTGCCTCTGCCTGTCTTTGATGATGAAGCTGCATGGGTTTTTCACTGTTTTTTGAGCCGACATGTGCCGACAGGCGGTATTTCATGCCCTACCATCCACTAGGGCGTGGTGGGAGAATAAAATAGTGTGCCGAGCGCAGCGAGGCAACGTGCCCGAAGCATTGCGAGCGAAGCGATGCGAGGGTCCGATTCTCATTGCCAACTGTGTCCATGTCGACTGTGTCGACATTCGGATCAAAAAACAGTGAAAAACCCATGTCGACCTTATGACCAGTCGACCTTCCTCATGTCGACCTTTATGCAAATTCGACCTTAAGTCATGTCGACCTTGGCCCATGTCGACCTTAAGTCAGGTCGACCTTCCTGCCAGTCGACCTAGTGGGGTCGACCTAATGACTGTAGACCTAAATGCAGTCTGACGAATGATCCCATTCCGCTTGGGCAGCTCATCCTCTGAGCTTACACTTCAGAAGGATAGAGAGACTTCAAGAAAAGCCTCTGCTGTGGAAGGTCTAACTAGGTGTGCTGGCAGAGCCTAGTTAGTGTCTCTCCTGACCCCATCCTTTCTTATAAGGAAAATACACTGTGTCCTCAGATTATTAGTCAATGTGGACATGCATTTTGAGGGGGGAGACTTTGCAGGTCATACAGAGGACAACAGGCAGCTTCAGCCTGGCTGAGCTGTTACAATGTTTAATCAGATCACATGCTATGGTGATGTTACACATAGGTTGTCACAGGGTTCACTGCCTAAAGGTGGCCATACATCAAAAAGATATTGTACCCAATCATACAATCTCAATTGATTGTAAAGGCCCATACACACTAGTAGACTTTCATTTCAAAAGACTTTGCCAAAATCTTTGATAGATATATCTTTCAGCAAAGTAGTGTGTAGACACTGGACTATTTTCCTCAAAGAGCAAGAGATTTTCAGGAGGCGAAAGACTTCGCTGAAAATCTTTCATATACAAGGCTATTTACATAATGGGCTGGGTTTGAATTCCAAAGGGTGGGCCTGATTCAGAACTGATAGCTGGGCTGCGTATATTCGAAGCCCAGCAATCCGTAAAACTCCACTCCGCCCTGACTGGGAAAAATCCCGCCCGTGCCCGTGTGCAGGGCAAACATTTCATTTGTAGCCGTGCACATAGTGAGAAATTTGCCAGCAATGTATACGTTATGCCATAACAAAATATACATTGGGGGGGGGGGAAGAGAGTGGCGGTGGTAACATATACATTGCTGGCCTGCAAAAAGTTTAAGGCATGGCTTTGTGGGACAGGGGACTAAACACATCATAATGCCAATTACACATTATACCACATACTAGAACGCCCATTACACAATATGCCACACACCATTAGGTGATGGGCAGTGGGTGACATCAGTGTGATGAGCAGTGAGTGATAGTGAGTGAGTGATAGTAATGGATAGTGGGTGACAGCAGCATAAGGGTGGTGGATGAGGTTGATGGGCAGTGGGTGACAGAAGCGTGAGGGTGACAGGCAGTGGGTGATAGTGATGGATAGTGGGTGACAGCAACGTGAGGGTGACGGGCAGTGGGTGATAGTGATGGATAGTGGGTGACAGCAGCATAAGGGTGGTGGATGAGGGTGATGGGCAGTGGGTGACAGCAGCGTGAGGGTGACGGGCAGTGGGTGATAGTGGGGGACAGCAGTGTTAAGGTGATGGGCAGTGAGTGATAGTAATGGATTGTGGGTGACAGCAGTGTGAGGATGGCCCGGTGAAGGTGACGGAAAGTGTACTGGCTCGGGGGGGCACATGCCATCCTGCCTCCCGACACAGTCCGCCACTGGAACTTTGGCCCATAGGATTATGGGGCCCTAGGGCAACTGCCCATCAAGCCCTTGCACTAAGACGGCCCTAAATATACAGATGTAGCCGGCCACATCTTTACAGTGGATGGCGATTCATGTTCTATTATTGTCTTATTAAAAGCTATGCAGCTGTGACTATAAATCTGTTTGAAAATAGTGCACTGCATGTACTAGTATCTACTGCAATTAACACAATACTGTACCTGCTCTATTCAGGCAGCTGTGAATGTTGTCACCCTGGTCTTAATATAATTATTAAGCAGAGAAGAACATCTCTTTTTGTAGTGTAGGTTACTATGCTAAAATGAGAGAAAATTATTTTTCATATACAGTGCCAACTTTTTTATTTTTGTTTTCATTTCTTTTGCAGGAAATAAGGTTAAAACAGGCTTGCTTTTTGATCCTAGAAGCAAATCCTTGGTTCTTAATGGCAAACCAGGACATCTCCAGTTTTATTCACTACATGATGACAAACCTCTGTATAATGTAGGTTCTATGATGGCTGAAGTCTTTCTCTTATTCTAAACAAGCAAAGGACTGTTTTGTTGCATGTTAATGTTCATGCATGTAATGCAGAATACATTTCTTGGGACTATGGTACCGCGTACATCATGCCCATATGTTATTTGTGAGTGGAGACATCTTAAATATGGTTCATAATGGCATAAGTGACATGTAACCACAATTACAAGTTTAGTTATATAACTGTAATGCCCCTAAACATGTAGCGATTTGTGCCTATTTTCTAAGCGATCATTTAAAAATTAAGCACGGATGGTTTCGTGTGTATATGCGGTCCCGTGCTTCGCCATCGCCGGCTGGGATATTCAGTGCATGCACTAAATATTTGAGATCGCTTAGCAAGTGCTAATAGGCAAACATAGGTTAGCACAGGTCGCTCAGCACACATTGCTGGTGCATAGCATGGGTATAGCGATGTGTGCTGAGCGATCTGTGCTTACCTTGATTCCTCCTCCTGTGTGTACAGTAGGAGGAAATAATCTATTAGAAATAGAGATAAATACATGCACTGCAGGATACAAAGTAAAAAAAAAAATTGGTTGTATAGTAGTAAAAAATAGGTAAATACAGTGCTGAAAACCGCAAGAAAATATGTACAAAACATGATGTTGAAGACACAATTTACATAAAATATATAAAGAAACATTAATATTACAAATAAGGTTAAATATTAAGCAATATTACAAGTTAATAGGGTAGTTGAAAGCATGTATGCATACAATATTATATTTTGCATGCACTTACGGTTTATACTCAATGGGAAGTATCTAAATAGCCAATGTAATTTACCATGGCTAATGGAGTCACCGGGGGCTTTCCAATTAGCCCCGATAACCAGCAGAATGATAAGCACCCCTCAGGCACGGTAACGCATGAATTTGGGAACTTGCCAAGAATACCAATTGTTATTACCTTAAACGCCCAAACACACTGGGTGACTTTGAGCTTAAAGTCGATCAAAACAGCATGTTTGAGTGGCTTTCAGCTCAAAGCCTCAGCGGTGAGCGCTGCTGCACGCTCCTGCATCATCGCCAGAAAAGCTGTTCATCTGCTGGGCGGCTTTGAGGACGGCTGTGCATAGTGCTGCACTATGCACAGCCGGCCTCTCCCCGCTGACGCGCCGGGCAAGGGGTAAGCCGCTCAATGTGTATGCACTGAGCAGCTTTACCTCCAGCGATGAATGTGATCATCGCTGTCCATACACGCCGGGTATAGTCGCCCAGTGTGTATGGACCTTAAACTTACTCTGTTTCAGGTATTGAAACCTTGTTTCAAGCTCAAATAAAGTACATTTGTGTGTATTTCATGTGTTAGATGTGTTTATACAACATAAATACATTTTATGTACACACATGGGTTCCATCCTCAAGATACCTAAATTAAATATAATAATAAATGCTTCAATCCTGAACATTTAGGATAAAGGCCCATACACACTGGGTGACTTTGAGCTGAAAGCCGCTCAAAACAGCAGGTTGCCCCTGAGTATGCCCCAGTGAGGAGCTCTGCTGCGCGCTCCCGCATCATCAATGGGAAAGCCGCTCATCTGCTGGTAATACCAGCAGATAAGCCGCTTTGAGGACTGCTTTGCATAGCACTGCACTACGCGAAGCCGTCCTCCCCCTCTGCCGGCTCCGGGCAGGGGGAAAGCCGCTCAGTGTGTATGCACTGAGCGGCTTTCTCTGCAGCGGTGATTGTCATCATCACTGTCCATACACGCTGGGCATAGTCGCCCAATGTGTATGGACCCTTAGGGATACTCAACTTGTAGTACTGACCTGACCATGAGCCCATACTAGCAGAAATGTGTCTGAATTTTGTAAATTTTCTACTTTTGTATTTGCTTTTATGTATTATTTCATTGGCCTTTAATTGTATTAATAATCATGGTTTATTTATTGTGCACAGCTGGATATTGCACAGCAAGAGTTTGTCAATCAGTTAGGGTTGCAGTATATGGATTTGGTGAAGGCTGCATTCAGTAGCAAAGGGTATTGGTTAGCCACCGTGGAAGAGTTAGAAGGAAAGGAAAAGGACACCGTTGACGTGCAGATGAAAATTTGGGAGTTCAGTGAAGAGCTGCAAAGGTACCTATATAAGCTAAATTTGTCTTTGCAACAAGGGATTAAAGGTTTACTAGATTATATTTGTTTTTACTATAAAAACATGTTTGCAATATGTTTTATTTCGGTACTTGTTTAGTTCACGGCGGCAGCTTGCACCACTCTGTTTGAATCTTGTCAGCTTACCAAACTGCCTTACTTCTCTAAGCTACGTTATCAGCATAGCGCCTGTTTGAATCCTGGCAGCTCGCCAGCTGCCTTACTTCTGCAATCCTACGCTGACTCCGCAGCAGCCCATCACTGGCGCTTTTAGTTCCACAGTGAAATAGACAGCCCAGCACACCGCTAACAAAGGGGGCACACCGGGCTGCCTTCTCTAAGCTACGTTATCCGCGTAGCACAGGCAGCATCACTACGCTGACGGGGATATATATATGTGTGTGTGTATATGTATGTGTATAAGCACCTCGTCGTCAGGGCACAGCAAAAGGTTTGCTGTGCCCTGACGACGAGGTGCTTGCCTCAAAAGCGCTTGGCTTTATAATACAGCCATGTTGTAAAATCCTGCTTGTGACTTTTATTCATTTGCCGTCATCCGAGCGCCTCTGAAATTGGATTGTGTATGTATATATGTATGTATGTATGTATGTATGTGTGTGTGTGTGTGTGTGTGTGTGTGTATGTATATATATATATATATATATATATATAATCTCCCTGAGGACGGGCTACACGCCCGAAAACATGTTGGATGAATAAATAACTTTTTCACGTTTTCATCAAATCCGAGAGTGCCGCCTGATTACTACCTCTACACTAGGGCCCTTATTCTGATCGGTGCGGCCAGAGCCGCATATGCGGCTCCGACCGCACAGACGAATCCCCGCCTTGCATACGGATCGCCACCTCCGTCCGTACGCGGATATGTGGCGATCCGTATGAAAGTGGACGGGGATACGCCTCCTCCACCTTGGGAGCAGCCCCTGCATTCGATGGTCGCAGACCATCGAAGGCAGGGCCGCACGCTCCACCAGGTCCCGCAACACAAGACCTCACGGACACTTGTCCGTGTGAAATCTTGTATTGGGGCGGGCAGCTGACATCCGGCGATGTCAGCTGCCCGCCCCCTACACGAGCGTCACGGCCTCATTACCATGCATACGCCCCGCGTTTGCATGGGAACGCCCATGAAACGCGGGCGTATGCATAGGGAAATGAGGCTAAGTAGCCCCTCACGCCCCTATCCGCCCCCTTTGCGGCGTTCAAAAAAAGTGTGCGGCGATTTCGCCTGCACATGCGCAGAGTGCCCTCTGCACATGCGCAGACCGAAAACATCGGCGGAACGGCCGCATGCGGCCGTTACCGCACGAACCAGAATAAGGGCCTAGGAGTCCACGCTGGAAGGCACCGGGTCAGCAATATTTGCATCATCCATTTGATAGTGCCGGCTCACACAGAGTATATATATACATATGTATGTATGTATGTATGTACATATATATATATATATATATATATATATATATATATATATATATATATATATATATGTGTGTATGTATGTATATATATATATGTATGTGTGTGTGTGTGTGTGTGTGTGTGTGTGTGTGTGTATATATGTATGTATATATGTGTGTGTGTGTGTACATATATGTGTATGTGTGTATATATATATTTCTCTTTCAATGGTCCTGGTGACACAGCTTCACATTGGGATGTAGGAGGGTCCGTAGGAGCCAGGCACCTATCCTAAAGCTTTAGAGGGTAGGCTCCTCCCCTACTGCATCCCAGACTCCTCAGTTCGTGTTAGGTGCCCACTGGAGTGGGTGCTATTCTAAAGGGCTGCTGGAGCAGCTGAAGAATTAGAGTTAGTTAGGGTTTTTATTGTTTTATTAACTTTTACTCTAGCTAGGTAGGCACAGTGTGAGGATTCTCATTAGTGAATCCTCACACTGCTAGCGCAGCAGGAGCTGACAGAAGCGCGTCCTGTCAGCTCGCTGTGCACAGGGGAGACGCTGTCTGGCCTCCCTGTGCAGCGCTTACAGCTTCTTTTAAGAAGCTTCCTGGGCTCCGGAGCGTTCTGAAACCGGCTTCACGCTAGGTGGGGATCATGGGGGACAGGCGCTCTGTGATGGCGGCGGCCATTTTCTGCGGAGCTTACACACTGAGCTCCTATATGAGAGGACAGCAGTGTGTTACAGGCATGTACCGAGTGGTCCCCAGCTGAGGGGGAGATACTGGAACTAGGAAATCCTGCAATGGGAGCGGCTTTCTGGGGGTGGTTGGCGCCAAAAGTCACAGACCCTGCAGCAGCAGGGACGTGAAGTCTCTTCCCTCACTCTGTTTTGGCGCTATTCGGAACGCTTGCAGCGGAGCTGAGCTGGCTTACAGATCCTGACAGTGTGATTGGATTTCCTGGGCATCGCTTTCCCCATACTGAAGACTACAGACAGCTAAGTGACTGAGTACACTGTATATAATGCCTGTATTTTTAATGCACTGTGACTATGTTATTTGAGAACATCATATCTGAGCAACACTCTGTAGTTTTGGGGGAGGGAGCCTTATATGCATTGAGCGCTTGCAGTGGTTGTACACTGAAATTTGTCCCTGAGCAGATGGCCAGGGGGGGCTTATGTATTGCTTGCGCTACTGTGAAACCCATGGGGAGTGAACTCCAGAGGGTAGTGCTATCGGAACCTGTGTGGGCAAGTCCCTGGGCAGGTCAGTTAATGCTTTGGTGCATTGCTGGACAGGCAGAGTGATGTGCTGGTAACTTCCCCTAGACCATTGCCATTATCTCAGCAGTCCTCTGGCTCCTTGCTTCTGATCCAGACAGATCCTGTCTTATTATGCAGGATACTGCTAAGGGATTCAGCAGGTTTAATTACTTGTTGGACAAGTTTGATGGTGATTCTGTGGGGACCCCGAAAAGGTCTTATTCAGTGCCATGTTAGCTGCTGATCAGTATTCAGACATTCCCTGGGTGCAGGGTGGTGATTCTGAAGAGTCCTCAGTCTCAGGGGGGAGGATTTTATTGCTGCTGTTAAACAGGCATTGAATTTGTCTGTGGAGGATAAAACTCCTGCAAAGGGTGTTTTTTTAAGAGACAGAGTAAAGAAACAGTTACTTTCCCTGCAAAGGGGCCTGGGAAACCCCTGATAAAAGGCTTCAGATACCTTAAAGATTTTCAAGCCTGTACCCCATGCCTGAGGCGCATGCTGACTTCTGGAAAAAAGTTCCAGTGGTAGATGCTTCTGTGGCACGTTTGTCAAAAGCCACTGTGCTACCAGTACAAGGGGGAGCAGCGTTTAAGTACCCTGTAGACATAAAGCTGGAGGGTAACCTCAAGGCAATATTTGTAGGGGTGGGATACACCCTACGCCCTCTGATTGCTTCAGCCTGGGTCTCTAAGGCCATGATCGTGTGGGCCAGTAATTTGTGCACTATTTACACGCTGACCCTTGTCTGTTATTGCTTGCGGAGAAGCTTAAAAGCAGCTTTAGAGCATGTACTGGAGTTTGAGGAGGAAGGTCTCAAAATGGCTGCCAGAGTTTCCACAGTGTCTGTAAATGCCAGGAGAGTGCTCTGGCTTAAGGCTTGGGAGGCATATAATGTGTCTAAGAAAGCCTTAGAGGCATTAGCTTTTAAAGGAAAGCTGTTATTTGCTTCGGAACTGAAAGAGATTATTAAGCAGGCCACAGGTGGCAAAAGTACTTTCCTGCCAGCCAAGCAGACATCAAGGTTTTCTGCTTTCAGGCCGTCCTTTCGGCCCTCCCCTAGAGGAGGTGCGTCCTTTCGAGGACAGTCTTTTAGGGGATAGTCTCAGTCCTCCAGGGGCAAGGCCCCAAAGTCAAAATTTGGTTCCTTTCATAAGAAACCAAAGGAGAGGACAAACCCTCCGCATGACTGCCAGGGGTTTTGCCCGGCAGTGATCAAGGTGGGGGGACGTCTGACACTGTTCAAAGACGCATGGGCAATGTTAGACCGGGATTCTTGGGTGTTAGAAATTATAACCCAGGGTTACAGAATTCCCTTCAAAGGGCTTCTTCCAAGAAGATTCATTCCCACGCCAATACCAAAGGAGGCTCGGCTCCGTACAGCTCTCTTGGGAGCGGCTCATTCTCTTTTAGAGAAGGGTGTGGTGATCCCGGTTCCCAGAGCGGAGTGGAAAAAAAGATTTTTGTTTCACTCTGTTTCTGGGGCCCATACCAGACGGGTCTTTCAGACCGATTCTCAATTTACAGTCATTAAATATCCAATTGTGGGTAGACCATTTCAAATGGAGTCTCTAAGGTCAGTGCTGCTAAGCCTGGACCAGGGAGAATTTTTGGCGTCCATGGATGTCCAGGACGCGTACCTTCATGTTCTTATCCAACCCAGAACATCAGGCTCTATTGAGGTTTGCGATAAGAGACCTGCACTTGCAATTCCAGGCGTTGCTCTTCGGCCTGGCCACAGCGCCAAGGGTATTCACCAAAATAATGTCTGTAATGGAGGCTGTGATTCGACTGAGGGGAATCACGGTGATTCCATATTTGGACGACCTGCTGTTAAAAGCGGAGTCGGCAGACATGTTGAAGAGTCACTGGGCAGAAGCCATCGGGTTTTTGCAGGCTCACAGCTGGCTTTTAAATTTACAAAAGTCTCAGTTGGTGCCGTCACAGAGACTCCATTTCCTGGGAGTTGTTCTGGATACCCACCTACATCGGGTATTTCTACCATAGGCAAAGGCCAGGGATCTGGCTGCCTTGGTCCAGGAGATCCTCGGGTCTCAGAGCACATCAATATGGAGGTGCCTCGAGCTGCTGGGAAAAATGGTGACGTTTTTCGAGATGTTGCAGTTCGCCAGGTTCCACTCTCGAGTGTTCCAGTGGAACATTCTGACAAATTGGTCAGGAAATACTGACCATGAAGTCAGAACAAATAGTGTTGTCTTCAGAAACTCGATCCTCCCTGAAATAGTGGACGGAGGTGGATTCCCTTCAGTGGGGTAGGTACCTGCAGTCCTGGAGCTGGCTGGTAGTCACTACCGACGCCAGTCTCAGGGACTGGGGGGCAGTAGTCTTGGACCTACGTCTGCAAGGCTGGTGAACCCCAGAGGAGTCTGCCTTGCCGATCAATATCTCGGAACTGAGAGCTGTGTGGAAGGTGATTTCTCTGGCGGGAGAAAGATTACAGAGGCTCCCTTTAAGGATTCAGACCGACAACGCCACAGCTGTGGCATATCTGAATCACCAGGGAGGCACACGCAGCAAAGCTGGCTATGTGGGAGGTGTCCCGAATCTTCTTGTGGGCGGAACAGAATGTTCCAGCATTATCAGCAATATTCATACCAGGAGTGGAGAATATAGAGGCTGACTTCCTGAGCAGGGAGGAGCTGATGGAAGGGGAACCTGAACCCACAAGTGTTTCACCAGATTACACTAAGGTGGGGTACTCTGGATGTGGACCTGATGGCATCCAGGTTCAACCATCAGGTGCCCAGGTTTTATGCCAGGACGAGGGATCCGCTGGCAGAAGCAGTGGATGCCATGACTATTCCCTGGGAGGGGAATCTTCTTTATGTTTTTCGGCCAGTTCCAAGACTGGCAAGAGTGTTTAAAAAGAAAAAGATACAGGCCAAGACAATTCCAGTAATTTTAGTGGCCCTAGATTGGCCAAGGAGGTCCTGGTACTCGAGGCTTCAGAGATTGTCTGTGGACTCGCGGCGTCTACCTCTGAGGTCAGACCTTCTAGAGCAAGGACCGTTCAACCATCTGGATTTAGCTCGATTAATTTTGATGGCCTGGTTGTTGAAACCGCCGTTTGAGGAATAAAGGATTCTCAGAGGCGGTGGTTAACACAATGATTAAAGTCAGAAAGTCAGTGTCTTCTGCAGATTATTATAGGGTCTGGAAGACCTATATTCGATGGTGTGAAAGACAAAAGTCACACACATCACGCTTTAGAGTTTTGCAGGATGGCTTTTCCTCCGGGTTAAGCCTTCAGTCACTCAAAGTACAGATCTCGGCCTTGTCCTTTTACTCCCAAAGAAGGATTGCATTGTTACCGGAAGTACAGACCTTCCGGCAGGGGGTGTCTTGATTGAAACCTCCCTACAAGCAACCATGTCACCTTGTTAGTTTTGTATGACATACACAAAATTGGTTGGCCTGCTTCTAAGCAGACCATTGCTAGGTGATTGCGCTCTGTTACAGCGTTTGCATATACTAAAGTTGGTAGGCCTGTACCGGCCAGGATTAATGCGCATACCACCAGGTCGGTCGCCACCTCTTGGGCGGTTCGACATGGGGCGACAGCTGAGCAGGTTTGCAGGGCTGTCACTTGGTCATCTGTTCATACCTTTGCCAAATTCTATAGGTTCCATGAGTTCGCGTCGGTGGACTCATTATTCGGGCGAGCAGTGATGAGAGCTGCAGACCTGAGCGTACCCACCCAAAGGACCGGCTCTGGAACGTCCCAATGTGAAGCTGTGTCACCAGGACCATTGAAAGAGAAAAAGGGATTTTTGTAAGAACTTACCGTTCGAATCCCTTTCTCTGATATGGTCCTGGTGACACAGCGATCCCTCCCTTACGCTCAGTAAGTATGCCAGGTTCATGATGATTCATGTTATTTGGTTAAAAGTTATTGTTGAAAAATGTGCATATAATGTGTGCAGGCGTTTGTACTGAGTTAATGTATTCCAGTGGCTTTGAAAGATTGAACTGAGTAGTCTGGGATGCAGTAGGGGAGGAGCCTACCCTCTAAAGCTTTAGGATAGGTGCCTGGCTCCTACGGACTTTCCTACATCCCAATGTGAAGCTGTGTCACCAGGACCATATCAGAGAAAGGGATTCGAACGGTAAGTTCTTACAAAAATCCCTTTATTTATATATATATATGTGTGTGTGTGTGTGTGTGTGTGTGGATGTGTGTGTATATATATATATATATATATATATATATATATATATATATATATATATATATATATATATATATATATATATATATATATACATATACATACATACATACATACATACATACATACATACATACATACATACATACATACATACATACATACATAGCAGGGAGACCGGCACTCAGGTCTGCAGGTGGAGCCCAGATGACTTGCTCAGGTGCCCTCTATGCAAGAGGGTGTGAATCCTCAAGGAATATAGCGTGGGAAATAAGCGGCACTCGCTGTGCAAACGGTGAAACCAAGTGTAATATTTATTCCATGTGCAGAGACCATACGTTTCGGAGCTCGCAGGCTCCGTCGTCAGTGGAGTGTAAGCACAACAAATAATACATACAAGTGAAATATATAGGAGACTTACCCGCCCCCATGGCGTCCCGTTCGTGGCCTCCATCTGCGGTTTCCGGGTTGGCGCCGTCTCTGTGACGTCATCGGCGCAGGTTCGATGGTCGCGATGTTTGACCTGCGCATCGTCACTGATGCGCGCTCCCGGTGGCCGGCTGTGGGATCACGTGGGGCGGCTACATGCTGTAAAACACAATGAGAGTGACATGATCTTATAAAGATTGTATATAGTGGCATAAAATTAAACAACCAGTGCAGTGCCAGCAAATTAGTTTCCATGTACAAAATAAAGCTTAGGGGAAACTGAAAAAATAAACGTGAAAGAAAACAAAACATTATGCTCGGTTGTGATAAAGAAATATATGTGGTGTGATACTGCCATCTACTGGGCAGTGGGTGTATAAAACAAAAAAACATGACAATACTACATGAACAGTATTAAAATAATGCAAACAGCATTAAGGGACTGTCCCTGCCATCTGTGTCCACAGGTGACGTGTACCCAAACAGCAGGCTAGGCTTACGCCAATGGAGATCTGCTGGTCAACTATGAGGAATAATCTAACGGGTATATGGTATTCCACAAAACAGAAGGGGTATCATGTGTGCGTGCGTACGCTGGCACAGAAATGTCTACAATGGAGAAAGACATCGGGTATATTGAAAGCACCACAATTCCCACAATAGTGGTGGGATCCCCTGGAAAGGGAGTAATAATCAGGAAGCAAGTAGTGGTTAGCCACCTGCTGGAAGCAAGGGACAGAGAAGGGGAACACAGTTAAAAAAATCCTGAATAGAGCCTAAAGGCTGCGGGGAGGGCACCTACCCCAGCCTGGGTCGGACCAATACAGCATGGGAAAGTGATAAAACAGATGTTTATAAGAAGTTGTGAAGGCCGAGGTTCTCATTAAGCCCTCTGGGTTGTAGGGAATCTAGCTTGTAAATCCATTGGGATTCAAGCTGTAACGGCTTTCTTGATCTATTGCCCCCTCTCACGGAGAAAGGTACATGGTCCACTATCTTATAATGCAGAGTCGCCATGCCATGTTTAAATGTGGCGAAGTGGCGAGCCACGGGCTGCTCGCTTTTGCCAGAAATGAGGGCTGCGCGTATGGCACAACGATTGTTGGACTGTGCCCTTCCTGATCCACCTCCCCAGGTACACCCTAACTTGTCTGCGTCAGAACGCACAGCCCTTGCTGAGCTTAGTAGCAGAAAAGATATTATCATCAGAGGGGCTGACAAGGGCGGGGCCATAGTGGTCATGGACACCTGCATGTACATGGAAGAGTGCAATCGTTTACTTAATGATACTCACACATATTTTTTGTTGGCACAGGATCCCACCGGTGACTATAAAAAATCCCTGGACACGTTGTTGTCACAGGCAGTCCACAACAACACGATCTCTAATGCTGTTTGTAAAAAGCTTATGGTGGAATACCCAGTGGTGCCCATTTTTTATATTATACCGAAGATCCATAAGGACACACAGCGCCCCCCTGGGAGACCCATCATCTCTGCCAGGGGGTCGCTGTGTGAGCCTATCTCCATTTTTCTTGACCGCTATTTACAACCCTGCATACAGGCATTACCTACCTACCTTAAAGACACTAATGCTTTGCTTGGTATCCTATCCACCTATGAGCACGTAACCCAGGACACCATGTTAGCAACGCTAGACGTGTCTAGCCTGTACACGTGCATACCACATTCAGATGGTCTTCGGGCAGTTGGTAACTTGATCACCAACAATCCATTCTATAATGGTCCTGACCCGGGGTTCTTTTTGGAACTGTTGGAATACACTCTCATGCATAATTTCTTTTTGTTTGATGGCAGGTTTTATTTGCAAAGGACGGGGTGTGCGATGGGTTCTTCCGTCGCCCCGTCCTTTGCAAATGCCTACATGTGGGAGGTTGAGCAGGGTCTGTTTCTGCATGAGGAGCCCATACGTAAGCACTTAGACCTGTATACCCGATACATTGATGATCTGCTGATCATATAGAAAGGGCCCCTCACTCCTCTAGAGGTTCTCGTTGCAGCACAGAATGCCTCTGATCATCCCATTAAATTATCGTTAATATCTAGTCCACGGGAAATTCATTTCCTGGACGTGAACATTAACATAACACAGGAGCAGTTACACACTGCACTTTACATTAAGCCCACTGATCGGAACACCATAATCCGACATAACAGTTTTCACCCCCGCTCCACTGTGGAAGGACTGCCATACTCGCAATTTCTGCGTGTATGCAGAATCACCTCCGACCCTTCATTGCGTCTCCAACAACTGGATGACATGCTGCATAAATTTATGCAACGTGGGTACCCCAGGGCCAACCTCATCAAAGCTAAAGAGAGGGCTCTGGCACAGGATAGATTGGCCATGATTACCAACAATCAACCCAAAAAAATGCAAACCCCTGTACTTCCCTGGGTCAATGAGTATAGTACCTCCAGCCTGACCACCACCACCAAACTTGTAAAAAGTTGGTGGCCCATCATCACGACTGATCCCGACCTTAAAAGTCTCAAAACCACCAGATTACTACCCAGCTACAAACGTAGCAGTAATCTGAAAGATTGACTGGTTAAATTGGACATTTCTACATTCCATTCTCTGCCACCGGGTACTAGACAACGGGCCAATGGGTGCTATCGTTGCCTGGGATGCACCACGTGCAGTTCACTAACACCCAGCACGATTATACAACATCCACACACTGGACAAAAATTCAAAATACGCTGGCCCTTGACGTGCACATCCAAATTTATTGTTTATGTTATCTGCCCCTGCGGCTTGTATTACGTGGGGAAAACGGATTGCACCTTTAAGGTTAGAATGGCCCAACACCGTTGTGCCATACGCGCAGCCCTGATTTCTGGCAAAAGCGAGCAGCCCGTGGCTCGCCACTTCGCCACATTTAAACATGGCATGGCGACTCTGCGTTATAAGATAGTGGACCATGTACCTTTTTCCGTGAGAGGGGCCAATAGATCAAGAAAGCTGTTACAGCTTGAATCCCAATGGATTTACAAGCTAGATTCCCTACAACCCAGAGGGCTTAATGAGAACCTCGGCCTTCACAACTTCTTATAAACATCTGTTTTATCACTTTCCCATGCTGTATTGGTCCGACCCAGGCTGGGATAGGTGCCCTCCCCGCAGCCTTTAGGCTCTATTCAGGATTTTTTTAACTGTGTTCCCCTTCTCTGTCCCTTGCTTCCAGCAGGTGGCTAACCACTACTTGCTTCCTGATTATTACTCCCTTTCCAGGGGATCCCACCACTATTGTGGGAATTGTGGTGCATTCAATATACCCGATGTCTTTCTCCATTGTAGACATTTCTGTGCCAGCGTACGCACGCACACATGATACCCCTTCTGTTTTGTGGAATACCATATACCCGTTAAGTTATTCCTCATAGTTGACCAGCAGATCTCCATTGGCGTAAGCCTAGCCTGCTGTTAGGGTACACGTCACCTGTGGACACAGATGGCAGGGACAGTCCCTTAATGCTGTTTGCATTATTTTAATACTGTTCATGTAGTATTGTCATGTTTTTTTGTTTTATACACCCACTGCCCAGTAGATGGCAGTATCACACCACATATATTTCTTTATCACAACCGAGCATAATGTTTTGTTTTCTTTCACGTTTATTTTTTCAGTTTCCCCTAAGCTTTATTTTGTACATGGAAACTAATTTGCTGGCACTGCACTGGTTGTTTAATTTTATGCCACTATATACAATCTTTATAAGATCATGTCACTCTCATTGTGTTTTACAGCATGTAGCCGCCCCACGTGATCCCACAGCCGGCCACCGGGAGCGCGCATCAGTGACGATGCGCAGGTCAAACATCGCGACCATCGAACCTGCGCCGATGACGTCACAGAGACGGCGCCAACCCGGAAACCGCAGATGGAAGCCACGAACGGGACGCCATGGGGGCGGGTAAGTCTCCTATATATTTCACTTGTATGTATTATTTGTTGTGCTTACACTCCACTGACGACGGAGCCTGCGAGCTCCGAAACGTATGGTCTCTGCACATGGAATAAATATTCCACTTGGTTTCACCGTTTGCACAGCCTCTGAGTGCCGCTTATTTCCCACGCTATATATATATATATGTGTGTGTGTGTGTGTATAACCAGAAAGAATGGGTGCACTCACCGGTCTTTTTCAAATTGTTGGCAATTTTATTACATGCCACAGCCCCGATCATTCCATAAGTGACAGTGGGTACGGTCAACGTTTCGGTCTAAGCATAGACCTTTGTCAAGACCCCCTTTCTCCACGTGCACTCGTATATACGTGTGTATATGTGTGTATGTATGTGTATGTATATATATATATATATATATATATAAAAGTGGATTAAGGTGGATCCAATCAGCGCTAATTTGTGGTTAGCTAGCACCAGTCAGAAACAAAGGATATGAGCACCCTTTAAAATAGACACTAAAAGTTCCAAGTTTGAACTGCAGCTTCCTCCAAAGTAATTCCTGGGACTCACAGGAACAAGCGACAATCTGTACAAAAAGAAACACAGGAGGAGCGCTCCATAGTGTAAAACCAGATATGATTTAATAGATATAAAATATCCACGGTACAGTCAATCAGTACTCGTACCGTTTTAAAAACAGCAGTGGGCTGGTTACCACATGATGTATATATAACAAGCCAGGCCAGCCTCCTACCACCATCCGGGGCAACTGCAGCACGACACGGAACCTCACCGAACACTCTGTGAGGGAAGCGGTGTACCGACAGGCTGGAGAGGATCAGATGTGGCAGGGGATTCCCGACAGACACAGAGCTCGCCGTCACCAAGGCCCGCCCTAATGCATTTCGGAATCCACTTCGTCAGAGGGCGTGCCTGGTGGCCGGCAGCTCCAGACTAAAAAGGACACAGTGACCAATGAGAACAGAGTATGCATGTATCTGCACCAGCACATACGATACTGGTCTTACAAAGAAATGACCGCACATGATATACATAATAAACGTACAGGTGTAAAAGAGAACTATCGTATCTAGTTTTCAACCAGATTATAGCTAAAAAGCACATTTCTTTAGAAGCAGGTAATATGCGCAATCCAGTGTTGTCCAACTTAAAACAAAGAAAGGCTTTTTTTTTTTTTTTTTTTGGATATGGGCAATTTGTTTCCGACAGCCTCTAGGTCGGCAGTTAATAGAAAAATTATATATATGTGAAATTAGATCAGTCGACACAGCAGGTAGATCTCCACTGTCATCACATAGTGTCCAGAGAGACAAAAATATAAAAATATAGGGCTCATTTGCGATTTTTTTTTTTTGCACCAATAGTCGACAGGGCTATGTCGACACATTTTTTTTTTTTTTTTTTACTTTTTTTGAAAAAAGGGGGCATTATTTAATTCTATGGGACACACTTATGATTGTGCACATTTCACAATATATTTATGTACAGACACGTGCATAACATATAATAAAACATTTATACACTTAAAAACAAATACACTTAAAAACTGATCATTTGACCGAAATAAATGGACATAGCAGTACACTAAAGAGCGAGCAAACATGAAAAAACAGGAGAGCACAAGGCATAATGAATTGAAGGTGATTTTTTTTTTTTTTTTTTTAGCCCATTCACAATTTGCTTGTTTTGGGTAAACAAAAATTATTATGCAGGGGAAAGAATATATACTTATTTGTTTATGAACGGGGTGATCTCATATCCCTCATTAAGTCCCTCCGGGACGAAGGTATTTAGGGTGAGGATCCAGTATGTCTCGCGTCTTAACAGAGCGCGATCTCGATCACCCCCTCTTTTATTTTACCCCAAAATAAAAGAGGGGGTGATCGAGATCGCGCTCTGTTAAGACGCAAGACATACTGGATCCTCACCCTAAATACCTTAGTCCCGGAGGGACTTAATGAGGGATATGAGATCACCCCGTTCATAAACAAATAAGTATATATTCTTTCCCCTGCATAATAATTTTTGTTTACCCAAAACAAGCAAATTGTGAATGGGCTAAAAAGAATAAAAAAAAATAAAAATCACCTTCAATTCATTATGCCTTGTGCTCTCCTGTTTTTTCATGTTTGCTCGCTCTTTAGTGTACTGCTATGTCCATTTATTTCGGTCAAATGATCAGTTTTTAAGTGTATTTGTTTTTAAGTGTATAAATGTTTTATTATATGTTATGCACGTGTCTGTACATAAATATATTGTGAAATGTGCACAATCATAAGTGTGTCCCATAGAATTAAATAATGCCCCCTTTTTTCAAAAAAAAAAAAAAAAAGTGTCGACATAGCCCTGTCGACTATTGGTGCAAAATAAAAAAAATCGCAAATGAGCCCTATATTTTTATATTTTTGTCTCTCTGGACACTATGTGATGACAGTGGAGATCTACCTGCTGTGTCGACTGATCTAATTTCACATATATATAATTTTTCTATTAACTGCCGACCTAGAGGCTGTCGGAAACAAATTGCCCATATCCAAAAAAAAAAAAAAAAAAAAAAAAGCCTTTCTTTGTTTTAAGTTGGACAACACTGGATTGCGCATATTACCTGCTCCTAATTAAATGTGCTTTTTAGCTATAATCTGGTTGAAAACTAGATACGATAGTTCTCTTTTACACCTGTACGTTTATTATGTATATCAGGGGTGGCCAACCGGTCAGAGGTAAAGAGCCGAAAAATATTGGTAGTCAAGCTAAAGAGCCGACATCATGCGCAGGGGCGTAGTCTATTTTGACCCCTTGGGTGGGTGTGATACAAATATGCCTTCAATAGTGCAGTGCCATATATACATATGTCCCCAATAGTGCCAGATACACATATGCCCCCCCCACGGTGCCAGGTATGCCCCCACTGCCACAAAATGCTATGCCCCCACAGTGCCACAAAATGCTATGCCTCCACAGTGCAAATTTCCCAGCAGCAGCACTCACCGTTGTTGCTGCTGCTGCCAGGCGGGGAGAGGACAGTCTGGTGTCCCCCTGCAGTCCTCCTGTCATGTCACCGATGGGAGGAGAGCACAGCACACCGCGCGTCTCCTTCCCCCTCACTTCCCTGTGACTGGGCTGTCCACCAATCAAAGCTCACTGGCCGGCTCCTGATTGGCTGCTGGCCCACGAGCTCTGATTGGCGGACAGCCCAGTCACTAGGATGCACAGTAAGGGGTAGGAGAGATGCGCGATGCGCACTCTCCTCCCCTCAGAAGGAGAAGGGATTCAGGGAACCGACAACAGGGGGGACTGGGACGGACGGTGGACGGCGGGCAGCAGTGGGAGCAGGAGCCGCACTTTACAAGGGGGAGAGCCGCATGAGGCTCAAGAGCCACGGGTTGGCCACCACTGATGTATATCATGTGCGGTCATTTCTTTGTAAGACCAGTATCGTATGTGCTGGTGCAGATACATGCATACTCTGTTCTCATTGGTCACTGTGTCCTTTTTAGTCTGGAGCTGCCGGCCACCAGGCACGCCCTCTGACGAAGTGGATTACGAAATGCATTAGGGCGGGCCTTGGTGACGGCGAGCTCTGTGTCTGTCGGGAATCCCCTGCCGCATCTGATCCTCTCCAGCCTGTCGGTACACCGCTTCCCTCACAGAGTGTTCGGTGAGGTTCCGTGTCGTGCTGCAGTTGCCCCGGATGGTGGTAGGAGGCTTGCCTGGCTTGTTATATATACATCATGTGGTAACCAGCCCACTGCTGTTTTTAAAACGGTACGAGTACTGATTGACTGTACCGTGGATATTTTATATCTATTAAATCATATCTGGTTTTACACTATGGAGCGCTCCTCCTGTGTTTCTTTTTGTACATATATATATATTTGTGTGTATGTATGTGTGTGTGTGTGTGTGTATGTATGTATGTATATATATATATATATATGTATGTATGTATGTATGTATATATATATGTGTAGCAGACCGGCTCTCCATTTAAAATGAAATGTTATTTACCTGGGTGCCCGCCTCTTGAAATGCAGTCCAAATGAGAAAAGCAAAACCGTACAATACCTGAGTTTTCAGGCAGCACTCCCACGGATTTCAAGAAATAACCACAAGAAGACTGGTATAAGGAATCAACGTTTCAATCACCCTCAGGCAATTTTCGTCAGGATTAAAACCATATTGAACAAACAGAGAATTTATACTTACAGACAGACACTGAAGAAACGGCTCCCTCCCAGCCCGCAGCCTCCGGGTCCCCGGGTGACGTCACGCAACGTGGCGTCAGGGCGCGTCATCGGAGCACGCCCGTGCGTACACTGCCGCTTGTTGCTAGGGAACAAGACGCCGTCTGAATCCTCAGCAGCGGCTGACAGTGTAGAGACTGCGGTTGCTGTGGAAACCGGCTAGGACGACGGATGTTCTACACAAGCTGAGCTATGTTTCACAGGATAGGGTGACCGGAGGGTACGAGCTGAGGGGAGAGAGGCATGCTTTACAAACACCATAGATACAAATGCAAAAACTAAAAATCTTTACTATGCTGAAAATGACACAGATTAATGAACAAAAGAGCTACAGTATACACTGTACAGAAGCTTGTTACTGCGAGAGCACAACATATGGATATTAAACGGAGAACCAGTTCCCGTGTAGATATCTTATCCTGATCAAACAAGGCATTATAATGAGTGTCAATAAATCATGTACATCATAACAGCCACCAAATTAAATGATACTATATGCAGAAAAAACTTCCACTTCAATTTATACCAAGCTAACTTATTGCAGGCTTCGAGTCACCATCCACTGCCCCTTATCAGGGGATTGCCTTATTCGCATTTCCTCAGAGGAGGAGTTGTTTGCAGCGATGAGAGAGACAGGGACGATCAGCTAGACAAAATGACACACACATTTTTGCAAAAGGGATACAACTCTTCACAGCTTAATTGAGCCAGAACTAAGCTCTGGCGTCACTCAATCCGGAGATGACACAGACCAGATCCAATAAAGCAGCCAATTCTGTTATTTGGGTGAATACCTTCACAAGGGCCAGCAAATCCCTGATAAACACTGGCAAAAGAGCTTGGCCAGTGATACAAGCTGATCGCAATCTATCTAGCATCTCAAATAAATCCTTGCTTCCCTGCTACAGACGAGGCAGGAATAATAAGGATATTCTGGTGCACACGTATGTAGGATCCAAATCCTGCCCTGCAGCACACTTTCTAACCAAAAAACCCGGAGACTATAGATGCCTGGGATGCACAACTTGCTCCTTTTTGGAGACTGGCAATACGTTTGTGCATCTCCATTTAGGCACCACCTTTAAAATCAACTACGTCCTTAATTGTTCAAGCCCTTACGTGGTATATTTCTTGCGCTGCCCCTGTGGTCTCTATGTAGGGAAGACCACCTGTCAATTTAAGGAGAGGATGGTTCAGCACCACAGCTCGATTTAAAAGGGCTTTGGAAGGCAAAAAGGTTGAACAGCCTGTAGCAGAACATTTTGCTGCATTCAGACACAACCTAGCTTCTCTTAAGTACAAAATGATAGACATGGTTGCTGAGGATAAGAGGCATGGTGATACAGCAAACAAATTGTTATGATTGTAAGCCAAATGGATACACAGACTTAAAGCAGCCCATACACGCTGCTTTGTGGGCGTGCTTTCCGTGCTGTACTAGCACGGATTGCATTGCATTGCATGTGCATCCGTTGTGCATGCAATGAGATTCAATGTGATGAAACCTAAGAAACCTAAGTTGATTGCAGCCAAAAGTTTCAAACATCCGCACTCCGGCTTTAAATTTAAAATTAGGCATGTACTTTCTTGTGACTTACGTTATGTAGTATATATCATTATTTGTCCCTGCGGACTTTACTACGTGGGAAAAACTTCCAGAAAGTTCAAGGAGCGGATGGCATTCCACCGCTCCTCCATTAAAGCTGCCTTATCTGGTAAACCTTGCGACCAACCTGTCGCAATGCATTTTAAACCGCACAATCACCAATTATGCATACTGAGATACATGATCATAGACCAGATACCTGAAAGCATACGTGGAGGTGACCGCAACAAAAAACTGTTGAAGCTAGAAGCAATGTGGATCCATAAGTTAGATACTGTATGTCCTAGAGGGTTAAATGATAGAATTATGTGGAGAATATTGATGTGAGGAGGTGCATACACACTGAGATTTATGTATCAGATATTAGATTGGTTAAACAGTACTTTGTTGTTTCTTATTCTGGTACAATTGTTTTACTTATGGTACATTGCGATTATGTACTTATTTTTATCTGCATGTATTTTAAATGTATGTATTTTTTTAAATGTATGTAAACTATGTTTTGTTGATGTATATTTTTAACCTGTGTAACCGGGTTCTACTCAGCCGGCTAACACACGCTCACTGCTCTGTGCATCTGGTTGCTTAGCAACAATCAGCTGTAAGCCGGCGCTGATGTCATCTCATGCCGCCGATTCAGCTGGGTGCAGGTCAGTGATTGGAGGTGTGGAGGATGGTGGACTTGGTAATATAATAATCAGGCGTAAAACACCAAGAGGTATCATGGTGTTTTACGCCTGATTATTATATTACCAAGTCCTTTGAGTGCCGCCGCATCAACTCTGTATCTACCAACTCCATTTCTGGAACTACTCGGAAGGCACCTGGACAACCTACTCTAAAGAGGGACTGAGTGCCGGTGAAACGTCGACAAATTAATATGGGTTCTATATGAATAAATAACTCTTTGCATCGACTGGTGAGTGTCCTCCTCGGTGTTTGTATTAATGCTGGACTATATAATTATATTTGGACATCCCCCTTGGGATTTCTCTAATGGTGCACCCTGTAAGGATACCGGGTTCCCCAATCATTCAGACACCGAGCAGATGAAACCAAAATCACGGTTTATTTTTCACAGCACACACAAATAGATAAAAACAGGAACAAGAGGCAAATGTAGCATAGAAACATTCAGGTAGCAGTCCAAACTGGCAGTCCTTGTTGCGTCACAGTTCCAAACCAATTCCACAGAGCAAAACTTTGCTTATCCACACAGCAGTGATAGCAGATTTGTCCTCCGAGGGATCCCCACCGCAACCCTATCACATATACCACACAGCCGTGATAGTGCAGGAAACCTATATAAAGTCCACACAAGTCCCACAAGATACCTGGGCAGAGTATTACCTCTTAGCCCGGGCCAGTGACCAACATGAGGAGCTGGCCTGTGCCAGTCATTTTAAGACCTTCTAAATTCCCACGGTGCTTGAACCATCCTTGGGTTTGACCAAGTTCCTGATTGGTGGTTTCAAGCATTAGGTCTATCCCTCCTTCAATCTACATCTGTCAATCTTCTGCTGCCCACCTGCTGTGTCAGGCTCCACAAAGTCTGCTACAGTCCTTCACACACCCCACTAGCCCTTTTTTGTGTTCTAGGGCTTTCACAAGCAGGGTTGCTCAGTGTCAAAGCATACTCTGGCCCAATGGCTCAGTTTGACCTTTTGACATATTTATGTGGCTTCTGATCTAGGTCATGACTGCGGTGCGAACACATTCCACCAGATCATTTAGTGTTTCTTGGGTGGCCCACGCAGTGCCACTGCGGAACAGCTATGCAAGGCTGTGACGTGTCTTCTGCCGAAACGTTTCTCTGCTTTTATGCATTTCATACTTTTGCTTTTGAGGATTCCGCCTTCAGGCAAAGAGTTCTTAGTGCAGCTCAGGTGCATCCCCACCCTTGGGGGTATTGCTTTAGGAGAGTGATGGCTAACCTTGACATTCCAGCTATTGTTGAATTAAACATCCGAGCATGCCCTGCTACAGTTCTACTATTTGGCCATGCTGGGATACTTCAGTACTTTAAGTCTTTGCGGCATGTGGTTCAATATTTACTACAGTGTAGTTTAAAATTTTTAATTTTCCATATAATGTATCTAAAGATTTTGGCAAGCTAATTTAAATATTTGTTTGTTTGTTCATTATGGTAATGATTAGGCAGTTTTGGTTGGCATTGATATAGCCATGTTATTTTTTTTTCTGCTAATGCATTTTCCCCTTGTTTCAGCTTTGTATTAAACACCACAATCAACAGTCCACATGAAGACAAAATCACATCCATAACCTTTCAAAGTGGATGTGATTCAGAGAAAGATGTTCTGACTTTGGTGTCTACAGGAAATGATGGCCTCTTTAAAGTCTGGCTTGTAAAAGACAACTCTGACATTTATAGTAAGTTTCATTAGATGTGTTTTAGTACCAGTGATTTATATAGTGCACAAATATTCTGCAGTGCTTTACAGAGAACATCCACATCAGTCCCTGGCCCAGTGGAGATTGCAATCAATATTCCGTACAACATATACATGCACACGCATTTATTCTAGTGTACATTTTTTTGGGAGCCAATTATCCTACCAGTATATTTTTGGATTTTGGGCAGCAGATACCTGGAAGAAACACATTCAAGTATGGGGAGAATATAAAAACTCCTATCCTCTTTATCCAATATTTTTTAAAAGCATTGAGGGAAGTTTTTTATGCCTGATTTGCTTAAATATGTTCCTTTTATGTAGAACTATATTCAGTATCACATGGATGAAGGCAGTCTGTGGTCAATGTGGGATACTAAAGTCCTCCTTATTGTTAGATAGGCCGGCCCGGATGATGGACTATACTTCCTTTGGAAGATGTGGGACCTACCAAGTGGAAATACATTGAGCATATATACTTACCTGCTATAATTCTTTATCCCGGACAAGACTATATAACAATAAGTAGGACTTTATTATCCCACATCGACCATGGACTGCTTGCATCCATGTGTGGATCTCTTGTTAAGCAGCAACAAAAGATCACTTTCATCAGCGTGTAATGTTAACCTTTTGCTAGGAATGTTTCTGGATTTGACATTAATGCACTTAGTTGACCATTTTCATCCATTGTGGGCTTATGAACCTATGGATTAAAACTGTTGGTTATTTATACAACCAATGAATTAACATGTATTATTAATCACTCAAGGACTTGACCTTTCCAAATTATTCAGTGGAAATTCCTGCATGATTGATTTATCTGTTTACATTTTCTATGAAATGGCATCTTTTAGTTTACCTTTCCACAAGCGCTGTTCTCCTTGTTCTATGATTCAAAAATGCGAATAAGCCAAGAGGAGCAACCCTGTAAGCAAGTTTTATTTATATAAACAGGACTCAAGGTGCTTACAGACATAAAAAGAATGCACGTAATACATAGGATTTGGGGAGTACAGCAATACATAAATCACATTAAAATAGATCATGTCAGACTAATTTAATTTGCTTCTGTGAGGAAGACAGTAGGGGGCTGGACTTCACTGATGTAATACTGCTTGATTTCGCTAAAGCTTTTGACACGGTACCTCATAAAAGGTTATTAATCTAGGTCATTTAGGGTTAGGAGATGTTTGTAATTGGATTAAAAACTGGTTGCACAATCGGGGACAGAGAGTTGTGGTAAATGGCATGCATTCTAGGTGGGTTAAGGTCCAAAGTGGAGTCCCGAAAGGTTCAATATTGGGAACCACCTTGTTTAATATATTCATTAATGATATTGGAAGTGACATAGTGAGTAAAATGTCAATATTTGTGAACGACACGAAATTGAGTAAGGAAATTAACTCAGGATGTGGAAACACTACAAAGTGACTTAAACTGGAACGGTGGGCGGAAAGGTGGAAAATGCAGTTTATCGTTGAAAAATGTAAAGTAATTCATACAAACAAAAATGCACAAGCTACTTTAGGCTAATTAGTGTTATTATAGGGAATTCTGCTGTAGAAAAGGACTTGGGGGTCATCATAGATGAGAAATTGGGTAATAGTGCACACTGCTCAAGTGCAGCAGCAAAAGCAAACCGGACATTGACATGCATTAAAGTGGTATGGATTCAAGGGATGCCAATGTGATGGTGCCTCTTTACAAGTTAGACTACACTTGGAATATTGTGTTCAGTTCCTTAAAAAGGACATAAATGAATTGGAACAGGTACAGAGAAGGGCGACTAAGTTAGTAATAGGTCTTGAACCACTTAGAATACAAAGAAAGGTTAACCAGGCTGAATGTGTTTTCACTGTAGAAACAGAGGTTGAGAGGTGATATGATTAGTATGTTCAAATACAGGATTGGGAATCATATGGAACTGGGAGATGATTTGTACACTAACAGGCCTATACTTAGGACACGCAGATATGTACTGAGGCTCGAGGAAAATAAATTCTGCACTGAATTAAGAGGAGGATTCTTCAACATTAGAGCAGTAATATTCTGGAACTCCTTGCCGGTGGTTACATCAACTACTGTTAATGAATTTAAATCAAAACTGGATGCATTTTTGGCCACTAAGGGAATCCTATATATATGACTTACTCAAGTCAGTAGTTGCAAGTTAGGTTGAACTTGATTTGGATTTCCATGGGTGGAATAGGTTACACCTAAAATAAATGACACAAAATAGGGTGATTGCAGTGTAGATTAGGGTCCCAACAAGACACTCGGGTCCATGTATTTTTCATCCCATCCACAAATGTACCATATGCGGCGGCCATGTGAATGGCTCAGTCCAGCAGTGGAAGAGTGGATCTGGTAAGAACAAAGCTTCTCTAGCATCTCCATGTGGGAATTTAGATAAGTCTTCAAACTAGGCTTTTTCAGCAGGACAAAATGCTCCTCCCTTCCCTTTTATCAGGGCCTTGCTAAACAGCTTACCAGTGCTTTAAATGGGCTTTAAAATTACCTTTTTCTCTTGAAATAATCATGTGAAAGGAAATGTATGGAGATAGGAATGGGCTTTTTCTGAAGTCTCCTCTAATGAAAAGGGTCAATTGCAGAATTATGATTTAGATCGTTTTGGTGTATAGACGAATTACTGGAATTGCAGCATTTTGTCAGGTCCTTGAGTAAGGTGATCATGTAAATCAGGATAATGTACCTAATGATTTAAAGAAAAGATCTGTGGTTTATCCTACAGTACATTACATCTGTACAACTGTGTGAATTAAGTCCAAAATTGTGGGAAAATCCTGAGAAAAATGTTTAAGGTACCTGACAGGTTTCCATTGATTTATCATATCCCAAGTAGTGATATTGTGCATAGAGAACAGTCATGAGGCTTTAGCAGAAAAGGTTTGTTGTGCAGCTCCCTGCTCCTCTACCCACAGGTTTGCCCATTTTCATGCTTTTTGGCGACACCATCTTTTGGCGTACAGTTTTCTGATCAGGCAGCCTGAGCTGCAGGCATAAACACATGCCTGCAAGGTGAAGCAGCAGCTGAGATCTGATGCCACAGGAACACCTTGTTCACAAGGCCGGTGCTAAAGTTGCTATCAGCATATCGTTCGGCATCCTCTGTGTGCACCAGACACAAACTACAGATGGAGCCACTGCCATCCTTAGGGCTACACTGAACTGGGACGCGCGTTGTACGCGCGTCCCGGCCCGTCTCCACTTCAGGGAGATGGGCAGGGTTAGAGGGGTGCTCGGGGCGGCGAGGGGTACCTGTACCGACGGGTGGGGGAGGTGGCAAGGACCAGAGGGGTTGCCAGGGGGCGAGCGAGCGTCTCATGCGCGTGCACCCCCTGGCGGTGATGGTGGGGTTTATAAACGCCAGCCCTGCAAAGATGAAGAAAGCCCCATCTGTATCAAACCACTAACCAGGATTATTACGCATTTATCCCAGGACCTTTCCAATCAATTTTGACAGAGGAATAAACTATCGTGTTCTAGAGGGCGGAAGCTTGTAATACGCGCTTCCGCTGCTTGGTGAATGTTTGCAGAACCCTTTGGCATCAGTATTACCTTCGACCTTGTGGGAGAAGATAGCTATTCAATCTTTCGCATATTTTTGTGATGGCTGATAAACACAAAAAACCTGCTGCTGTTTAGTTTTTCCTTTTGCTTACCAGCAAGTTTACAAATGGTTCTTCCTATTCAAACATGGTGAAATATCAATTGATGATCAACCTCATTCCGGACTTCCTCTGACCACCCAAACTGAAGAAATTGTGATCTTTGTTAAACCATTCTGAAAGATTGAGGTCAGACCATTGATATAAAGTGATGGGTGGTGGTCAAAAAGATAACATATTTTCACAAATATTACATAGTTCATTTGTCAGATGCATGTATAAAATTGTATCAAGCAGAGCCCACATTAAAACACCTACAGTATACCTATAAATGTGTGATGATGGTTTAAGAGAATTTTATTCCATACTTAAAAAGTCCACAGATTGCTCATGGCACTGATAACTTGAACTGATTAGCTAACTGTACATAGAAAACTTATATGTGAATATCAAATGTACAGATGTATCTATGCTCATCATTGCTGCTCCAATTGCCACGTGCGACAACTGTGGATATTATGCAATCTCATTGCCGTGCACATGCCTCTAATTTGCTCCCGTGGCTCATAGAAGAGCATTGAGCAGGGATAGTTCAGCTTCATCTCACGCTGCAATTGTGACATTGGCGCAGCGGCTATGGCGCAGCAATGATGAGCGTGGCTACATCTGAATTGTTGAAAATGATCAAGTTAAAAAAATCACTCGTACCAATGTGCAATCACCTCATTAGCAAATGAGACATCTAGCTGACCACATCTGTATCTATGGAAAGTGAAAATAACTATATTCATGGCTTGATGGATCTGGACTGCACTTCATAAACATACCATTCATTATCTAACTTAAAAAATGCTATGTATATCGTAGATAAAATTCAGTCATCTGTGTCTGTCCGTCACTTATTTTGGTGCCCCTGCAGCAATTGGTATGAAACCAATGCGAGGTGGTCCAGTTGGATCCAGGCCAAATTTTAGGGAGATTAGGGTCCCACTCAAACCTTCTGTTGGTGTATACTGACTAGAACTTTGACCTGTGGAACCTGTGCTGGGCTTTTCAGAGTGGACACATTGCATCCCTGAAGACATACTAGGTGGGTTGAAGTTGATCAGACCTTGCAGTGAAAATGTACTGGGCAGAACTGTGAACAGAAAGCTTGGAACAAAACTTTAATGAAAAGTAATAAATGTCATATGACCATAATTCAATTACATGAAATAACCATAATGACAGAAATGGAGGTGGGAAGATAAAACGGTACTTGTTTCCTAGCACGGCGCCAGCGATAGAAATTATATCCATCGGGACCCCTAAAAATTGCGTCCATCGCATGCAACCGAATCGCATGCCATGCGATGGATGCGATTTTTACATTGGAATTCATGTAAAATGGTCCCTGATACCCGATTTTACATTGGCCCCAATGTTAAATGCCCCCAGACCCAATTTTCATTGTTTCCCAACCCTGATGGGTCAAATGCTCCCCCATTGTTAATGCCACCCCACGATGAACGCCAACCCGAAGCGTGTCGAGCGCAGCGAGCCCCCGAGGGGCGGCGGTACGCGTCCTCCGACCTTTTCATACCCCCACTATCCACGTCGGCGTGGAGTTGATTTTATATAGTGCTGCGAGCGCAGCGAGGGGACGCGCATTACTTCACAGGTATTACACGTCTACTCGTGGGGCTCGCTGCGCTCGCCACGCTTCGGGCTCGCTGTGCTTGCCACACTATATGCAATCAACTCAACGCCAACGTGGATAGTAATGGTATGAAAAGGTCGGAGGACGAGTACCGCCGCCCCTCGCCCAATTGTTAATGCCACCCCACGATGAACGCCAACCCGAAGCGTGGCGAGCACAGCGAGCCCGTGAGGGGCGGCGGTTAGCGTCCTCCGACCTTTTCATACCCCCACTATCCACGTCGGCGTGGAGTTGATTTTATATAGTGCTGCGAGCCACCGAGACCGAAGCGTGGGGACGCGGAATACTTCACAGGTATTACGCGTCCCCTCGCGGGGCTCGCTGCGCTCACCACGCTTCGGGCTCGCTGCGCTCGCAACACTATATAAAGTCAACTCCGCGCTGACGTGGATAGTGGGGGTGTGAAAAGGTCGGAGGACGCGTACCGCCGCCCCACGCAGGCTCGCTGCGCTCGTCACGCTTCGGGTTGGCGTTCATCGTGGGGTGGCTGGGGCATTTGTCATGTAAAATACCCATAAGGGTGGCTATACAATGAAAAATCGGGTCCATTGGCCCATTTTAGATTGTTCCCTATGTAAAATCGTGTCCATCGGTCGCGTCGCATGCCTTAACTTAAGGCATGCGATGGACGCGATTTTTTAATTGTCGGGGAAAAGGCTAAAAATAGCCCTAAAATCGCGTCGGTTGCGTCCATCGCATACCTTAAGTTAAGGTATGCGATCACCTACGATGGGCGCCGTGCTAGGAAACAAGTACCGATAAAACGAATGTTGTGCACCAAAAAGCCTATTAATATCAATATTGAGTACAAAATGAAAACTATAAACCCGTTTTGCTATAGAAAAGTAATTATTAAACTGAACAGAAAGAAAAGCTGGGGTTCGGGCTACCATAAAAAACAAAAACACTGGGAAGCCACCTCAATGGGTGTGATATCTACGTCCAACTCATTATTACGGTAACTTAGAAACCTGTGCAATGCCAGGTACTGTACTTAGTATTCTGTGTGAACAGTTACTGTAGCAGTATGATGTCAAAAATATGTTCTCACTGCTACTGTAGTAATACTATATCATTTCAGAAGTCTGTGAAAATACACAATTTTAATCTATTTAACATCAATTTATATAAGGAAAATGTAACTTCATAGAAGGAACAGATTGTATATTTTTATTTAAGTTGGTTTAAGAAGTACTTTTTTACCTTTTTATACTGTACACTTTTTAGTTCTTTATATTCATGTTTTTCTATTTTTTTAAAATATCTCCTTTAGCTTATTTACATTATAGACTGCTGAAACAGAGATCTGAAATTTAAACTGCAAAACTAAAAGAAGTCCTAATTAATACAACTTATTATTTTAATACTTTAATATTACTTTTGTTGAATTAGAGTGTTTACCACTACAAAGTAAGTGTTCTTCTCTAAATATGTTTGACACACCCCCTAAAATACTTGGGCTAAATGTAGTAGCCTCAAAGTACCATACACGGTGCAAAGGTGCCGAGCGATGCTAATGCGATGCGCCCTCCCACGGCATCACATCTCACAGCACATAAGTAACGTTTGTGCTTTTTAAAATAGTTTCGGATCGCATCGCATTGCATGCAAATCGCTTGTGATACGATCTAGTTCAAAACGCACTGAAATATTTTACAGTGTATGGGGCACCTTCAGAGTTTCTGGATTTTTTTTTTTTTAACAGCGATAAGTTACACCAAGCTGAATTTGCTTTGTAAAAGATTGCTTTTATAAAAACAGGCAGATTTTCTCTGAGGCTTATATTTAGTCCCATGTCTGACTTCTATATAGTTCACTCTCCTGTGCTGATTAAAATATATAGTTAACCCCTTCCCGACATTTGACGTATATATACGTCATGGCCGGGATGTACTTCCCGACACATGACGTATATATACGTCATGACTTTAAACTGTCCCCGCGTCTATAGACGCGGTGACAGTTTAAACATGTCTGCTGTCCCTGACAGCAGACATGTCCCAGCATGTCCAGGGGGGGCGGCGATGCCTCCCCCCCGTCGGCGATCGCTGTGATTGGCTGTTCAATGTGAACAGCCAATCGCAGCGTTTTCCTGTGTTACCGGCGAATATGACGCTCGGTAACACAGGTGTCAATCACCGCCGGGTGGGAGGGGGCGTGAGGGGGTCACCGGTGATGACCACACCTCACCCCACCTGCCCCCAAGGCTGTGATTGGTCCATCGGACCGACGGACCAATCACAGCCATAGCGCGTTATTTAAACTAACGGTGACTGCGCTGCAGACGCCATTCCGGTCTGGAATTGCGTGCAGAGCGGTCACCGGCCAATCTGTCGTGATATACATACCTGATCCTTGCCTGATACTTGCCTGATACTTACCTGATCACCGCTGGTAGCGTGCTGCCAGCAGCTGGATGCTTACTGGATCTTGTCACTTCCTGTGTGCTGCTGCTGCAGTGTCATAGAGTGTCATAGAGTGTCATAGAGTGTCAGAGATAGTCAGAGATAGTCAGAGATAGTCAGAGATAGTCAGAGATAGTCAGAGATAGTCAGAGATAGTCAGAGATAGTCAGAGATAGTCAGAGATAGTCAGAGATAGTCAGAGATAGTGACAGAGTGATAGAGAGTGCTATATTTTGTGTCTGCTGCACCCTTTTGTGCTGATCAGTATATCTGTGCTGATCAGCAACTTTTTGGGGGTGCAGGGGTTATTTTTTTTATATATATACCTGTCAGTTGCACCAAAGCTTGTGCTGCCTGTGCAACTGACTGCTGCCCCCCCTTTTGTGCTGATCAGTATAAATTAACTGATCAGCAACTTTTTGGGGGTCCAGGGTTTGTTTTTTTATATATACCCTGTCAGGTTGCACCCACAGTTGTGTGCCTGCTGCCCCTCACTGCTAATCAGTGTTGCATCACTGCATCACTGATCTGCAGGTTTTTTTTTTTTTTGGAGAGTGCAGTGGGGTTTTGTTTTTACACCCACGTTGCTTTTGTGGGTGTCCTGTGGCCGCTGAGTGCTGATCAGTGACGTACATCACTGAACAGCATTTTTGGCACAGGGTTGATATAATTTTTTTTCTGCAGTTTTTTTAAATTGTTTTTTTTTTGGAGAGTGCTGTGGTTTATTTTTTTTAAATTGTTTTTACACCCACGTTGCTTTTGTGGGTGTCATGTGGCCGCTGAGCGCTGATCAGTGACGTACATCACTGAACAGCATTTTTGGCACAGGGTTGATATAATTTTTTTTCTGCAGTTTTTTTAAATTGTTTTTTTTTTTGGAGAGTGCTGTGGTTTATTTTTTTTAAATTGTTTTTACACCCACGTTGCTTTTGTGGGTGTCCTGTGGCCGCTGAGCAGTGACGTACATCACTGAACAGCATTTTTGGCACAGGGTTGATATAATTTTTTTTTTTTTGGGGATCAAATTCCTGTTGCCTTTGAGCGCTGTTCAGTGACGGACGTTACTGACCAACATCTGTGCTCAATTTTTGGCGCAGGACCTTTTTTTTTTTTTTTTAACCCCTTCAATTTTTTTTTTTTATTGGGATCAAATTCCTGTATAAAGTATTTTTTTTTTCTGCACTACATACACACTACACACTACATACCCCCCGTGTTGAAATAAAGTTTGTACCCCCCCTACACTATACACGTGTTGAAACATTACACTTACAGAAACACAAAAATAAAAATGGCATCCCAAATGTCATCCCAGTCATCCAGAAGAATGTATTCAGCGGAGGAGGCATATGCCATGCTTGCCTCTGACTCTGACACAGCCAGTGATGCAAGCGGGGAATTTGAAGGATTCGTCTTAAGCTCCTCTTCCTCCACTAGTGATGAGGGACCCCCTCAAAGACGCCCCCGTAGAGCAGCTGAGACCCCCCCCCCAAATGATTGATCCCGTATGTACCCCACCACCAGACAATTTTGAGCCCCAGGTTCCTGAGTTTTTGGCCACCCCAGGAATCCAATTTGATTCAACAGGTCTCAGAGAAATTGACTTTTTCAAATTATTTTTTTATAAATTTAATGGTGGACCAAAGTAATTTATATGCCCAGCAGTTTATTGCTCAAAACCCCACGTCATCATTTGCTAGGTGGACCCCTGTAGATGCAGTAGAGATGATGACGTTTTGGGGTCTGGTGTTACATATGGGCATAGTAAAAAAGCCAGAAATTAGGCAATATTGGAGTACAGATGTTCTGTACAGCACCCCACTTTACCGTATGGCCATGGCTCGGACTCGTTTTGAGACAATCCTTAAATTTTTACATTACACCGATAATGCACAGTGCCCACCCAGAGATGATCCCACCTTTGACCGGCTATTCAAAGTCAGGCCAGTCATTGATCATTTCAGTGCCAAATTTGCTGAGATGTACATCCCTGAAAAATTTATTTGTATCGACGAGTCCCTTATACATTTTAAAGGAAGGGTTAAATTCCGCCAGTACCTTCCCAATAAGAGGGCAAGGTATGGCATAAAAATGTATAAGCTGTGTGAAAGCACCTCAGGGTACACCCACAGGTTTAGGGTATATGAAGGGAAGGACTCAAGAATAGAACCGCCAGAATGCCCCCCCTCCCTCGTAGGTGTTAGTGGAAAAATTGTCTGGGATTTAGTGCACCCCTTCCTGGATAAAGGTTATCACCTCTATGTGGATAACTTTTACACTAGCATCCCCCTGTTTAAGGCCCTTGGTTCAAGAGGTACAGCAGCTTGCGGTACTGTGCGCAAGAACCAAAGAGGCCTCCCAAAAACGCACGTTGCCCAATTACTGAGAAGGGGTGAAAGCAGGGGAATATGCACCGAAAATATGTTGTTGGTCAAATATAAGGACAAGAGGGATGTCCTTATACTGACAACAATTCACTGAGACAGTACCACCTCCGTCCCTGTACGAGGTACCAGTACCCACACCTCAAAACCTAATTGTATCCTAGATTACAATAAGTACATGGGCGGAGTGGATCTTTCAGATCAGGTACTGAAGCCGTACAGTCCCCTGCGGAAAACAAAAATCTGGTACAAGAAGCTGGCCGTGTATATCATCCAGATGGCACTGTATAACGCTTACGTGCTATTCCGTTCTACCAGCCAGAGGGGGACATTTATGCACTTTCAAGAGGAAGTCATAAAGGGCCTAATATTTGGGAACCAGCAGGCAGAGGGCCCCAGTACTTCTAGTACTGGCCCCCGTATTGTACCAGGGCAGCATTTTCCTAACGAAATCCCACTGCAAAAAAGGGCAGGACACAAAAAAGGTGCAAAGTTTGCTATAAAAAGGGAATAAGAAAGGATACTATTTTCCACTGTGAAACTTGCCCCGACAAACCCGGCCTATGTATAAAGGAGTGTTTTAAAATATACCACACATCTATGGATTATTAGGTTCATCATTTCACCGTGCTTCGGGGGTCTTGCTAATGCCACATAGCACCCACCATTCATTCCACCAGAATCTGAGCTGCAAAATCCAAAAATCACTCCTTCCCTTCTGAAGCCTGCCATGCACCCAAATGGTATTTTTTGGTCACATGTGAGGCATTGCCGTACTCGGGAGAAATTGGGGCACAGATTTTGGGGTGCTTTGTCTCCTTCATTCCTTGTGAAAATGAAAAATTTTGAGCCAGAACTGCATTTTTGTGTAAAAAATGTAATTTTTCATTTTCACAGCCCAGTTGTATCACAATTGGTGAAACCCCTGGGGGTTTGAAATGTACACTATACCCCTAGATGAATTCCCTGAGGGGTGTAGTTTGCAAAATGGGTTCACTTGTGGGGGGGTTCCTAACTTTTAGCATCTTATGGTGCCTAGAAACCTACATGGTGCCTAAAAAATAATCTCATAAAAAGGAGGCTCCAAAATCAAGTAGGTGCTCCTTCTATTCTGAAGCCTGTGGTTTGGTCAACGTGCACACTAGGGCCACATATAGGATATTTATGAAAACAAAAGAATTGGGGGAATCAATTTTTAGTCACATTTCTCTAGTAAAATCTACTGTGTTCCTTAGAAAAATGTATTAAAATTGAAAATCTGCAAAAAAAATTAAATTTTTAAATTTCACCTACACTTTGTTTTAATTCCTGTGAAACACCTAAAGGGTTAACAAACTTCCAAAATGCTGTTTTGAATACTGTGAGGGGTGCAGTTTTTGAAATGGCATCATTTATGGGGGTGTCTCACATACAAGTCCCTCAAAGTCACATCAGAACTGAACTGGTCCCTAAAAAAATCAGTGTTTGAAATTTTCTTGAAAATTTGAGAATTTGCTATTCATATTTTAAGCCTCCTAGTGTCCAAAAAAATTAAAAGGAGGTTGAAATAATGATGGCAACATAAAGTAGACATATGGTCTTTGTTAGTTATTAACTATTTTGAGTGGTATGATTATTTGTCTCACAAGCAGAAAATTTAACATTTTGAAAATTGCTAAATTTTCCATTTTTTTACGACATTTTGGTATTTTTCACAAAAAAACACAGACTGTATCGACCCAAATTTACCACTAACTTGAAGTACAATGTGTCACGAGAAAACAATCTCAAAATCACTGGGATAAGTAAAAGCAAAAAAAAGTTATCCCCACTTAACCCCTTCCTGACAGAGCCAGTTTTTGCGTTCCTGACAGAGCCCTTTTTTTCAAATCTGACATGTATCACTTAAGTGGGGATAACTTTTTTTTGCTTTTACTTATCCCAGTGATTTTGAGATTGTTTTTTCGTGACACATTGTACTTCAAGTTAGTGGTAAATTTTCGTCGATACAGTCTGTGGTTTTTTGTGAAAAATACCAAAATGTCGGAAAAAAATGGAAAATTTTGCAATTTGCAAAATGTTAAATTTTCTGCTTGTGAGACAAATAATCATACCACTCAAAATAGTTAATAACTAACATAGACCATATGTCTATTTTATGTTTCCATCATTATTTCAACTTCCTTTTAATTTTTTTGGACACTAGGAGGCTTACAATATGAATAGCAAATTCTCAAATTTTCAAGAAAATTTCAAACACTGATTTTTTTAGGGACCAGTTCAGTTCTGATGTGACTTTGAGGGACTTGTATGTGAGACACCCCCATAAATGATACCATTTCAAAAACTGCACCCCTCACAGTATTCAAAACAGCATTTTGGAAGTTTGTTAACCCTTTAGGTGTTTCACAGGAATTAAAACAAAGTGTAGGTGAAATTTAAAAATTTCATTTTTTTTGCAGATTTGCAATTTTAATAAATTTTTCTAAGGAACACAGTACATTTTACTAGAGAAATGTGACTAAAAATTGATTCCCCCAATTCTTTTGTTTTCATAAATATCCTATATGTGGCCCTAGTGTGCACGTTGACCAAACCACAGGCTTCATAATAGAAGGAGCACCTACTTGATTTTGGAGCCTCCTTTTTATGAGATTATTTTTTAGGCACCATGTAGGTTTCTAGGCACCATAAGATGCTAAAAGTTAGGAACCCCCCCACAAGTGACCCCATTTTGCAAACTACACCCCTCAGGGAATTCATCTAGGGGTATAGTGTACATTTCAAACCCCCAGGGGTTTCACCAATTGTGGTACAACTGGGCAGTGAAAATGAAAAATTATTTTTTTTACACAAAAATGCAGTTCTGGCTCCAAATTTGTCATTTTCACAAGGAATGAAGGAGACCAAGCACCCCAAAATCTGTGCCCCAATTTCTCCCGAGTACGGCAATGCCTCACATGTGACCAAAAAATACCATTTGGGTGCATGGCAGGACTCAGAAAGGAAGGAGTGATTTTTGGATTTTGCAGCTCAGATTCTGGTGGAATGTTGGTGGGTGCTATGTCGCATTAGCAAGACCCCCCAAGCACCAATACAGTGGAACTCCCCCACAAGTGACCCCATTTTGCAAACTACACCCCTCAGGGAATTCATCTAGGGGTATAGTGTACATTTCAAACCCCCAGGGGTTTCACCAATTTTGATACAACTGGGCAGTGAAAATGAAAAATTACATTTTTTTACACAAAAATGCAGTTCTGGCTCAAAATTTTTCATTTTCATAAGGTATGAAGGAGAAAAAGCACCCCAAAATCTGTGCCCCAATTTCTCCCGAGTATGGCAATGCCTCATATGTGACCAAAAAATACCAGTTGGGTGCATGGCAGGACTCAGAAGGGAAGGAGTGATTTTTGGTGGTGGAATGTTGGTGGGTGCTATGTCGCATTAGCAAGACCCCCAAAGCACCAATACAGTGGAACCCCCCCACAAGTGACCCCATTTTGCAAACTACACCCCTCAGGGAATTCATCTAGGGGTATAGTGTACGTTTCAAACCCCCAGGGGTTTCACCAATTTTGATACAACTGGGCTGTGCAAATGCAAAATTACATTTTTTACACAAAAATGCAGTTCTGGCTCAAAATTTTTCATTTTCACAAGGAATGAAGGAGACAAAGCACCCCAAAATCTGTGCCCCAATTTCTCCCGAGTACGGCAATGCCTCACATGTGACCAAAAAATACCATTTGGGTGCATGGCAGGACTCAGAAGGGAAGGAGTGATTTTTGGATTTTGCAGCTCAGATTCTGGTGGAATGTTGGTGGGTGCTTTGTTGCATTAGCAAGACCCCCCAAGCACCAATACAGTGGAACCCCCCCACAAGTGACCCCATTTTGCAAACTACACCCTTCAGGGAATTCATCTAGGGGTATAGTGTACATTTCAAACCCCCAGGGGTTTCACCAATTTTGATACAACTGGGCAGTGAAAATGAAAAATTAAATTTTTTTACACAAAAATGCAGTTCTGGCTCAAAATTTTTCATTTTCAGAAGGTATGAAGGAGAAAAAGCACCCCAAAATCTGTGCCCCAATTTCTCCCGAGTATGGCAATGCCTCATATGTGACCAAAAAATACCAGTTGGGTGCATGGCAGGACTCAGAAGGGAAGGAGTGATTTTTGGTGGTGGAATGTTGGTGGGTGCTATGTCGCATTAGCAAGACCCCCCAAGCACCAATACAGTGGAACCCCCCCACAAGTGACCCCATTTTGCAAACTACACCCCTCAGGGAATTCATCTAGGGGTATAGTGTACATTTCAAACCCCCAGGGGTTTCACCAATTTTGATACAACTGGGCAGTGAAAATGAAAAATTACATTTTTTTACACAAAAATGCAGTTCTGGCTCAAAATTTTTCATTTTCAGAAGGTATGAAGGAGAAAAAGCACCCCAAAATCTGTGCCCCAATTTCTCCCGAGTACGGCAATGCCTCACATGTGACCGAAAAATACCAGTTGGGTGCATGGCAGGACTCAGAAGGGAAGGAGTGATTTTTGGATTTTGCGGCTCAGATTCTGGTGGAATGAATGGTGGGTGCTATGTGGCATTAGCAAGACCCCCGAAGCACGGTGAAATTATGAACCTAATAATCCATAGATGTGTGGTATATTTTAAAACACTCCTTTATACATAGGCCGGGTTTGTCGGGGCAAGTGTTACACTGGAAAATAGTTTGCTTTCTTATTCCCTTTTTATAGCAAACTTTGCACCTTTTTTGTGTCCTGCCCTTTTTTCCAGTGGAGGGGATTTCATCAGGAAAATGCTGCCCTGGTACAATACGGGGGCCAGTACTAGAAGTACTGGGGCCCTCTGCCTGCTGGTTCCCAAATATTAGGCCCTTTATGACTTCCTCTTGAAAGTGCATAAATGTCCCCCTCTGGCCGGTAGAACGGAATAGCACGTAAGCGTTATACAGTGCCATCTGGATGATATACACGGCCAGCTTCTTGTACCAGATTTTTGTTTTTCGCAGGGCACTGTACGGCTTCAGTACCTGATCTGAAAGATCCACTCCGCCCATGTACTTATTGTAATCCAGGATACAATTAGGTTTGGAGGTGTGGGTACTGGTACCTCGTACAGGGACGGAGGTGGTACTGTCTCCGTGAATTGTTGTCAGTATAAGGACATCCCTCTTGTCCTTATATTTGACCAACAACATATTTTCGGTGCATATTCCCCTGCTTTCACCCCTTCTCATTACTTGGGCAATGTGCGTTTTTGGGAGGCCTCTTTGGTTCTTGCGCACAGTACCGCAAGCTGCTGTACCTCTTGAACCAAGGGCCTTAAACAGGGGGATGCTAGTGTAAAAGTTATCCACATAGAGGTGATAACCTTTATCCAGGAAGGGGTGCACTAAATCCCAGACAATTTTTCCACTAACACCTACGAGGGAGGGGGGGCATTCTGGCGGTTTAATTCTTGAATCCTTCCCTTCATATACCCTAAACCTGTGGGTGTACCCTGAGGTGCTTTCACACAGCTTATACATTTTTATGCCATACCTTGCCCTCTTACTGGGAAGGTACTGGCGGAATTTAACCCTTCCTTTAAAATGTATAAGGGACTCGTCAATACAAATAAATTTTTCAGGGATGTACATCTCTGCAAATTTGGCACTGAAATGATCAATGACCGGCCTGACTTTGAATAGCCGGTCAAAGGTGGGATTATCTCTGGGAGGGCACTGTGCATTATCGTTGTAATGCAAAAATTTAAGGATCGCCTCAAATCGAGCCCGGGGCATGGCCATACGGTAAAATGGGGTGCTGTACAGAACATCTGTACTCCAATATTGCCTAATTTCTGGCTTTTTTACTATGCCCATATGAAACACCAGACCCCCAAACGTCATCATCTCTACTGCATCTACAGGGGTCCACCTAGCAAATGATGACGTGGGGTTTTGAGCAATAAACTGCTGGGCATATAAATTAGTTTGGTCCACCATTAAATTTATAAAATCATCAGAGAAAAATAATTTGAAAGTCAATTTCTCTGAGACCTGTGGAATCAAATTGGATTCCTGGCATGGCCAAAAACTCAGGAACCTGGGGCTCAAAATTGTCTGGTGGTGGGGTCCATACGAGATCAATTATTGGGGGGGGGGTCTCAGCTGCTCTACGGGGGCGTCTTTGAGGGGGTCCCTCATCACTAGAGGAGGAAGAGGAGCTTAAGATGAATCCTTCAAATTCCCCGCTTGCCTCACTGGCTGTGTCAGAATCAGAGGCAAGCATGGCATATGCCTCCTCCGCTGAATACATTCTTCTGGATGACATTTGGGATGACATTTGGGATGCCATTTTTATTTTTGTGTTACTGGTAGTGAAATGTTTCAACACGTGTATAGTGTAGGGGGGGGTACAAACTTTATTTCAACCCGGGGGGTATGTAGTGTGTAGTGTGTATGTAGTGCAGAAAAAGTGATGTACGTCACTGATCAGTGCACAGTGGCCACAGGACACCCACAAAATCACAGTGTGTGTAAAAAAAAAAATTAAAAAAAGACCCCACAGCAGCCTCAAAAAAAAAAAAGTGACGCAACACTGATTACCAGTGAGGGGCAGCAGGTGCACAACCTTTGGTGCAACTGACAGTGCAACTGGCAGCAACTGACAGGTATATATATAAAAAAAAAAACCTTGCGCCCCCAAAAAGTTGCTGATCAGCACAGATATACTGATCAGCACAAAAGGGGGGGGGGGGGTAGCAGACACAAAATATACACTCTCTATCACTCTCTGTCACTATCTCTCTCTATCTATCACTATCTATCACTATCTATCACTATCTTTCACTATCTATCACTATCTATCACTATCTATCACTCTAGGACACTGCAGCAGCAGCACTGACAGTTATATGTATAAAAAAAAACCTGCACCCCCAAAAAGGGGGGGTAGCAGACACAAAATATACACTCTCTATCACTCTCTGTCACTATCTCTCTCTATCTCTCTATCTATCACTATCTATCACTATCTATCACTCTATGACACTGCAGCAGCAGCACTGACAGTTATTTATATATAAAAAACCCCTGCACCCCCAAAAAGGGGGGGTAGCAGACACAAAATATAGCTCTCTCTATCTCTCTATCACACTGCAGCAGCAGCAGGAAGTCCCAAGAAGTCAGATCCAGGAAGCGTCCAGCACGCTACAAGCAGTGATCAGGTGATCAGGTAAGGTATTTGCAAGGATCAGGTAAGTATTAGCAAGGATCAGGTCAGTATCATGGCAGATAGGCACGGTGACCGCTCTGCACGCTATTCCAGACCGGAATGGCGTCTGCAGCGCAGTCACCGTTAGTTTAAATGTCGCGCCTTGGCTGTGATTGGTCCGTGGGTCCCACGGACCAATCACAGCCTTGGGGGCAGGTGGGGTGAGGGTGGAGTGAGGTGTCATCGTCACCGATGACCCCCTCATGCCCCCTGACGACCGGCGGTGATTGACACCTGTGTTACCGAGTCTGATTCGCTGGTAACACAGGAAAACGCTGTGAATGGCTGTTCACACTGAACAGCCAATCACAGCGATCGCCGACGGGGGGGCGGCATCGCAGCCCCCCCTGGGCATGCAGGGACATGTCTGCTGTCAGGGACAGCAGACATCGTCCCTCTGTCACTGCGTCTCGAGACGCAGTGACAGTTTAAAGTCATGACGTACATTTATGCCATGTGTCGGGAAGTACATCCCGGCCATGACGTAAATGTACGTCAAATGTCGGGAAGGGGTTAAGTGATACATGTCAGATTTGAAAAAAAGGGCTCTGTCAGGAAGGCAAAAACAGGCTGCGGCGGGAAGGGGTTAACTCTCCTGTGGTAAATTTATCCTTGCCTATTTCAGCATGGATTGCTAATTTGAGAATTTGCAAAAAGCGCAATTATGGAATTACTGCATGCGCTTACCGTTTACATTGTGTATGCGCGAGGGGAAGTAGCAACTGATACACATGGATTGTAAATTCAATGTAACTGCAGTTTGACTGCCAGGAATCTAGCATTTCTGGGCGATAACCAGCTGTTTACAAATTGTGACTGCATATTTTTGCAGATGTGAATATGGAAGAATCAGCAACTGCGCAAACATATCAGCCACCTCTGAATCAGGCTCATAGGCACTATGCTGCTTATACTTCCCACAACAGGTTTTGTTTTACTGACCGCGCTTACACACATAAAGAGTTGCTTTGAATGTGCAACCTCTTACACTGCCCAAGAATACAAGCAATTTTGTATTGAAAAACTTAAATGAAGGGAAAGTTTATTAAAGACAACGTGCCAGACACATTGTACTATTCCTTCTGTGGAAGAGAAGTTGGCATTGTTATTGGACCTACTGTATAAGTCAGGTAGCAGCTGATAACCATGGAAAACATGGAACCACGTTCTCAGGGTGGCATTTTAACACAGCAGGAGGTGGCTGTGCTCCGGAAGAATAACCCAATAGCATCTGCACCACCATTTCAGACAATTAAACCCCACACATTACGTCCAGGGGCTTCTCAGGATGTAGTTGGTGCTGTGTGGAGCCTATGTGCAAGTACAGAACAGCCCGGCCTTACAGTCTGTGGGTGTTGGACCAGGCTGATACTGTATATAGCAGCTGCAGAGGGCGCTCTTCACAGCAGTCCGGTAATGTCATCAAATCAGTGGCATGCTTCTGAGACCTCAGATGTCACTTCAAGTGTATTTTTTTTTGGTCGTGCTCTACCAGTGAATGCCCAGAGATCTTCTGGTAGATCACCTTTTGACCAGGTCTGGCTTAGAATATCCATTCTAATGCAATAGTTTGAATCCTGTGTATGAATGCTCACATGAGAAATAAGGACAACAGTAAGAGGGACAGTGGATCAGAAGGTCTAAAAAGTACCTTAATCACTACAGAGAAGAAAACACTGCAATTACAATTACACCTCATTGTTACAGATACAAATTGGTAACCGCAACTTTTCAGATTAGTGATCCATGCTGAATTAGGCCCCTAGTTCTGTAGACTGGTATACATTCATTAAATATCTTCATTATATATAAAGTGCCATAAAACTCTAAGGCGTTGGGTAATCCATATAACCTATCATACTGTACATGACCACTAAACAAAAAAGTGCTAAAGAAAGGTTTAAACATGTATGCAGTATAAAAGAGAGCATAACATTCTAGTTATCCTTTTTTTGTGTGTTTTCTTTTACAGGGAAATGCAGAGGGTGGAGCTGTGACTTTGTTGGTAGTTACCATAGATACAAGGCTACGGACTCCTCCTTCTCTGAAGATGGCTCCCTTCTTGCTGTTAGCTTTGAAGAAATAATTACAATTTGGGATTCCAGTAATTGGGACTTAAAACAAACGCTCTGTCAACCACCTGGGAAAATAAGGTACAGTAGGTTAGATCTTCCTTGGTTCAAATACTTGCATGTAATTGCTGACTGCTTTTCAAATTGCTGCACAAACCGTTTTCTCAAAATGTCCTTCATGAAAACCTGTTCAATGTTTGGTTGCAGCAAATAATACCGCCTATTACAGTGGCAGTGCCTTAGTATGAGTTCACCGATTTATGGAGCAGGTACCGTATATTAAGCACAAAACAAAAATGGCTAGGACTTTGAAGGTGATTAAACTGCTTTCTTTCTCCTTCATCCACCAGGTGTCACTGGAGTTACACTGGGGAATAGAAGGCGACCACAGTGAGCATGGGCACTTTAAATATAAAATTAGTGTGGCCAACTCCTCCCCTTCTACTTCACCTCTCAGGCAGTCTTAGTTTGTGGCCGCAAGAGAGCAGGTCACACTTGTGCTCACTCCTCATTTTTATAATTAACTAAAGCAGCACGTTTTTTTCTTCATAATGACAGGCAGATAGTTGCTGCTACTAACTGCCTGCTATGAGGGAAGCCTGCTGGAGGGAGCCGGCTGCTGCTACGGTTTGCGCCCGGCTCTGTGGCTGCAGAGGCCACCATCTCTGGAGATGAAACGGGCGCCGCGGTACTCCCCCAGCCACACTGCCAACAGCAGCGCTGCAGCTGGTGAGTATACCCTGCTTAGCTGTTAGCTGCGGAGGTCAGGGCTCTACAAAGGCGGCATAGCAGAGGATTATTTACAATCTAGTGCGATGGAGAAGAGAGCTGCTGAGCGGGGGGCGGAGCTACCGCGTGGTAGCCCGGCTATCCCCAGTGTTTCACTGTGCATGCAGCATCCATTTTCTTTGTACTTTCTTTGTGACAAGCGGCGGTCACGCTGCTGGAGGCTTCCCTGTGTCACTGCACACTCCACCAAAGTTTGCAAAGAACATTCTCCTGGTGACCATCCTGCTATAGATTTACCCAGTCTGTGAGTTAAAGGTGGGGTTTAGAGCTAGGAGAAGACAGTTGGGCTGTGTTAAAAGTAGGGCTATAGCGCTCCCTGTGTGTATAATATATATATATATATATATATATATATATATATATATATATATATATGGAGAGGAAATAACTGGGCACTCGAGGACTCACAGATGCAGGTGAAAAAAAGACCACATTTAATCCATAGAAGGTCTTACAGGCGTCGTCAACGTTTCGGGGGGCGGACCCCCATCGTCAGGACAGTGTGTAGACAGTGTGAAGTACTTCACACTGTCTGCACACTGTCCTGGCGACGGGGGTCCGGCCCTCGAAACGTTGACGACGCCTGTAAGACCTTCTATGGATGAAATTTGGTCTTTTTTTTCACTTGCATCTGTGAGTCCTTGAGTGCCCAGTTATTTCCTCTCCATATTCTGTGGGCAGTGCAACGTTGCTGCCCTCTGCAAGCTACTGACAGCTCGGTTCAGTCCAGAGTGACGGCCCTTCCGGATTATATATATATATATATATATATATATATATATATATATATATATATATATATATATATATATCTCATAGCGCTGTTTAGACCCTGTGGCAGCTTCTACTTTTCACTTTCTCTCCCATCCAGTGTTTCTATCTGGATTTTCTAAACCTACTCTCCCTTGGGTGTGTGGTAGTGTGTAGACTTGTCTGTGTTCCTTTATAGTTGTGATAATGGCAGGGGGAAGCTCCAAAAGGATTGCTTGTAAATCATGTGCTGCAAAATTTACATCTTCCTCAGAAGGGATTTTGTACTGTGATAAATGCACTGTCAATTTCCCTCCTACTCAACCCCTAGTGACCCCCCATTCTGGGCTACACAACTTACATATGTCATGTCATGCTTATCCTCTGAACTCTCAGAGTCTCAGAAGGATAGGAAGACATCTAGAAGCCAGCATAGTCATTTAGCCTCTGCGGTACAAAGCCTCACTAGAGCCTTGGCTCCAGGGCAATCTGAATCTCGCCCTTCTTCCTCAAAATACCCCCCCCCCCCTGTTGCAAATGAAAAGGGCCCCTCCACAACAGGTGGACTCCCCTGATTCTGATGACATGCCAGAATTAGAAGAGGGTGAATTTGCGCCCCCTGAGGAGGTGCAGGAAGGGCTGTCTTTTGACACTCAGGAGCCTGCACAAGCCTCTCAGAGGATTGAGGATTTAATTAAAATAGTCAGGGTTGCTTGTAATGTGATGGACAGAGTGGATACTCCTGCCCGACCCTCCCTTTTTGGTAAAGAGCAAAAACAGTCCTCCAACTTCCCCACTGAGGAAGAATTAGACGACCATGTTAAGGATGCCTGGAGTCATCCAGACAAACGGTTTCAAGCCCCTCGCGGGTTTTTAACAAATTACCCATTTCTGCCAGAAGGTAGAAAGAGGGTAGAAATTCCTACTTCGGTGGATTCCCCTGTGTCACGGCTCTCAAAAAAGACAGTCCTCCCGGTACCAGGGGCTACCACCCTAAAAGACATTTCTGACCGCAAGTTACTTAACCCTGAAAAATATTTTTTCAGCTTCTGGGGTCTTGCAGTGTCCAGCACAAGTTGGATGCTGGGTTAATAAGGCAATAGGTGTAATGGCCTCACAAATCTCTACTGAGATACGTGAGGGTTCAGACACTGCTTACTCAGACACTCCTGTTCAACTATCAGATTCAAGGTGCCTCAACTTTTCTGATGGAAGCATCCTCAGATATATGTATCTTAGCAGCTAGAATTTCTGAGCTATCTATTTTGGCTCGCAGAGCCCTCTGATTGCACCAGTGGCATGCAGATGCCGAATCTAAAAGAGCAGTGGAGGCTTTCGCCTTCAATGGGGAGGTCCTGTTTGGTCCTGAGCTGGATAAAGGGATATCCCAGGTGACAGATGCACCGTAAGTACGGTACGCATAAAAATTGTTCACGGATTCCCACACCCCTGGTGATCCTGTTAAAAAAGAAACCTTTACGCACAAGTTACTTCATGTTTCTCAGTAAGTTTGGTACGCATTACTGGTTCCCGCTATCCTCCAAATAGTTGGATTATCACTATAAGTATAAAACATACGGTTCTTTTTTCATTTATCTGCACGATACCCACAACGAAGGACATCCTGACAGGGACACTTATTAACCACAGATCCCGTCATAAAGAAACCCAGATAGGAGTCCATATACCACTCCAATTGTGAGTAAAAAGTACGCATCCTTGCCATCTTCTCTTGTGGATTAATCAAGTCACGGTTTTGAATAAGAGTCAATTGACACATTGTCCTATATATTCTTTTCCCCTATTTAATCCATCATCATCGGAGTCAAGCGCCTTCAATATTATTTCTTTCTACAGGATTTTCAAATATTTGTCAGATGTGTATTATCAATGTGGTTAGCCTGGGCAGTCTTTCAGCAATGTGCAATTGTTAGTAAAGCACTTTAATATCATTCAGTAGTGCGTTTATTTACCACTTGATAAATAGAGAAATTACTACTTGCTTATAGATGATAGCCTTTGAAGCACAGTTGCACTGCTCTGTATATTCACGCCATATGTCCACTGGGATATAGAATAGTAGTAGTACATTTATTTATAAGGCGCCACAAAGTGTCCGCAGCGCCGTACATAGCAAACAAAAAACAAATTACAAGGTAACGTACAGGGTGTGTTGATAAAATACAGCATAAATAGGGGTATAGCTGGTAGAACTAAAATCGGCATCAGTTCTGAAGTAGGTGTGGAAATTGTCGAGGAGACTGAAGATGAAGTAGAGGAAGGGGAGAACAGGACGGGAGCACAGGTGAAGTAAAGAGGTAGTGTGAGTACATGAGGAAGGAGGGCCCTACTCATAAGAGTTAACATACTAAAAGGAGGTGGGTGGACGAACGAAAAACAATAGGATAAGTAGGAACGTATGGAGGGGTAGGGTAGGCAGGATAGGAGGAGGGATAGGCTAGTCGGAAGAAGTGAGTTTTGAGGGAGCGCTTGAAGGAGGTAAGGGAATCAGAAAGAAACAAAAAGGACTGCCCTAGGGTGGTCCGAGGGCGCTGTATATGGGGTGAGTGTCAAAAAAGCTGCTACTTAAAGGGACTGAGTGGGTCCCTAAAAAAGAGGGGAAGCAATGGAGAAATGAAGTAGCGCTTACCAATGAGAAATAATCAAAGTAAAAATCATTTAATTACATATAAAATAAACATAATTCATATACACATTTAACCCCTTCCTGACAGAGCCAGTTTTTGCGTTCCTGACAGAGCCCTTTTTTTCAAATCTGACATGTCTCACTTAAGTGGGGATAACTTTTTTTTGCTTTTACTTATCCCAGTGGTTTTGAGATTGTTTTTTCGTGACACATTGTACTTCAAATTAGTGGTAAATTTGGGTCGATACAGTCTGTGTTTTTTTGTGAAAAATACCAAAATATCGTGAAAAAATGGAAAATTTAGCGATTTGCAAAATGTTAAATTTTCTGCTTGTGAGACAAATAATCTTACCACTCAAAATAGTGAATAACTAACATAGACCATATGTCTACTTTATGTTGACATCATTATTTCAACTTCCTTTTAATTTTTTGGGACACTAGGAGGCTTACAATATGAATAGCAAATTCTCAAATTTTCAAGAAAATTTCAAACACTGATTTTTTTAGGGACCAGTTCAGTTCTGATGTGACTTTGAGGGACTTGTATGTGAGACACCCCCATAAATGATGCCATTTCAAAAACTGCACCCCTCACAGTATTCAAAACAGCATTTTGGAAGTTTGTTAACCCTTTAGGTGTTTCACAGGAATTAAAACAAAGTGTAGGTGAAATTTCAAAATTTCTTTTTTTTTGCAGATTTGCAATTTTAATACATTTTTATAAGGAACACAGTACATTTTACTAGAGAAATGTGACTAAAAATTGATTCCCCCAATTCTTTTGTTTTCATAAATATCCTATATGTGGCCCTAGTGTGCACGGTGACCAAACCACAGGCTTCATAATAGAAGGAGCACCTACTTGATTTTGGAGCCTCCTTTTTATGAGATTATTTTTTAGGCACCATGTAGGTTTCAAGGCACCATAAGATGCTAAAAGTTAGGAACCCCCCACAAGTGACCCCATTTTGCAAACTACACCCCTCAGGGAATTCATCTAGGGGTATAGTGTACATTTCAAACCCCCAGGGGTTTCACCAATTGTGGTACAACTGGGCAGTGAAAATGAAAAATTATTTTTTTTTACACAAAAATGCAGTTCTGGCTCCAAATTTGTCATTTTCAGAAGGTATGAAGGAGACAAAGCACCCCAAAATCTGTGCCCCAATTTCTCCCGAGTACGGCAATGCCTCACATGTGACCAAAAAATACCAGTTGGGTGCATGGCAGGACTCAGAAGGGAAGGAGTGATTTTTGGATTTTGCAGCTCAGATTCTGGTGGAATTTTGGTGGGTGCTATGTCGCATTAGCAAGACCCCCCAAGCACCAATACAGTGGAACCCCCCCACAAGTCACCCCATTTTGCAAACTACACCCCTCAGGGAATTCATCTAGGGGTATAGTGTACATTTCAAACCCCCAGGGGTTTCACCAATTTTGATACAAGTGGGCAGTGAAAATGAAAAATTACATTTTTTTACACAAAAATGCAGTTCTGGCTCAACATTTTTCATTTTCAGAAGGTATGAAGGAGAAAAAGCACCCCAAAATATGTGCCCCAATTTCTCCCGAGTACGGAAATGCCTCACATGTGACCAAAAAATACCAGTTGGGTGCATGGCAGGACTCAGAACGGAAGGAGTGATTTTTGGATTTTGCGGCTCAGATTCTGGTGGAATTTTGGTGGGTGCTATGTCGCATTAGCAAGACCCCCCAAGCACCAATACAGTGGAACCCCCCCACAAGTCACCCCATTTTGAAAACTACACCCCTCAGGGAATTCATCTAGGGGTATAGTGTACATTTCAAACCCCCAGGGGTTTCACCAATTTTGATACAAGTGGGCAGTGAAATTGAAAAATTACATTTTTTACACAAAAATGCAGTTCTGGCTCGAAATTTTTCATTTTCAGAAGGTATGAAGGAGAAAAAGCACCCCAAAATATGTGCCCCAATTTCTCCCGAGTACGGCAATGCCTCACATGTGACCAAAAAATACCAGTTGGGTGCATGGCAGGACTCAGAACGGAAGGAGTGATTTTTGGATTTTGCAGCTCAGATTCTGGTGGAATTTTGGTGGGTGCTATGTCGCATTAGCAAGACCCCCCAAGCACCAATACAGTGGAACCCCCCCACAAGTCACCCCATTTTGAAAACTACACCCCTCAGGGAATTCATCTAGGGGTATAGTGTACATTTCAAACCCCCAGGGGTTTCACCAATTTTGATACAAGTGGGCAGTGAAAATGAAAAATTACATTTTTTTACACAAAAATGCAGTTCTGGCTCAAAATTTTTCATTTTCAGAAGGTATGAAGGAGACAAAGCACCCCAAAATCTGTGCCCCAATTTCTCCCGAGTACGGCAATGCCTCACATGTGACCAAAAAATACCAGTTGGGTGCATGGCAGGACTCAGAAGGGAAGGAGTGATTTTTGGATTTTGCAGCTCAGATTCTGGTGGAATTTTGGTGGGTGCTATGTTGCATTAGCAAGACCCCCCAAGCACCAATACAGTGGAACCCCCCCACAAGTGACCCCATTTTGCAAACTACACCCCTCAGGGAATTCATCTAGGGGTATAGTGTACATTTCAAACCCCCAGGGGTTTCACCAATTTTGATACAAGTGGGCAGTGAACATGAAAAATTACATTTTTTACACAAAAATGCAGTTCTGGCTCAAAATTTTTCATTTTCAGAAGGTATGAAGGAGAAAAAGCACCCCAAAATCTGTGCCCCAATTTCTCCCGAGTACGGCAATGCCTCACATGTGACCAAAAAATACCAGTTGGGTGCATGGCAGGACTCAAAAGGGAAGGAGTGATTTTTGGATTTTGCAGCTCAGATTCTGGTGGAATTTTGGTGGGTGCTATGTCGCATTAGCAAGACCCCCCAAGCACCAATACAGTGGAACCCCCCCACAAGTGACCCCATTTTGCAAACTACACCCCTCAGGGAATTCATCTAGGGGTATAGTGTACATTTCAAACCCCCAGGGGTTTCACCAATTTTGATACAAGTGGGCAGTGAAAAAGAAAAATTACATTTTTTACACAAAAATGCAGTTCTGGCTCAAAATTTTTCATTTTCAGAAGGTATGAAGGAGAAAAAGCACCCCAAAATCTGTGCCCCAATTTCTCCCGAGTACGGCAATGCCTCACATGTGACCAAAAAATACCAGTTGGGTGCATGGCAGGACTCAAAAGGGAAGGAGTGATTTTTGGATTTTGCAGCTCAGATTCTGGTGGAATTTTGGTGGGTGCTATGTCGCATTAGCAAGACCCCCCAAGCACCAATACAGTGGAACCCCCCCACAAGTGACCCCATTTTGCAAACTACACCCCTCAGGGAATTCATCTAGGGGTATAGTGTACATTTCAAACCCCCAGGGGTTTCACCAATTTTGATACAAGTGGGCAGTGAAAATGAAAAATTACATTTTTTACACAAAAATGCAGTTCTGGCTCAAAATTTTTCATTTTCAGAAGGTATGAAGGAGAAAAAGCACCCCAAAATCTGTGCCCCAATTTCTCCCGAGTACGGCAATGCCTCACATGTGACCAAAAAATACCAGTTGGGTGCATGGCAGGACTCAGAAGGGAAGGAGTGATTTTTGGATTTTGCAGCACAGATTCTGGTGGAATGAATGGTGGGTGCTATGTTGCACCAATACAGTGGAACCCCCCCACAAGTCACCCCATTTTGCAAACTACACCCCTCAGGGAATTCATCTAGGGGTATAGTGTACATTTCAAACCCCCAGGGGTTTCACCAATTTTGATACAAGTGGGCAGTGAAAATGAAAAATTACATTTTTTTACACAAAAATGCAGTTCTGGCTCAAAATTTTTCATTTTCAGAAGGTATGAAGGAGACAAAGCACCCCAAAATCTGTGCCCCAATTTCTCCCGAGTACGGCAATGCCTCATGTGTGACCAAAAAGTGGCAGGACTCAGAAGGGAAGGAGTGATATTTGGATTTTGCAGCACAAATTCTGGTGGAATGATGGTGGGTGCTATGTCGCATTAGCAAGACCCCCAAAGCACCAATACAGTGGAACCCCCCCACAAGTGACCCCATTTTGCAAACTACACCCCTCAGGGAATTCATCTAGGGGTATAGTGTACATTTCAAACCCCCAGGGGTTTCACCAATTTTGATACAAGTGGGCAGTGAACATGAAAAATTACATTTTTTTACACAAAAATGCAGTTCTGGCTCAAAATTTTTCATTTTCACAAGGAATGAAGGAGACAAAGCACCCCAAAATATGTGCCCCAATTTCTCCCGAGTACGGCAATGCCTCACATGTGACCAAAAAATACCAGTTGGGTGCATGGCAGGACTCAGAAGGGAAGGAGTGATTTTTGGATTTTGCGGCTCAGATTCTGGTGGAATGAATGGTGGGTGCTATGTGGCATTAGCAAGACCCCCGAAGCACGGTGAAATTATGAACCTAATATTCCATAGATGTGTGGTATATTTTAAAACACTCCTTTATACATAGGCCGGGTTTGTCGGGGCAAGTGTCACACTGGAAAATAGTTTGCTTTCTTATTCCCTTTTTATAGCAAACTTTGCACCTTTTTTGTGTCCTGCCCTTTTTTCCAGTGGAGGGGATTTCATCAGGAAAATGCTGCCCTGGTACAATACGGGGGCCAGTACTAGAAGTACTGGGGCCCTCTGCCTGCTGGTTCCCAAATATTAGGCCCTTTATGACTTCCTCTTGAAAGTGCATAAATGTCCCCCTCTGGCCGGTAGAACGGAATAGCACGTAAGCGTTATACAGTGCCATCTGGATGATATACACGGCCACCTTCTTGTACCAGATTTTTGTTTTCCGCAGGGCACTGTACGGCTTCAGTACCTGATCTGAAAGATCCACTCCGCCCATGTACCTATTGTAATCCAGGATACAATTAGGTTTTGAGGTGTGGGTACTGGTACCTCGTACAGGGACGGAGGTGGTACTGTCTCCGTGAATTGTTGTCAGTATAAGGACATCCCTCTTGTCCTTATATTTGACCAACAACATATTTTCGGTGCATATTCCCCTGCTTTCACCCCTTCTCATTACTTGGGCAATGTGCGTTTTTGGGAGGCCTCTTTGGTTCTTGCGCACAGTACCGCAAGCTGCTGTACCTCTTGAACCAAGGGCCTTAAACAGGGGGATGCTGGTGTAAAAGTTATCCACATAGAGGTGATAACCTTTATCCAGGAAGGGGTGCACTAAATCCCAGACAATTTTCCCACTAACACCTACGAGGGAGGGGGGGCATTCTGGCGGTTCAATTCTTGAATCCTTCCCTTCATAAACCCTAAACCTGTGGGTGTACCCTGAGGTGCTTTCACACAGTTTGTACATTTTTATGCCATACCTTGCCCTCTTACTGGGAAGGTACTGGCGGAATTTAACCCTTCCTTTAAAATGTGTAAGGGACTCGTCGATACAAATAAATTTTTCAGGGATGTACACCTCTTCAAATTTGGCACTGAAATGATCAATGACCGGCCTGACTTTGAATAGCCGGTCAAAGGTGGGATCATCTCTGGGTGGGCACTGTGCATTATCGGTGTAATGTATAAATTTAAGAATTGTCTCAAATCGAGTCCGGGTCATGGCCATACGGTAAAATGGAGTACTGTACAGAACATCTGTACTCCAATATTGCCTAATTTCTGGCTTTTTTACTATGCCCATATGAAACACCAGACCCCAAAACGTCATCATCTCTACTGCATCTACAGGGGTCCACCTAGCAAATGATGACGTGGGGTTTTGAGCAATAAACTGCTGGGCATATAAATTAGTTTGGTCCACCATTAAATTTATAAAATCATCAGAGAAAAATAATTTGAAAAAGTCAATTTCTCTGAGACCTGTGGAATCAAATTGGATTCCTGGCATGGCCAAAAACTCAGGAACCTGGGGCTCAAAATTGTCTGGTGGTGGGGTCCATACGAGATCAATTATTGGGGGGGGGGGTCTCAGCTGCTCTACGGGGGCGTCTTTGAGGGGGTCCCTCATCACCAGAGGAGGAAGAGGAGCTTAAGGCGAATCCTTCAAATTCCCCGCTTGCATCACTGGCTGTGTCAGAGTCAGAAGCAAGCATGGCATATGCCTCCTCCACTGAATACATTCTCCTGGATGACTGGGAGGACATTTGGGAGGACATTTGGGATGCCATTTTTATTTTTGTGTTACTGGTAGTGAAATGTTTCAACACGTGTATAGTGTAGGGGGGGGTACAAACTTTATTTCAATCCGGGGGGTATGTAGTGTGTAGTGTGTATGTGGTGCAGAAAAAAAAAAATACTTTATACCAATAAAAAAAAAAAAAAGGAAGGGGTTAAAAATAAAAAATTTAAGGGGTTAAAAAAAAAAAAAAAGGTCCTGCGCCAAAAATTGAGCACAGATGTTGGTCAGTAACGTCTGTCACTGAACAGCGCTCAAAGGCAACAGGAATTTGATCAAAAAAAAAAATATATAGATCAACCCTGTGCCGAAAAAGATGATCAGTGATGTACGTCACTGATCAGCGCACAGCGGCCACAGGACACCCACAAAATCACAGTGTGTGTAAAAAAAAAATTAAAAAAAGACCCCACAGCACACACACAAAAAAAAAGGGTGATCAGTGATGCGACACTGATTACCAGTGAGGTGCAGCAGGTGCACAACCTTTGGTGCAACTGACAGGTATATATAAAAAAAAAAAAACCTCTGTACCCCCAAAAAAGTTGCTGATCACCTCAGATATAGTGATCAGCACAAAAGGCGGGGGCAGCAGACAAAAAATTTAGCACTCTCTGTCACTATCTCTCTCTATCTCTCTATCTCTCACTATCTATCACTCTATGACACTGCAGCAGCAGCACTGACAGGTATATCTATATATAAAAAAAAACCTGCGCCCCCAAAAAGTTGCTGATCAGTTAATTTATACTGATCAGCACAAAAGGAGGGGGCAGCAGTCAGTTATATCAAAAATATATAGCACAATCTGTCACTATCTCTCTCTATCTCTCTCTCTCTATCTCTCTCTATCTCTCTATAACTATCACACTGCAGCAGCACAAAATATAGCACTCTGTCACTAGGCCTCTCTATCTATCTCTCTCTCTCTATCTCTCTCTATCTATAACTATATCACACTGCAGCAGCACAAAATATAGCACTCTCTGACACTATCTCTCTCTCTATCTCTCTCTCTATCTCTCTCTATCTCTCTATAACTATCACACTGCAGCAGCACAAAATATAGCACTCTGTCACTAGGCCTCTCTATCTATCTCTCTCTCTCTATCTCTCTCTCTCTATCTATAACTATATCACACTGCAGCAGCACAAAATATAGCACTCTCTGACACTATCTCTCTCTCTATCTCTCTCTATCTCTCTCTATCTCTCTCTATCTCTCTATCTATCTCTCTATCTATCTCTCTCTCTCTCTATCTAGCTAGTACACTGCAGCAGCACAATTTCAGCACAATTTCACAGGAAGGCACAAGTAGCAACAGGATCCAGGAAGCAGTGATGAAGCAGCGATCAGGTAAGTATGGAGCAAGTATGGAGCAAGGTTCTGGTCAGTATGGCGGCAGGGGGGTACGGTGACCGCACTGCACGCTATTCCAGACCGGAATGGCGTCTGCAGTGCAGTCACCGTTAGTTTAAATCCCCCTCCTTGGCTGTGATTGGTCCGTCGGTCCGACGAACCAATCACGGCCTTTGGGGGCGGGCGGGGTGAGGTGGGGTGACACCAGTGTCACCCTTACACCCCGCGGTGATTGGTGCTGTACTTTACAGCACCAATCACCTCTGATCCCGTGTCACCGGCGAACGTTATTCGCCGGTGACACAGGAAAACGCTGTAATTGGCTGTTCACACTGAACAGCCAATCACAGCGATCGCCGACGGGGGGGCGGCATCGCAGCCCCCCCTGGGCATGCACGGACATGTCTGCTGTCAGGGACAGCAGACATGTTGAAACTGTCACCGCGTCTATAGACGCGGTGACAGTTTAAATCCATGACGTACATTTACGCCATGTGTCGGGAAGTGCTTCCCGACCATGACGTAAATGTACGTCAAATGTCGGGAAGGGGTTAAACAATAAAATGGTACCATAAATATGGGGGGATAAAACCTCTCAAAAGGTCCTCAATGTATGCCAATGTAATTGAAAAAAAGGGGAAGAATAGGATCCGCTCCTATTTGTGCCGTCTGGGTACAGTCCCGAATGGAACAATAGAGTCCTTTTGGACTGGGGATGTTGGGGGTTTATTTTCCACTGGATTCGATAATACACACAAGATGAAGGTATATTTACCACTGTATATCCTTTGGGAGATTTGTATCCATGTAGGACTGCTGTAGCAAGCTGTTTTTCTCCGTTTGAAGGGTGGAGGTAGATGAAATTTCCTCCTGGGTAGGAATCACGATGAATGTGGAAAAGCAGGGTGACAATGTCCCGGACAATTTGTATTCCAACAATAGGGATTGGAGACGGCTGGTTGGATCCTGATGCATATAAAATAACGATGGCAGTGAGGGGCTGTGAGAGGGAGCAGCTTCCAACGCGTTTCACTGCCCCTAGAGGCAGTGAAACGCGTTGGAAGCTGCTCCCTCTCACAGCCCCTCACTGCCATCGTTATTTTATATGCATCAGGATCCAACCAGCCGTCTCCAATCCCTATTGTTGGAATACAAATTGTCCGGGACATTGTCACCCTGCTTTTCCACATTCATCGTGATTCCTACCCAGGAGGAAATTTCATCTACCTCCACCCTTCAAACTGAGAAAAACAGCTTGCTACAGCAGTCCTACATGGATACAAATCTCCCAAGGGATATACAGTGGTAAATATACCTTCATCTTGTGTGTATTATCGAATCCAGTGGAAAATAAACCCCCAACATCCCCAGTCCAAAAGGACTCTATTGTTCCATTCGGGACTGTACCCAGACGGCACAAATAGGAGCGGATCCTATTCATCCCCTTTTTTCAATTACATTGGCATACATTGAGGACCTTTTGAGAGGTTTTATCCCCCCATATTTATGGTACCATTTTATTGTTTAAATGTGTATATGAATTATGTTTATTTTATATGTAATTAAATGATTTTTACTTTGATTATTTCTCATTGGTAAGCGCTACTTCATTTCTCCAAGGGAATCAGAAAGCCTGATGGGTCGTGGGAGGTTGTTCCAGTGCAGGGGGGCAGCGCGAGAGAAGTCTTGGACACGGGAGTGGGAGGAGGTGATTAGGTGAGAGGTCAGCGGCATAGCGAAGAGGACGGGAGGGAATGTGGATAGAGATCAGTGAAGAGAGGTAAGGAGCGGTGGAGGAGGAGAGAGCCTTGTAGGTGGTGGTGAGGAGTTTAAAGAGAACTCGGAAAGGAATGGGGAGCCAGTGAAGAGATAGACCGAGGGGGGAGGCGGAGGTAGAGCGGCGGGAGATGAAGATGAGCCTAGCAGCAGTGTTAAGAATGGATTGGAGAGGTGAGAGGTAGCCCATAGAGAAGGATGTTGCAGTAGTCAAGGCGGGAGTTGACAAGAGTGAATGAGAATTTTCAGTGGAGAATCAGTGGAGAGGAATGGTCTGATGCGCGAGATGTTGCGTAGGTAAAAGCGGCAAGACTGTGAGAGAGCACGAATGTGGGGGGTGAAAGAGGGAGGTGTCAATGATGACACTGAGGCAGCGCGTTTGGTCGTTGAGGTGATCTCGGTTTCACCAATGCTGATGGAGATAGTGGGAGAAGAGGGGATGGAAGATTAGAAGTTCAGTTTTAGCCATGTTTAGTTTCAGGAAGTGTTGGGTCATCCAGGCTGAGATGGCCATGAGGCATGCGGAGACCTTGGACAGGAGTGATGGGGATAGGTCGGGGAAGGAGAGATAGATTAGGGTATCCTCAGCATAAAGGTGGCAATGGAAACCATAGAAGCTGATGAGGGTGCCCAGAGAGGTGGTGTAGAGGGAGAAGAGGAGAGGGCCAAGGACTTACCCTTGGGGAACACCGACTGGCTGTGGGGTAGTAGCAGAGGTGGAGCTTGGAGTGGAAACTGAGAAGGAGCAATCGGAGAGGTATGAGGTGAACCAGGAGAAGACCGTGCCAGTGACGCCAAATGAGCGGAGGGTGTTGAGCAGGAGAGGGTGGTCAACAGTGTCAAAAGGCAGCCGACAGATCAAGCTGGATGAGGATAGAGAAGAGGCTTTGGATTTAGCCGATAGTAGATCGTTAGTGACTTTGCTCAGGGCAGTTTCAGTGAAATGTAAAGGGCTGACCCCGGATTGGAGGGGATCTAGAATGGAGTTAGCAATAAGGTGGCTTAGGAGACGATTATAGGTCAGATGTTCTAGGAGCTTGGAGGCAAAAGGCAGGAGGGAGATGGGCCTGTAGTTGGACGAAGAGTTGGGGTCCAGATTTGTTTTTTTGAGAATTGGGGAGACAAGAGCGTGTTTGAAGGAGGAAGGGAAGATCCCAGAGTATAGGGAAAGATTAAAGAGGTGAGCCAGGTGAGAGCAGACTGACTGACTGAGACGACGGATAATATTGGAGGGGATAGGATCGAGCGGGCAGGTGGAGGGAGAAGCAGATTGAAGGATAGAGTGTACTTCAGCAGCAGTGGTTGGGTAAAATGAGGACAGGGGTGGGAAGGAGGGGAGTGGAGATGTAGGAAGGGAGGAGGGAGAGGGAGAGGATGAGGTCATGGCAGCAGTGATGGCAGTCCTGAGAGAGGAGATTTTGGGTGAAAAGTAGGTAGCAAAATCAGCGGCTACGATGGAGGACGGAATAGCTGGAGGAGGGGGGGGAGAGCAAGGAGTTGAAGGTGGCGAAGAGCCTGTGGGGGTTGGATGATTGGGAAAGGATGAGGGACTTAAAAAAGGATTCCTTGGCCAGAGCAAGGGTAGAGCTGAAGGAGGAAAGAATGAATTGGAAATGGAGATAATCCGCGAGGGAGCGTGATTTCTTCCAGAAGCTCAGCAGTGCGAGAGCACTTTTTAAGGAATTGGGTGATAGGCGAGTGCCACGGTTGGGGGTTGGAGCATCGAAGGGGTAGAGGAGGGAGGGCAGACAGAGTCCAATGTCGAAGATACGGCGTCTTTATAAAGATGGATCTGGCGTTCCATAGGGCACAGGAAAGAGGGGGGTGGGTTGTGTTTTTATGTGGATAAAGTTTTTGGGATTGCAGAAGCGAGGGGGGTGTCGTTGGGAGAGAGGGGGTGCGGGGGCGAGTGGTCAGGATAGGTATGGGATTGGAGGGGGGAGGAGCGATTGGAGAAAGTGAAGTTGAGAGATTAACAGCCATGAGGACCAGAGGTGAGAGGGTAGGTTAGTGAAAGCAGACAGAGAGCAGGGATTTGGGAAGACAGACAGCGTCTGTAGTAGATTGCGAGGATGTGGTAGATAACAGAGGGCCTTATTCTAGTTCACTCTTTCTGACAAAATCCTTCTTAGATGGACAAAACCATGTGCACTGCAGGGGGGCAGATGTAAAATGTGCAGAGATAATTAGAGTTGGGTGAGTTATTTTGTTTCTGTGCAGGGTAAATACTGGCTGCTTTATTGTTACACTGCAATATAGATCTCACTTTGAAGTAAAACCCCACCCAAATCTAATTCTCTCTGCACAAGTAACATCTGCCCCACCTGCAGTGCACATGGTTTTGTCCATCTAAGAAAGATTTTGTCAGAAAGAGTGAACTAGAATAAGGCCCAGAGTGAGAGAGCTTGGGATATGAAAGAGGAGAGAAGGTAACAGGCAAGGAACAACTGTCAGAGAGGAGACAAGTGGGTAAAATCAGGTTGATTGAGTAATCTAATTAAGTATGAAACAACAACAAGCGAGAGGATGAAATTAACAGAGAAGGTCAGAAGTGAAGCAAATGTGAGCAGGTGTGAAAATGGAAACAGAGTGCAATAAATGTATGACAAAGGTAAGAGAAAATAACAGTAAATGAGTAAAATTAAATACTTTTTCCAGGTCTCCCAGCAGGTGCACTCATTATTCAGACACATTTTAAAAGGTACACAGGTGGAGCTAATTATGTCACTTGTGATTCTTTGAGGAGATCTGCAAAACATGCTCTGTTGGGTGTACTTGAGGACCAGGGTTGGGAACACTGGTGTACACTGGTGTACACAATATAAAATATGTAGGGTGGGGAGTTCTTAGAATGCGGTGCTATCATGCTTTAGTTCTGCAAAATAAAAACAGTGCAGATGCCCAGTCCACATTATTAATGAACAATCAAGGTTCTTAGTATATTCATTGGCCAAGCAATATTTGCCTATCAACCAGCATCAAGGTGACCTCGTATTTCTGATCAGTCCCTAATACTAAGTTTGAATCTGGGGTGTGGGACCCCCAAAAAATCTGGATTGTGCATCTACATGATAGCATCTCATGTATTCTATGTGCATTCTATGATCCCTCCTTCCCCCATATTTTGTTAACCCCACCGCTGTTGAGGCGGGTCTAAAACTTACCAAAGTTTAGTTCTATTTAGCAGACTTAGTATTGCTGCACCACTTCTTTCTTTTTGTTGGTGCTTCTATTCATCAAATCTTGACTGTTGCCCTGGTCAGCAACTCAATAGTCTTGGACTGGTGCCTTGGTAAATCAGAGACATAAGGCTTCTGTTTATATCTGAGATGCTTCCCTAGAGACAGCTTCTATACAGTCACATGTCTCATTCTTGGCAGTTTGTGCCAGAAGATGTGTGTTGCACGCCGCCTCCCGGGTTGTAGTGCACCCAGACGGATGGTGGATGCGGCACACAGTGACGTGGCCGGGGACGTTGCCGGGCAGCGTCCCAAGCCTCCCTCTGACTCGGAGCGTCGGGACGTTGCCAGGCAACGTCCTCGAGCTTCCGCCCGGCTGCGGCAGACGCGCGCGCCTGACGTCAGTCTGGCGGCGCGAAATTTAAATAAATAGCCGGCGTCTGCTGGGCACAGACGCCAGTTATAGCTTTAAGCTTGTGAGCTAATGGCTTTCTGCCCAGCTAGCAGATAGCTCTGCTTTCCGGTCCCCTGGGCTTCCCAGTCCAAAGTCCTTGTCCAGCTCCTTGTTTTTCCAGTGTCTGCTTCCCCCAGCCTTCCGTGGAGTGTCCTGTTCTGTATCCTGCGTCAGCCAGAAGACCTGCTTCAGCCTGAGCCTGTGCTTGGCCCACTGTCTCCATCTTCTCGTGGGTCACGTAAGTGCTCCAGTGGAGCCTCGGTCTTTACTCTCTATCTCCAGTGGCCCACCGTGGCCGTGCCCCTCCGTGGGTTTATTCTTTTTTTCCTTCCATCCATCTCCAGTGGCCCGCCATGGCCGTGCCCCTCCGTGGGCTCATTCTTCTCTTTCATCCATCTCCAGTGGCCCGCCGTGGTCGTGCCCTTCCGTGGGTACATTCTTGTTATCATCTTTTATTGTATCCTCCTTGTTCTCTGGTTCTTTCTCTTTTGTCTTGTCTTTATTAGTATCTTTCAGGCAGGGAGTGTCCTCTATTGCTATCCTAGTTTTGAGGAGTCGCCGTTCCTAGGGCGTAGCCTGCTGGTGACTCCTCTTCTGGTTCACTTGTGTCTGCGACTTGGTCGCATCCCGGTTTGGCCAGGTGCCGGCAGTCGGGTCAACTCTCAGCTAGGCCCAGTAGTTAGCGGTCCTCTTGGGTACCCTTTGGTGATCGTCTACCCCTTGTCAATTCATAAGACCTGGCTGCATCGGGGTTGGAGCGGGCCTAACTCGCTCCTTCGGACGCGGCGGCCACAGGTGAAGCCTAGCTCTGCAGGGGATTACCATCTGCCTCAGGGACTCAACAGAGTTAGAGTAGCATCCGCTGTGGCCGTCCTAACCGGCGATCCCGGCTACGGGCTCACGCCTGACCACCTGTCTACATCCGCCAACCGTTGCTCCTTGTGCCACAGTGGGCATCGTAACAATCTGTTTGGCTGAGTACCTGGTACTCTAGTGTTCCTTCTGCACGGGGGCATCGTCAAGGGGGCGGACCGGGACCGCCGACGTCACTGTTCTAGGCGGTCCCGAGCTGCCGATGTCACAAAAGGGGCGTGCCCGAGCCGCGTCGTGACGAAAATGGGCGGGCCCGGCCGTCGTCAAGAAAATGGGCGGGCCCGGCCAGCATCGTTATTGAAAGGGTCGGGCCTGGCCGCACCGAAGGCTCTCCGCTGCCAGGGAAGCGCCGGGCACCGCTATATACTGCCGCGCCGGGCTACCCCGGTATCAAGAGTAGGTGACAGGCTGTTTTAGCGGGGCGCTGCCAGAGGGGCAGGGCGCATTTTACCCTTTAAAAATCGGGCAGGGCACAGTGCCCCGCTAAAACAGCCTAGCGGGAACACTAGTACTCTGGGTGATGAGCATAGGCGTGCCCACATTGAGTGTTAGGGGTGCACAGGCACCCCCTAATGCTGTGACCTCCATTATGAACACCTCTGCTGCTAGCAATACCAGCAATATCTTTTTGCATTGTTAATTGTACTAGACCATTGTCATATCACTACACACCTGTCATCCATATTTGTTTTTTACTTTATTTGCATATAGTAATTAAAAGATTAAATCTGAAATAGGCAGGGGATTATGGTGTGGCTGAGAGATGTTTTATATTGTAACGAGTGCCAATAGATGATTGTAGACATGCCTGATTGGTGGTGTTTGACAGACCCAATGGGCGGTGTTAGATATGCCCAATAGGTGGTGCTAGGGACACCCCTTTGATGTTGCACCCCCTAATAAAATGTGATGAGCTTTGTGTCCGCGGCATGCATACATTGACTTGGCAGTTCCCATGCCAGAGAGATTTTTTGCTACTCTTTACCAAGATCCTTCCAAATGGGATGGCCATTTTTAATGTGGAACATTCTCGTTCTCTTTCCAGAGTTATTGTTTAGGTGCCTTTACACCAGCAAATGCTAGAGTTTTACTCAAACCTTTTTTTGGAAGGCAAGCCTGATGGGTCCTCCTGTCCCTGAAATTGAAGCACCTCTATCCACACCTGTCATAAAATTCCAGATGGAGTCTGTACTCAGTCATCTGTGGAAGGGTTGGTGGGGAATTTGTAGCTTCCATATTTGATAGAACACAAACTTAAACACCATACTATGGATATTTTATTTTTCTCTTGTGTAAAACTTTACAGCTACAAATGTAATCTTTTTTTTTTCTTTCTGTAGGAATTTATGCTTTGGAAAAATGAGTTCCTCCAAATATTTTCTTGCTACAACTGACAATGGATTTATAAGTTGCTGGGACCTACTCACGTGTGCATGTATGTGTTTATGTTTTTCCTACTCTTCTACATAAAACCTGTAATTATTATTGTATATAATTATTAAACACCATAAAGTTGTGAAGTTGACATGATTCAAATCTAAGCTAAAATTTTCCCTCCATACCATTGTGGAACTGGGGTGGTTTAATTAAAGGACAAAATTTATATTTTTTCTTTGTCCAGCTGGACAAATAAGAGGCTTATATATCAGGCACATGAAACTCTTGTTTCACAGGGATACGGTCATTGGGTCTACAGCAAGTTGGTCGACAATCGTTTAGGTCGACAGGTCATTAGGTCGACACAAGCATTAGGTCGAAAGTGTCAAGGTCAACAGTCAAAAGGTGGACATGGGGTTTTTCACTATTTTTGAGCAGACATGTGTCCGGCAGGTGGTATTTCATGCCCCACCATCCACTAGGGCTTGGGGGGAGAAAATAGTGTGCCGAGTGCAGTGAGGCACCGTGCACGAAGCATAGCGAGCGAATCGACGGGATGTGGTGCACTGGTAACTGTCCATGTCGACTTTGTCGACACTCGGGTAAAGAAACCAGTGAAAAACCCCATGTCGACCTTTTGACACCCAACCTAATGCTTGTGTCTGCCTATTGACCTGTCGACCTTGTCCCATGTCGACCAACTTGCTGTAGACCCAATGATCCCAACCCGTTTCACAGAGGATATGCTTTAACACTTCACTTTTTTTTACAAATACAGATCCAGTATCAGTTATCCGGATATCCAATAGAATTATCTTAAGGAAATATTTGGGACAGGTCTTTGCAAAGATTACGATAATCACTTTGTAAAACACAAAAGAAAAGTGATTCAAATCAAGAAAGCAGAACTGACACTAGAGGTATATGTAATGGGTTGCCAGTCCAGCGGTCCTGCAGGAGTTTTTTTTATTTTTTTTTTAAGGTGCCTCATTTTGCCTTGTAAGTGACTCTCCTTAAGAAAAAAAAAAATCCACAACCCATTACAGCAAAATCAGAATAAACCTTTCAAATTATCTATGACTTATTTTCTTGACTTTAGGAATTGTTAAATTCAGACAGAGCTTGCTGAATTTTTGCTCCCATTTTTAAACAGTTCAATTCATTTAAGAATAACCTGCTAATATTATAGTCTTCCACACCGATGCAACTCATACACACCAACAGAGGCAGCTCACCCTTAATCTCTAAAACTGACTTTATGTTGCCCTGGGCAGGGGCAAAAGCAGGATTTTCAGAAGGGAGTTTCCAGAGAGGGGCGGGCAAACACGGAGATGAACACTTAGGTGATCCAGTATATGCCGGGTCAGTTAAAGTATTATAGATAGACCAAATGTACATAAATAATAATAATATAAATATATATATATATATATATATATATATATATATATATATATATATATTTAACAGCAGTGAAGACCCCTGGGCATAACAATGTATTGGGACCCCTACCTATCCTCCAGCGTTAGGGATGCTATGAGCGGAAGCTTTGATGTCCCGCGGGTGGTAGGGGGATATTATATCAACCGCTCAGCATGTAGGACTTGGATCAGTAATTTCCACTAATTACCCCTTTACTGCACAGATGGTGGGAGAAGGGGGCATTGGACAAACTCCATTGAGGACATTCACAGTGATTTATCTAGTAGTTCTCTCCTGCAATTAGCAAAATAGGTTTGTAGTACAGTTGAATGTGTGTAAAATAGTGATTTGGTGGCTTCCGGGTTTCAGCTATGTCTGTATACCAAGAAATCTATACAATAAGCTTCTGGGTTGATTTTATATAAAGTTTAAATGTATCTCACGGTCACAAAAGCACAGGACACACTATGTTAAAAATGCATCTCTTTATGGAAACAAAGAATAAAAATAATGAAGATCTAGATAATCAAGAATGTACAAAATAGAAAATATTAATGTTAATGATGCAAAAATTAAAACTCTAACTAGTCTGCCAAGAATAACTTCCACAATTCAGCAGGTAAGTTAGTGCAGTTTGAAGATAAGACAGCCCTTTTTTTTTAATAAGGAGCACAATAATCCACCTTTTAGCAAATGGTCATGTTAGTAGCTTAGGCCAGGGGTGGAGGTTAATAAGCATCAAGCAGCAGTTTGCCCGTTGGCGTGTATGCAGACACGCAGCAATGTCCCTAAAGTTAATGTTGTGTGGTCATAAATAAATCAGTACCTCAGGCAATAACCAATAGTAGAATAAGTTAGCAGGTAGTATATGATAAGCTCATCTAAAGCTCAGTGTCCATGAGTGTAGGGTGGCGGGGGCGACCTGTACCTCCTGCGGGGAAACAGTGATGGCATCTGCGCACTAGAGAATGGTGGCCTGGTGGAACGTCACTGATGCCAGTGCAAGGCTCTGAGTCGTGTGGTGGAGCACTGATGGTAGGCTGGATCAAGGGAAGCTGGCACTGTGGATATAGTATGTGTACCATTACCATTATTGTCCAGGCTCCAGCTAGGAAAAGCACATTTCTGCGCTAAAACTGCCAGGTGCAGTCAGTCTGACAAAGGCTGCTTCTTCCCTTGGCAGGTGTTTGGTTTCTAAGTGGAATACGGACCCGACCCACTTAGGTGGAAGGGTAATTGAGGCACTTAACAAGAGTGGTTTTAAGTAAAGCAGCTGCTTTAGACAGGATAGTTATTCCTGTGTTAACATGGGAAGCCAAAAAAAGAAGAGGGAGCAGTGCTATTTTATATAAACAAAATTAAACAATTGGATTGTTTTTATATTTGAAAATGTTATTAGTTTTAATAAATGGCATTAAAATTGAAACCATAAAAAACACACCATGGTATCAAGTAGCATAAGTAAAAAAATGTGTAATAAACACCCACTCAATGCGATGGCCTGATGGCCTGGTGGTTCCATTCCTATAAACGCCCCAATAAACAGTATGTAATAATGGTTACCACCCTTATTGTTACTGGCAAGGCATCCTGATCCGTTCAAAACTCCATGTGGTCAGATTAGGATGCCCTGCTGCTAGCACTCCTAGCTCCTCTTCTTTGTTTGGTTTCTAAGGGCAGATTTTTTGGTACCAGCCAACGCTTGAGGGATCAAGGCTCTGAAAAAGCTAAGTGCCTAATAGGGTCTTTTTATGCTGCAGTCATTGTCAAATACCTAGGTGCTAGGTTTAATATCCAGAGGTTACATCATTGGACTCAGGTGTACCCCTTGGACTAGTCTATCCAATATATAATCTCAGAAATTACTCCAGTTCCTCCACTAAAATGGAATTTGGGGTTTTACGTCGGGTTTTTCATTGAACACTATATTGTGTAGACTTTTATTTTTTCAAATTGAATCTCTGATCAGTGATCCATAGCATGGAAGCCAATAAATGTCTTTTGAGGCCAAAAGTCGAGAATGTGTATCTCCACGTTCTGATTTGGGCAGGTGATCAATATATCATTTGTTTTGCAAGTGGATCCAATCACTATCAGTTCCAGGCCCCCTACCATTTGGTGTAGTCAAGACTCTGCATTTTCCAAAAAGCTTTTCAAAATTTGAGCCTTTGCATCTTCAGTTTGTTACATTGTATTTATTATGGCTATTGCCAGAGGCGTAACTAGAACTTTGTTGGCCCACAACAAAGAGGTTGCTGACCTCTCCCCTTCATCACACGTTGCTGACCTCTCCCCTTCATCACACGTTGCTGACCTCTCCCCTTCATCACACGTTGCTGACCTCTCCCCTTCATCACACGTTGCTGACCTCCCCCTTCATCACACATTGCTGACCTCTCCCCTTCATCACACGTTGCTGACTTCTCCCCTTCATCACACGTTGCTGACCTCTCCCCTTCATCACACGTTGCTGACCTCTCCCCTTCATCACACGTTGCTGACCTCTCCCCTTCATCACACGTTGCTGACCTCTCCCCTTCATTACACGTTGCTGACCTCTCCCCTTCATCACACGTTGCTGACCTCTCCCCTTCATCACACGTTGCTGACCTCTCCCCTTCATCACACGTTGCTGACCTCTCCCCTTCATCACACGTTGCTGACCTCTCCCCTTCATCACACGTTGCTGACCTCTCCCCTTCATCACACGTTGCTGACCTCTCCCCTTTATCACACGTTGCTGACCTCTCCCCTTCATCACACGTTGCTGACCTCTCCCCTTCATCACACGTTGCTGACCTTCCCCCCTTCATCACCCGTTGGTGACCTCCCCCCTTCAGCCCACATTGGTTCCCTCCCCCCTTCAGCCCACATTTGGTTCCCGACCCCCCCCCCCCTCCAGAACATTGATACCGAGCAGTGCGTGCTGAGCTGGGGAGAGAGGTTGTGCTGTGGCGGCAGCCATTAATCTCTCTACCCAGTACCTGGCTCCCTGCAATTGGGGAGCAGGACCCATCCCCCCAATTATTGAAGGGAAATTAGTGGTTTGCCACAGCTTAATACATGGAGCAGTTAGCATATCTACGATGTGTTTCAATTAGGATTGTGGTTATAAACCATGCACTTTGTTGACTCTAGTTAAGTCACTCAAATGACTAAATGCACATCAGGGGTGAAATTTAATAGGATGAGAGATTTGGTAAGACCTCTCCAGTTTTTTTAAAGCGCCAATTCTTTACACTGCAGAACCAATTTCATTTTGAAGTGTAAATGATTGGCGCTTTAAAAAAACCCTGGAGATTTCTTACCAAATCTCTCACTTTCTGAATCTCTCATCCTATAAAATTTCACCCTATATCTCCAAAAATCAATGTGGTTTGACCCCTTTGTAAATCTCCTCTCCAGCCACTTGCAAATCAACTATAAAACATAAAATGCCCATGATCTACTTTAAATACATGCTTATAATGGGCATATTTGCAGAGCAAAATTTCTATTATAGATGTTTAATATTCTACTTAAATATTAGCAATAAAATGTCTCTGTTTGCATTGGTAAATTATGTAATCATAGATGAGTAATTTGTCAATGTATTATAACTGTATATTTTCTACCTAACAGTATTAAACTTAACAAGTTACTTTGTTTCAGTGGTGTGGAAGGTCCAACTTGATGTTGTAGTTCTGCAGTCAGACTCCCTTTCAGAAAATATTGCTGCTTTTACCTTTGTTTCTGGAAAGTCAAACTGTAAGTGTAGCACAATGCAAATTAATATATAAAGATGCTTTCTTATGGAACATTATAACAAAATTGCATTTCATAAAACACTTTTTCAGATTGAGTGGGAATAGTATGTGCAAGTCTCAGTCCACTCATTTCACGCAAATGATTGCTTGTTTACAGTATAATCATTGATTGTATTTTCATAAATTTTATTTGTAAATCCCATAGTATTTTACACATTAAGATTACCTTCTGCTGACTCTGCACCGAACGAAACACGCTGGGTTTTCTTCTTTTGCTGTTATTCCAATTATGGAAGAAATACACTAAAGTGTTATACCAATGTGAACCATTCTGTGTATAATCATCTTGACGTCATGTTTTCAGTGTTTCCATTTTTTAAAACAAACACAATGTTTTTCTTATTAATCTTTTACTGTTATATGAGCCGAGTAAAGGGTCAGTTTTATATGATATAAATTGTTTACTAGCACACTTCTATATCTTTGATTTCATACGGTGTGTGTGTGTGTGTGTGTGTGTGTGTGTGTGTGTGTGTATATGTGTGTATATATGTGTGTGTATATATATGTATATATATATATATATATATATATATATACATACACAAGTACATGTTGATTGCCTCTGTGTTTGTGCATGTGTGAAAAAGAAAATTTCACTTGCTGCCAAAAGATGCCAGCGTTTTGGATACACAAATGGAAACTATAGATAGAAAGCAGAAGGAGAAGAGGTGACACTCAGCAGACTTGCCTGCTGCAAGTCCCGGCACCAAGCTGCCGGAAGCAGTACCATGCCAGCCGCAAACCCGCAAGGCATCTGAGGACCGCAGGCGGAAGCAGGGAGATGGACCTCAGTACAAGGAAGGCCATCATCTGCCAACCAATCAGTCCGGGCAGGCGGCCAACCGCATGGGGAAGTGATTGCCAGGGAACATTGTCCCAGCGGTGGTTCTGTCCACTTGATACTAGGTTACCGGGTAAACAATCACATACATAGAAGGCCCATAAAAAAAGGAATAAATCATAAGATAAAACCTACAACAATAATGTGATCCTATAATAAAGCAATCACATCAACATAAACACCAACACAAACTGTGCTTCAAGCCTACAGGCATTCGAATGAATTTGATAGAGCCTTAATTTCCGGTATGGCCAGACATCTAACACATCAGGCAATGTGCATCATACAGTATATACAAAACACAAAGAAATTTATGAAAAATATTCAATAAAAATATTTGAAAACAAAAAATGAAATATAAATCAAACGACAAGTAAAGATAAATACTGGACACTTCCGGTTTCTGTCAGCTATGGCTGCGGGCCCTGGTGCCCAACAGGTGAGTTCTTTTGACGAAAGTTGATTGTTGTCGAGGGGTCCCGGTGCCACAATGTGATGTATCTGTGTATATGCTATTTTCCCTGATGACCTATACCAGTGATGGCTAATTTTGATACTCCAGCTTTTGTTGAACTAAACATCCCAGCATGCCCTGGGATGTGTAGTTCAACAACAGCTGTAGTGTCAAGGTTAGCCATCACTGACATATATAGTTTCTTATATAGCGCAGCATATTCCGTTGCGCTTTACAATAGGAGACAGTGATACAACAAACTGGGTATTTACAGACAGTCAAAGGTATGTGGGCCCTGCTCGCAAGCTTACAATCTAGATCGCTATATCGAGATAGCGATTAATATATATAGTAGTATAGATTTTTATACAGCGAGAGATATAGAAGTATGTATCACTCAAAAGCCATTCTGTTTCAGATATATAGGCTGCCCAATCCATAATTACCAACACTCTTCCCCCCCCCCCCCCCCCTCCTTATTTAATCACTATGCTTTCATCTTTCTCTCGAATATTGCACTCTGCTCTTTCTTTGTTCAGGAGATGTTGCTCCACAATGGGGGGCTCGATCTTGTTGCACAGTTCTTGCTTTACTAGTTCGAGGATTGTTCCAATATATTTCCCTTTTGATGCTATCGAATAATGCTTGGATGTTGCCTTTAATCCTGATTTTGACACCTGTCCATATTTCTGTGTCTCCTTTTCTCAGAAAGTGCCTTTTCAAGGTGAGTTGCCTTGTAAATTTATTCAGGTCTCTGAATGTGTCGAACTTCTTCTTTGCTTTAGTGGGTGCAAAGAATAAGCATTTGTTGGGTAAAGATGTTTTGGAGGCTGTCAGAGTGCGTTGTGATCGATTGAAGATTCCTTTCATAGCCAGAAGGTTTATTGTAGATTTCTTTGCTTGTGATAACCTTTGCTTCCCCCAGCATCCTCCTCTTCTAGCCTTCTTTTCATATGTTATGTGTGCCTTGTCTTCTCTGTTACAGACGTAACAGATGTACAGATGTAACCTGTCCTTGGTGCGTGTAATTGAGCCTGGGGATAAAAAAAAATCCTTCTCTCCGTGAATCTGTGCGATTTCCTGTAGTGTTGTGGATCTGTTGGTTGGATACACAGGAAGATGTTTCCTTGTTTCCCAGTCTTGATTCCTTGAATCCTTTCTTGTGTTTTCTATTTTCTTCTAATAGTATATGCTGCCCATGTTCTGTTGTGCTGTACTTCTAACCCTGCTCCAGTTTTCGATCTTGTTCTTAAAATTCAGTTTGTCCCTGTAGAATCTCTTCTCCTTGTTTTTTGTGACCTTAGCCTCTATTCATTCTAGTTTCTAGTTAAGAACCTTCTAGTTAAATTTGAAGTCCTTGTGAATCTCTATCTTGGACTCAGAGTCCTTAATCTCTAATTCCACGGAGAAGAGAACACCCTTTTTCTCCGTTACTAGAAGTCTCATAAGATTGAACAATTGTGTAATGTTGAGTCCCACTCCGAGCCAAAAGTTAGTTGGTTGTAGTAATCTTTTACCTCTTGGGACTGTGTCAGCGCTAAGTGTTCAAGTCCTTTTATGTCCCAACGGGTTCTCATCTCCTTGGTACAGAGTTTTTCCATGATCCAAAAGAGGTAATCAAAGTAGCCAGCGAATGTGGATGTTCTCTGTACTTTTTTCTAATTAAAGATTTTGACCAGCATCGTTCCATTTTTTTTCCTCTTTCATTCCCTCAAAACATATTAGTACTGAACCAAGAAGAAGGACATGCAACAATGCAGCTAATACACCTACAGGCGTCCTATGGTGTCAGAAATTGAATATAATGAGACAATATTCTAGGTAATATATTAGAGCGCACATTTATTAATACAATCTTAAACAATAATTAAATACCTGACGATAAAATGGACACATTCTGCCAGCTAATACGGAAGCTAACACTGCTCATTCTAGGTTTTTTGGTAGGGACCTCTTGGGATACCAAGCATTGAGCATCTTCTTCTCATATACTCCAGTGTTACCTCTTTTCATCCATTGTCGTTGCCTGTATTGTTTACGTTCTATTTTTTTTTTAAATGTTCATTACATGTGAGCATTTTATGACAAATAAAGATTGAATTTTCTCCTTCATCCACTAGGTGTCACTGGAGTTACACTGGGGAATAGAAGGCGACCACAGGGAGCATGGGCACTTTAAAAAATAAATTAGTGTGACCAACTCCTCCCCTTCTACTTCCCCTCCCAGGCAGTCTTAGATCGTGCCCAAAATTTGGCTCATCTCCTGGGCTTTTTGTAATTAGGGCATAAAGCAGCAAGTTTTGCCTTTGAGGACAGGCAGATAGTTGCTGCTACTATCTGCCTGCGACGTGGGAGCCTGCCGGAGGAAGCCGGCTGCTGCTTATAGGGTTTGCGCCCGGCTCCCTGGCTGACAGAGACCACCGTCTCTGGAGCTGTAACGGACACCGCTCACACGAAGCGTGCACCCGATCCTCCCCCAGCCCCACCGCCGACGGTATGGCCGCAGCACTGTGAGTATTACCCTGCCTTCCTGTTAGAGGAAGGTCAGGGACACAAACGGCGGTGCAGCATAGGGTTTTTTAAACCTGGCGCCATTATGGGTGACTGAGCTGCCGGGCGGGGGGCGGAGTCACCGCGCGGTGCTTCCCAGCAGGCCTTGGCATACCCCAGCGTTCCTGCAAGTCGCGGCGGCCATCTTGGACATTTGGCGCCGCTGAACACGCTGCTGGAGGCTCCACTATTGCGCTGTAGATCTCTCCTAAGACTGCAACTGGGCGATCCTTGTCCCCTGGTGACCGTCCTGCTGAACGCTCTACCCGGTCTGTGAGTTACAGTGGGGATTAGAGCTAGGTGGAGACAGTTTGGGCTGTGTCTCAAATAGAGCTTAGTGCTCCTAGTTTATATACCATAGCGCTGTTCAAGGCTCTGTGACGGCTCTTTTACTTTTACGGTCTCTCCCTTCCAGTATATATTGCTGCCTATCCTATGCCTACTATCTGTGTACAGTGTGGTAGTGTGTGGTGATTACTGGGTGTTTTACCATGGCAGGGGGTAGCTCCAAGAGGGTTACTTGCAAGAAGTGTAATGTAAGATTTACACCTTCTAAGGAGGGAGACTCTATTTGTGATAAATGCACTGCTTTACCCCCAGCACCAGAGTCTCCCGTGCATACCCCTGTTTGGGCATCACAACTCGCTGATGTAATGTCTCATTTAGCTTGTGAGCTCTCAGCAGCTCAAAAGGATAGAGAGACTTCCAGAACTCAGCAGGCATCCTTGGCTTCTGCTGTGCAGAGTTTAACAAAAGCCTTGACCCCAGCAGAGGGCGCTTCATCTTCTAGGCAAAATCCCCCTCCCTTACTCAGGAAAAGGGTATTACAACCCTCTGGGGATTCTGGGGAGTATGAGGATATGCCTGATCTGGAGGAGGGCGGATTTTCCCTTCCAGCTAATGATGATGTGGATGAACCTGAGGCTCAAGCATTGTATACGCAAGAGCCGGCCCCAGCCACACAAGGCTTGGAGGACCTCATACACATGGTTAAGATTGCCTGCAAGGTGTCAGATGACACAGACATTCCTGTCGATCCCTCTTTCTTTGGGAAGAGACAAAGACAGACACCCACCTTTCCTCCAGCTGAGGAGTTAGATGAACATATTTTGCAGGCTTGGAATCACCCTGACAAAAAGTTCCAGGTACCGCAGCGGTTTCTTTCTGCTTATCCTCTCCCACCGGAGGGTAGAAAGAGGATTGAGATTCCACCAGTAGTGGACTCGTCAGTCTCACGACTGTCTAAAAAGACAGTTCTCCCGGTTCCGGGTGCAACCACTCTTAAGGACACGTCTGACCGTAAGTTGGAGGTAACCCTTAAGAATATTTTTTCTGCGGCTGGAATTATTCAGCGTCCGGCCCAGGTCGGATGCTGGGTAAATAAGGCCATGGGGGTGTGGGCTTCTCAGATCCTAACAGGTTTGTGAGGGCTCTGACTCTGCCTCCATTGTTCAGCTTGCTGAACAGATCCAAGAGGCATCCTTGTATTTGATAGAAGCCTCTTCTGACATCTGCATGGTTGCAGCCAAAGTTTCGGCCTTATCCATCTCTGCTCGCAGAGCTCTCTGGTTACGCCAATGGCAGGCTGACGCAGAGTCAAAGCGTGCGGTGGAGGCCCTGGCGTTCAATGAGGAGGTTCTTTTTGGGCCAGAGCTCGACAAGTGGATATTCCAAGCAACGGGAGGTAAGTCCCACTTCCTTCCCTCAGCGGCTCCACCGACTACACGCAGGACCCCTCAAAGGCCCTCTTTTCGGTCCTTTCGGCTGACGACCAGATTCAGAGGTCGTTCCAGAGGCGGAGCTCCATCTAGAGGTTCCAGAGGAAGCCAGCCGCATGACTGTCCACGGTCCCATCTGGGGGATCCTAGGGTCGGGGCCCGACTGCTGTCCCTCTGTCACATCTGGCTACAGTCTTGTCAGGGTTACAAGATCCATTTCCGGTTGCTCCCTCCAAACAGGTTTTTCAAGACCGGTCTCCCAGTCTCAGGGGACAAGGCGCAACTTCTGTTGTCAGCAATCCGCAAGCTGCGGACAACAGGAGTTGAGATACCAGTACCCGAAGATCAGCGTACTCAGGGATACTACTCCAGTCTGTTCCTTGTACCGAAGCCGGACGGCTCGGTGAGGCCCATTCTAAATCTCAAGGATTTGAATCCTTTCCTACAAGCGGTCAAATTCAAAATGGAGTCCCTGCAGTCGGTGATACAGGGACTGGAACAGGGAGAGTTCCTGGTATTTTTGGATATCAGGGATGAGTACCTGCACATCCCTATCTGGCCTCCTCACCAGGCCTTCCTCCGGTTTTCTATACAGGACCAACACTGGCAGTTCCAGGTCCTGCCGTTCGGTCTCATCGGCCCCCAGGGTCTTCACCAAGGTGGTGGCGGTGATGATGGAGGTCCTCAGGGCTCAGGGGGTTACCATCATCCCCTACTTGGACGATCTTCTTCTGAAGAATCGTTCAAGGGAGGCTCTGTTGTCCAACATACAGCTCACCCAGGAGACTCATCAGTCATGGGTGTATTCTGAACTTTGCAAAGTCTCAGTTACAGCCGTCTCAACGACTTCTCTTCTTGGGGATGATTCTGGACACCCAGCAGATGAAAGTTTTCCTGCCGCCCGACAAAATTCAGTCTCTGCAGGTCCTGGTCCGGTCGGTCTTGCGACATCCGCAAGTATCGGTGCACCTATGCACCAGACTCTTGGGGAAGATGGTGTCCTCCTTCGAGGCGGTACAGTACGGCCGCTTCCACTCGCGCCAATTCCAGTTGTCTCTCCTTCACCAGTGGTCAGGGTCTCTCCTACATCTTCAACAACGGGTGACCCTGTCCCCTCGAGCCCGTCTGTCCCTGCTGTGGTGGCTAAACTCAGCAAACCTGCAAAGAGGCAGGAGGTTCGGCATATGGGAGTGGATTCTCCTCACCACAGACACCAGCCTACGAGGCTGGGGAGCGGTAACTCTGGAACACTAGTTCCAGGGTTTGTGGACGAGGCAGGAGAGCTTACTCTCCATCAATGTGCTGGAACTCAGAGCAGTCTACTATGCTCTTCTACAGGCGGGACACCTTCTGCGGGGCAGAGCCATCAGTCCAGTCCGACAACGCCACAGCCGTCGCCTACATAAACAAGCAGGGCGGCACTCAGGGACGGGTGGCGATGAAGGAAGTGAGCAGGATCATCCTCTTGGCTCAGGACCATGCTCAGGCTCTGTCAGCAGTGTTCATTCCCGGAGTAGACAATTGGGAGGCCGACTTTCTAAGTCGGCTGGATGCCCACCAGGGGGAATGGTGCCTCAACTCACAGGTGTTTCAGACCCTAGTACATCGTTGGGGTTGTCCTCAGGCGGACCTGATGGCGTCCCGCCACAACTTCCAGCTCCCAATATACTTCGCACGGACTCGAGATCCTCAGGCCGCAGGGGTGGACGCTCTGGTCGCTCCTTGGCCGTTTCAGTTCGTTTACCTCTTCCCTTCCTTTCCGTTGATACCTGAGGTATTAAAACGCATTCGCAGGGAGGGGGTAACAGCGCTTCTGATAGCGCCGGATTGGCCCCGGCGCTCGTGGTACACAAACCTGACTGATCTTCTGATCGACGAGCCATGGCCTCTGCAAGAGGACCTCCTCAGTCAGGGTCCTTTCATCTACCCAGATTTAGGACGTCTGCATTTGACGGCGTGGCTGCTGAGAGGTCCATCTTGAGACATGCAGGTATCCCTAGGGCGGTAATACCTACAATGATGAGGGCCAGGAAGGAAGTCACCTCCAGACACTATCATCGGATTTGGAGATCCTATGTGGCTTGGTGCGAAAGACGCAGTGTGTCCTCTACTCTGTTCAAGAAGGCTCGACTTCTTCTGTTTTTACAGGAGGGTTTGAACTCTGGACTTAGGCTGAATACCCTGAAGGTTCAGGTTTCAGCTCTTTCCGTTTTTTTTCCAAAAACGTCTGGCCCTCATTCCTGAAGTTCACACTTTTTTCCAGCACCCTATTCGACCTCCTACGGCTCCCTGGGACCTGGAGTTGGTTCTCCGATATTTAAGATCATCGGTATTTGAGCCGTTAGAAGAAGTGGATCTTCGTTATCTCACATGTTTCGGAATTGGGTGCGCTTTCTTGTCGCTCACCGTTCCTTCAGTTTCATCCGGACAGAGCGGAGCTCCGTACCAGTCTTTCCTTTCTTCCAAAGGTGGTCTCGGCGTTCCACATGAACCAACCCATCATGGTTCCAGCATTCACAGAGGCTTCACCAGAGGATAGGTCTTTGGATGTGGTGAGGGCCCTGCGTGTCTGTCTCTCGCACGGCTTCTTTTCGCAAGACGGATGTCTCGTTTGTTACCTACGACCCGGTGCGTTGTGGATGGCCAGCTTCGAAGCAAACGCTGGTCAGATGGATCCGTCTGACAATTCGTCAGGCATACCTTGCTGAGGCTCAGACGCCTCCTTTTAACATAGGGGCGCACTCCACCAGATCGGAGGGTCCTTCATGGGCGGCTGCCCGTGGGGTATCCCTCTAACAGCTGTCGAGCTGTGACATGGTCAGGTTGGCATACCTTTGTGCGATTTTATAGGTTTGACACCTTTGCGGCACCAGCTTCTCAGTTTGGCCGCTCTGTTTTAAGGGGATCTCAGCGCTCACCCACCCGGGTTGCAAGCTCTGGGACGTCCCCAGTGTAACTCCAGTGACACCTAGTGGATGATAGAGAAACAGGGATTTTGTACTTACCGTAAATCCTTTTCTCCGAGTCCACAGGTGTCACTGGACGCCCACCTCAGCGCTGTTCTGCACCTGTTATGTTCAGTGTTAGGTTCCTAATGGGTAACCTCTGGAGTTTCCCCTTGTCAGGGTTATATAAATATGGTTATTACACACCTGTTTCGTCTTGTTTGACTCTGTGTGTGATGTTGTTTTCACTTATTTCTTCTGCGGCTGACGTCAGGGGCCCCAGGGATTACAGTGGGTAGAGAGTGAGGTCACGACCTTTCCAGCACCAGAAAGGATAAAACTTCTGGACTGCCCAGAGACAGCCCTGGCTCCTCCCCTCCTCTACCCTGCCTCCTAGGCTAGCTACTTTCAGTTTTGATTGTGCTGGCAGGAGCCAACACGCATTTTGAAAGGAGCTGCTTTTAGCAGCCTAAACTTTTTTTTATTTTTACACTGACTGGAGTCAGTGACAGAGCAGCAGCGCTGAGGGTCTGTTAGACCCCTGCACTGCGCTCCATCACCCGGGACCCGGCAGCCGCATCACCTCACACGTGGCTTCCACAGCTGGGGTGTCGGCTGGCTGCAGGCACTGAGGAGACGCAGCCGCGACGGGGACCGGGACTTCAGCGGTGACAACCGCTTCAGGTAACGCGCTCCCCGCTGGGAGCGTGCGCATGTAATAGCGACTGAGCAGCTCGGCGAGGGGGATGCCGGGCTGCACTAGCAAGTGGCCAGAACGCCGCCTTTCAATAGGTTGTGCACCCTGCCCTGCTGGACCACCAGGGAGACTTGAGTGTGGGCAGCGGTGTCGGTATGCGGGGCCGCCCGGCAAGCGCCGGATCCCCGCCGTTTTACCGACGCCGCATGAGTCATTAATCCCAGGTGGCCATTTGCTAGTAGGGAGAAGGGAGCCTCTCCTCACACAGCCCTCTCCTGGAGACAGGAGCTAGGATATACCCACGTGAGTTTCCAGCCCTGGTCTCTTCCTGCCTGCCTGCCTGCTGCATAGTGATAGAGGGACACGGAGAGCACTTTGCCAGTCCGGGGTCCACTTCTTCACAGCCAGGCCATTTGGGCAAATCCCCCCTGTACCTCTCCTACTGGAGCACAGGTTACAGCAATTTATGCTCCTGCCGGCCATAGTGCTTTGCGGAGCTCAGTGCCACTTTATTATTTGCATTATATGTGTGCTGTGTCTCTTATACTGTGTTAACACCATCACTGCATGTCAGAAGTATAGTGTGTTACCTGTACCAGTGTAGCTGCCTCTTGTACAATGTCAGAGGACAGCGATAGTGACACAGGGGCTCTTTTATTGGTGTCCTGCACACATTGCAAGGCTAGCCCGAGTACCGCCGGCCAGCATGGACAGTTGTGAGTATATCTTAGATGCTAGGGAAATGGGGGGAGGGGGGAATATGGGTTTTCCGCACACAAATAGATTACCCCTATATATTGATTCTTTGTAGGGGGTTCTCAGGGTGCCGCCTTATTTATTCTGGCGGGGGTGCTATCCAGGCAAATATCATGCAGAGTAGAGGGAGGTAAGAGAAGGATTTGCTCTGCGGATGCACTCCAAAAGGACAGAAATTAATAGACACGTTAAAATCTTTTAATCTTTATTTCAATCAATTTTTTAGTGGATTTACAGGAAAAGGCTCCTACTGGCAGTGAAATTTTTTTTAAGGAGTTTTTTATCGTTTTAACCCCTTCCTGACAGAGCCAGTTTTTGCGTTCCTGACAGAGCCCTTTTTTTCAAATCTGACATGTCTCACTTAAGTGGGGATAACTTTTTTTTGCTTTTACTTATCCCAGTGGTTTTGAGATTGTTTTTTCGTGACACATTGTACTTCAAATTAGTGGTAAATTTGGGTCGATACAGTCTGTGTTTTTTTGTGAAAAATACCAAAATATCGTGAAAAAATGGAAAATTTAGCGATTTGCAAAATGTTAAATTTTCTGCTTGTGAGACAAATAATCTTACCACTCAAAATAGTGAATAACTAACATAGACCATATGTCTACTTTATGTTGACATCATTATTTCAACTTCCTTTTAATTTTTTGGGACACTAGGAGGCTTACAATATGAATAGCAAATTCTCAAATTTTCAAGAAAATTTCAAACACTGATTTTTTTAGGGACCAGTTCAGTTCTGATGTGACTTTGAGGGACTTGTATGTGAGACACCCCCATAAATGATGCCATTTCAAAAACTGCACCCCTCACAGTATTCAAAACAGCATTTTGGAAGTTTGTTAACCCTTTAGGTGTTTCACAGGAATTAAAACAAAGTGTAGGTGAAATTTCAAAATTTCTTTTTTTTTGCAGATTTGCAATTTTAATACATTTTTATAAGGAACACAGTACATTTTACTAGAGAAATGTGACTAAAAATTGATTCCCCCAATTCTTTTGTTTTCATAAATATCCTATATGTGGCCCTAGTGTGCACGGTGACCAAACCACAGGCTTCATAATAGAAGGAGCACCTACTTGATTTTGGAGCCTCCTTTTTATGAGATTATTTTTTAGGCACCATGTAGGTTTCAAGGCACCATAAGATGCTAAAAGTTAGGAACCCCCCCACAAGTGACCCCATTTTGCAAACTACACCCCTCAGGGAATTCATCTAGGGGTATAGTGTACATTTCAAACCCCCAGGGGTTTCACCAATTGTGGTACAACTGGGCAGTGAAAATGAAAAATTATTTTTTTTACACAAAAATGCAGTTCTGGCTCCAAATTTGTCATTTTCAGAAGGTATGAAGGAGACAAAGCACCCCAAAATCTGTGCCCCAATTTCTCCCGAGTACGGCAATGCCTCACATGTGACCAAAAAATACCAGTTGGGTGCATGGCAGGACTCAGAAGGGAAGGAGTGATTTTTGGATTTTGCAGCACAGATTCTGGTGGAATGAATGGTGGGTGCTATGTCGCATTAGCAAGACCCCCCAAGCACCAATACAGTGGAACCCCCCCACAAGTCACCCCATTTTGAAAACTACACCCCTCAGGGAATTCATCTAGGGGTATAGTGTACATTTCAAACCCCCAGGGGTTTCACCAATTTTGATACAAGTGGGCAGTGAAAATGAAAAATTACATTTTTTTACACAAAAATGCAGTTCTGGCTCAAAATTTTTCATTTTCAGAAGGTATGAAGGAGAAAAAGCACCCCAAAATCTGTGCCCCAATTTCTCCCGAGTACGGCAATGCCTCACATGTGACCAAAAAATACCAGTTGGGTGCATGGCAGGACTCAGAACGGAAGGAGTGATTTTTGGATTTTGCAGCACAGATTTTGGTGGAATGAATGGTGGGTGCTATGTTGCACCAATACAGTGGAACCCCCCCACAAGTCACCCCATTTTGCAAAGTACACCCCTCAGGGAATTCATCTAGGGGTATAGTGTACATTTCAAACCCCCAGGGGTTTCACCAATTTTGATACAAGTGGGCAGTGAAAATGAAAAATTATTTTTTTTACACAAAAATGCAGTTCTGGCTCCAAATTTGTCATTTTCAGAAGGTATGAAGGAGACAAAGCACCCCAAAATCTGTGCCCCAATTTCTCCCGAGTACGGCAATGCCTCACATGTGACCAAAAAATACCAGTTGGGTGCATGGCAGGACTCAGAAGGGAAGGAGTGATTTTTGGATTTTGCAGCTCAGATTCTGGTGGAATTTTGGTGGGTGCTATGTCGCATTAGCAAGACCCCCCAAGCACCAATACAGTGGAACCCCCCACAAGTCACCCCATTTTGCAAACTACACCCCTCAGGGAATTCATCTAGGGGTATAGTGTACATTTCAAACCCCCAGGGGTTTCACCAATTTTGATACAAGTGGGCAGTGAAAATGAAAAATTACATTTTTTACACAAAAATGCAGTTCTGGCTCGAAATTTTTCATTTTCAGAAGGTATGAAGGAGAAAAAGCACCCCAAAATCTGTGCCCCAATTTCTCCCGAGTACGGCAATGCCTCACATGTGACCAAAAAATACCAGTTGGGTGCATGGCAGGACTCAGAACGGAAGGAGTGATTTTTGGATTTTGCAGCTCAGATTCTGGTGGAATTTTGGTGGGTGCTATGTCGCATTAGCAAGACCCCCCAAGCACCAATACAGTGGAACCCCCCCACAAGTCACCCCATTTTGAAAACTACACCCCTCAGGGAATTCATCTAGGGGTATAGTGTACATTTCAAACCCCCAGGGGTTTCACCAATTTTGATACAAGTGGGCAGTGAAAATGAAAAATTACATTTTTTTACACAAAAATGCAGTTCTGGCTCAAAATTTTTCATTTTCAGAAGGTATGAAGGAGAAAAAGCACCCCAAAATCTGTGCCCCAATTTCTCCCGAGTACGGCAATGCCTCACATGTGACCAAAAAATACCAGTTGGGTGCATGGCAGGACTCAGAAGGGAAGGAGTGATTTTTGGATTTTGCAGCACAGATTTTGGTGGAATGAATGGTGGGTGCTATGTTGCACCAATACAGTGGAACCCCCCCACAAGTCACCCCATTTTGCAAAGTACACCCCTCAGGGAATTCATCTAGGGGTATAGTGTACATTTCAAACCCCCAGGGGTTTCACCAATTTTGATACAAGTGGGCAGTGAAAATGAAAAATTACATTTTTTTACACAAAAATGCAGTTCTGGCTCAAAACTTTTCATTTTCAGAAGGTATGAAGGAGACAAAGCACCCCAAAATCTGTGCCCCAATTTCTCCCGAGTACGGCAATGCCTCACATGTGACCAAAAAATACCAGTTGGGTGCATGGCAGGACTCAGAAGGGAAGGAGTGATTTTTGGATTTTGCAGCTCAGATTCTGGTGGAATTTTGGTGGGTGCTATGTTGCATTAGCAAGACCCCCCAAGCACCAATACAGTGGAACCCCCCACAAGTGACCCCATTTTGCAAACTACACCCCTCAGGGAATTCATCTAGGGGTATAGTGTACATTTCAAACCCCCAGGGGTTTCACCAATTTTGATACAAGTGGGCAGTGAACATGAAAAATTACATTTTTTACACAAAAATGCAGTTCTGGCTCAAAATTTTTCATTTTCAAAAGGTATGAAGGAGAAAAAGCACCCCAAAATCTGTGCCCCAATTTCTCCCGAGTACGGCAATGCCTCACATGTGACCAAAAAATACCAGTTGGGTGCATGGCAGGACTCAGAAGGGAAGGAGTGATTTTTGGATTTTGCAGCACAGATTCTGGTGGAATGAATGGTGGGTGCTATGTTGCACCAATACAGTGGAACCCCCCCACAAGTCACCCCATTTTGCAAACTACACCCCTCAGGGAATTCATCTAGGGGTATAGTGTACATTTCAAACCCCCAGGGGTTTCACCAATTTTGATACAAGTGGGCAGTGAAAATGAAAAATTACATTTTTTTACACAAAAATGCAGTTCTGGCTCAAAATTTTTCATTTTCAGAAGGAATGAAGGAGACAAAGCACCCCAAAATCTGTGCCCCAATTTCTCCCGAGTACGGCAATGCCTCATGTGTGACCAAAAAGTGGCAGGACTCAGAAGGGAAGGAGTGATATTTGGATTTTGCAGCACAAATTCTGGTGGAATGATGGTGGGTGCTATGTCGCATTAGCAAGACCCCCAAAGCACCAATACAGTGGAACCCCCCCACAAGTGACCCCATTTTGCAAACTACACCCCTCAGGGAATTCATCTAGGGGTATAGTGTACATTTCAAACCCCCAGGGGTTTCACCAATTTTGATACAAGTGGGCAGTGAACATGAAAAATTACATTTTTTTACACAAAAATGCAGTTCTGGCACAAAATTTTTCATTTTCACAAGGAATGAAGGAGACAAAGCACCCCAAAATCTGTGCCCCAATTTCTCCCGAGTACGGCAATGCCTCACATGTGACCAAAAAATACCAGTTGGGTGCATGGCAGGACTCAGAAGGGAAGGAGTGATTTTTGGATTTTGCGGCTCAGATTCTGGTGGAATGAATGGTGGGTGCTATGTGGCATTAGCAAGACCCCCGAAGCACGGTGAAATTATGAACCTAATATTCCATAGATGTGTGGTATATTTTAAAACACTCCTTTATACATAGGCCGGGTTTGTCGGGGCAAGTGTCACACTGGAAAATAGTTTGCTTTCTTATTCCCTTTTTATAGCAAACTTTGCACCTTTTTTGTGTCCTGCCCTTTTTTCCAGTGGAGGGGATTTCATCAGGAAAATGCTGCCCTGGTACAATACGGGGGCCAGTACTAGAAGTACTGGGGCCCTCTGCCTGCTGGTTCCCAAATATTAGGCCCTTTATGACTTCCTCTTGAAAGTGCATAAATGTCCCCCTCTGGCCGGTAGAACGGAATAGCACGTAAGCGTTATACAGTGCCATCTGGATGATATACACGGCCACCTTCTTGTACCAGATTTTTGTTTTCCGCAGGGCACTGTACGGCTTCAGTACCTGATCTGAAAGATCCACTCCGCCCATGTACCTATTGTAATCCAGGATACAATTAGGTTTTGAGGTGTGGGTACTGGTACCTCGTACAGGGACGGAGGTGGTACTGTCTCCGTGAATTGTTGTCAGTATAAGGACATCCCTCTTGTCCTTATATTTGACCAACAACATATTTTCGTTGCATATTCCCCTGCTTTCACCCCTTCTCATTACTTGGGCAATGTGCGTTTTTGGGAGGCCTCTTTGGTTCTTGCGCACAGTACCGCAAGCTGCTGTACCTCTTGAACCAAGGGCCTTAAACAGGGGGATGCTGGTGTAAAAGTTATCCACATAGAGGTGATAACCTTTATCCAGGAAGGGGTGCACTAAATCCCAGACAATTTTCCCACTAACACCTACGAGGGAGGGGGGGCATTCTGGCGGTTCAATTCTTGAATCCTTCCCTTCATAAACCCTAAACCTGTGGGTGTACCCTGAGGTGCTTTCACACAGTTTATACATTTTTATGCCATACCTTGCCCTCTTACTGGGAAGGTACTGGCGGAATTTAACCCTTCCTTTAAAATGTATAAGGGACTCGTCGATACAAATAAATTTTTCAGGGATGTACACCTCTTCAAATTTGGCACTGAAATGATCAATGACCGGCCTGACTTTGAATAGCCGGTCAAAGGTGGGATCATCTCTGGGTGGGCACTGTGCATTATCGGTGTAATGTATAAATTTAAGAATTGTCTCAAATCGAGTCCGGGTCATGGCCATACGGTAAAATGGAGTACTGTACAGAACATCTGTACTCCAATATTGCCTAATTTCTGGCTTTTTTACTATGCCCATATGAAACACCAGACCCCAAAACGTCATCATCTCTACTGCATCTACAGGGGTCCACCTAGCAAATGATGACGTGGGGTTTTGAGCAATAAACTGCTGGGCATATAAATTAGTTTGGTCCACCATTAAATTTATAAAATCATCAGAGAAAAATAATTTGAAAAAGTCAATTTCTCTGAGACCTGTGGAATCAAATTGGATTCCTGGCATGGCCAAAAACTCAGGAACCTGGGGCTCAAAATTGTCTGGTGGTGGGGTCCATACGAGATCAATTATTGGGGGGGGGGTCTCAGCTGCTCTACGGGGGCGTCTTTGAGGGGGTCCCTCATCACCAGAGGAGGAAGAGGAGCTTAAGGCGAATCCTTCAAATTCCCCGCTTGCATCACTGGCTGTGTCAGAGTCAGAAGCAAGCATGGCATATGCCTCCTCCACTGAATACATTCTCCTGGATGACTGGGAGGACATTTGGGAGGACATTTGGGAGGACATTTGGGATGCCATTTTTATTTTTGTGTTACTGGTAGTGAAATGTTTCAACACGTGTATAGTGTAGGGGGGGGGGTACAAACTTTATTTCAATCCGGGGGGTATGTAGTGTGTAGTGTGTATGTGGTGCAGAAAAAAAAAAATACTTTATACCAATAAAAAAAAAAAAATGAAGGGGTTAAAAATAAAAAATTTAAGGGGTTAAAAAAAAAAAAAAAGGTCCTGCGCCAAAAATTGAGCACAGATGTTGGTCAGTAACGTCTGTCACTGAACAGCGCTCAAAGGCAACAGGAATTTGATCAAAAAAAAAAATATATAGATCAACCCTGTGCCGAAAAAGATGATCAGTGATGTACGTCACTGATCAGCGCACAGCGGCCACAGGACACCCACAAAATCACAGTGTGTGTAAAAAAAAAATTAAAAAAAGACCCCACAGCACACACACAAAAAAAAAAGGTGATCAGTGATGCGACACTGATTACCAGTGAGGTGCAGCAGGTGCACAACCTTTGGTGCAACTGACAGGTATATATAAAAAAAAAAAAACCTCTGTACCCCCAAAAAAGTTGCTGATCACCTCAGATATAGTGATCAGCACAAAAGGCGGGGGCAGCAGACACAAAATTTAGCACTCTCTGTCACTATCTCTCTCTATCTCTCTATCTCTCACTATCTATCACTCTATGACACTGCAGCAGCAGCACTGACAGGTATATCTATATATAAAAAAAAAACCTGCGCCCCCAAAAAGTTGCTGATCAGTTAATTTATACTGATCAGCACAAAAGGAGGGGGCAGCAGTCAGTTATATCAAAAATATATAGCACAATCTGTCACTATCTCTCTCTATCTCTCTCTCTCTATCTCTCTATAACTATCACACTGCAGCAGCACAAAATATAGCACTCTGTCACTAGGCCTCTCTATCTATCTCTCTCTATCTCTCTCTCTCTATCTATAACTATATCACACTGCAGCAGCACAAAATATAGCACTCTCTGACACTATCTCTCTCTCTATCTCTCTCTCTCTATCTCTCTCTATCTCTCTATAACTATCACACTGCAGCAGCACAAAATATAGCACTCTGTCACTAGGCCTCTCTATCTATCTCTCTCTCTCTATCTCTCTCTCTCTATCTATAACTATATCACACTGCAGCAGCACAAAATATAGCACTCTCTGACACTATCTCTCTCTCTATCTCTCTCTATCTCTCTCTATCTCTCTCTATCTCTCTCTATCTCTCTATCTATCTCTCTCTCTATCTAGCTAGTACACTGCAGCAGCACAATTTCACAGGAAGGCACAAGTAGCAACAGGATCCAGGAAGCAGTGATGAAGCAGCGATCAGGTAAGTATGGAGCAAGTATGGAGCAAGGTTCTGGTCAGTATGGCGGCAGGGAGGTACGGTGACCGCACTGCACGCTATTCCAGACCGGAATGGCGTCTGCAGTGCAGTCACCGTTAGTTTAAATCCCCCTCCTTGGCTGTGATTGGTCCGTCGGTCCGACGAACCAATCACGGCCTTTGGGGGCGGGCGGGGTGAGGTGGGGTGACACCAGTGTCACCCTTACACCCCGCGGTGATTGGTGCTGTACTTTACAGCACCAATCACCTCTGATCCCGTGTCACCGGCGAACGTTATTCGCCGGTGACACAGGAAAACGCTGTAATTGGCTGTTCACACTGAACAGCCAATCACAGCGATCGCCGACGGGGGGGCGGCATCGCAGCCCCCCCTGGGCATGCACGGACATGTCTGCTGTCAGGGACAGCAGACATGTTGAAACTGTCACCGCGTCTATAGACGCGGTGACAGTTTAAATCCATGACGTACATTTACGCCATGTGTCGGGAAGTGCTTCCCGACCATGACGTAAATGTACGTCAAATGTCGGGAAGGGGTTAAACACACTTGACACAACATATAATAAAGTGCTAATTGCACTTGTGAAGAAAAGAGGAGAAAATGTGTATAAAGATTAAAATAAGTAAGGTAGCAGGGAGATGCTGATCTCCCTGCTAGTTTTTTTTAAACAGGTTTTCCTATGGGGCAGCCATTTTCTGAAAGACCCTTTTTTTCATAAGTGCTTCCGACCATACTGAACTGCAGTGCCGGGATCCACAACGGAGGTGTACCGGCTGCATGGGGGTAGGTCGACACGGGTGGGGGGGTGTCGACACACGCGCCGGTGGAGGGGGGAGCTGCACGGAGGGGAGGGCTGAAGGCTGCACTGGCTTTGACCCTGTATTTGGAAAGTTTCCAAAAACGGGTCTGCCAGTGTCAAAAAATCGGCACTTAAATGGTAATATACCGTTTAAGAGCTGCGGTGTGAAAGGGGTTTTATCTGGCAGACCCGTTTTTGGAAATGTTTTCAAATACAGGGTCAAAGCCAGTTATGCGGTCTGAAAGCAGCATAATGCACAGATAGCATGACTTGTATGTAACTAACTCATAAGTTAGCAAAGATTTCTATAGCAAGTCAAATAGCAAAGGAATCTCAGTGTGTGCAGCCATTACAGTTCTGGTCCAGACACTTATAAAGTGTAAAAGACCTCTGCAAACTTTCAAACCCTGTCGGCCATAGTGCAGGTCTGTTTAAACCTAATAAAGAGCGATAGCTCAATCAGCAGCCCTTCCGTCACTATCCAGACGAGGCGCACGGCTATGAGGATTTAGTCTCCACAATACCATGGGTTATTTCATGCTCTGACAGGGCACTATGGCAAACGTCACTATAGTGGACCCTGAAGTATAATTTATCCACAGGTTAACCTTCGGTATTCCTGCTCAATGGAAGTTGGAGAATAATTTGACTTTGTATTCCTTCAGGCCTCTAGTAGCCTTGCACCCCAGCCGGGTAGCACTTTCGGGGGATGCAGCTGTGGAGGTGCGGTACGAATTGTGTAATGGTTAACCATTCAAACAACGCCATTACCCTAACTGTGTGGAGTTTATGTAATTCTCCCCGTACTTGCGTGGGATTACTCCAGGTACTCCTGTTTTCTCCCACAAACAATTAGGTTTGTCAATTCTTACGGTTTTCCACTAAATTATGTTAGCCGAGTAACACTGCCTGCAGCTTTTATAATTAATAGTGAAGTACAGATGGTGTAGTGGTTTCGTCATCTGGGGACTTCGTCAGGGGGTGACGAAGTCCCCAGATGACGAAACCGGTTGGGCGTGGCCTAAACTGACAACGCTATGCTTTTGGAGTTCCTGACCACGGAATCCCTGGCGGCGGCGAAAAGGCTGGTCCCGGCTATTCAAGTTGTTGGTGCACCGTGTTGGATATCACTGTGGCAAGCTGTTTGCTGTTATCTATGATGTATGTGAGCCTGCACTTTTAGTAAAATTTGTTTTACACTTTGATCATATCTGCGCTTTTTCTCCAATTTCTTTCTACATATATATATATATATATATATATATATATATATATAAATAAATAAAACAACAAAGCAAAGAAGCGCTCCATAGTGCAGAATCACTTGATAAAAACTTTTTTATTGTATCCACACTGGATAAAAGATGAATGGGTAGAACGTACCCCAAATAACTGTTCACACAACTGCAGATGTTAACAGCATGGATGTTTAAACTGTATCACACAGTACTTGCCAGAGCGGTTACACTCACTGCACACGATCAACGCCAGGCCACGGTCCTACGCGTTTCGTCACCAGGACTTCGTCAGAGGGCTCAGGGCATCATATATATATGATGTATACTGTTGCGGGGCCAGCATTCTTGCTGTTTACATTCAAACAGCATTTCTATATAGTTTCCTGTTTGTTTGTTTTCTAATGTATCTACATGCACATAAATTATAACCAAAACTGATCCTTTTGGTAAACCGTGTTTTATACACGCAAGAGTACATCTTAAGGCATCGACTGGGTAATGCTATTATGCATAAGCTGCTTCGGTCTTGAAACCAAAGTAAAAAGGGCAGTCCTGCGGGATCTCCGGCAGGCAGAGCCTTGGTTTCAAGGTCACCCTGGGCAGGTCCAGTCGGCCGACGTAAAAAAACTTGGTTTTTATCAACCACTTGGGTGGCACTCTGAGTGGGCCGGCCATGACAAAGGCCTACTGCTTCTTTTAATGGGTGCAGGGCAAGATCCTGGCCTTGTTGGCAAAAATATGGATGCCGACGGATGGACCCTCCCTTCGGAGGTGTTCCTGTGGTTGGTAGGCCATTGGGGTGGACCAATAGTGGATTGATGGTTTTACGCCACATTCACCAGGTCACCCTGTATGGGTCCAGGTCTCGAGGCCCAGCAGTTTACAGGGTCAATGCTCTGTCAGCCCAGTGGCTGTTCATTCTGAGGTATGTTATTTCCCATTTTGCTCCTTCTCAAAGTTTTTCGTACGTTAAAAGCAGAGATGGGGGCACCAGGAGATTCTGGTTCTCGGATCTGCGGACACTGTCAGGGGCCTCTCTGATCCGTCTGCCTCTAGGGCCTGAACCGCTCACGGGGCTGTTGAGACCACCTCATTAGGTGCCACGGGCTTGACTTCGGGGTCATATCACCTATGCTCAGGGCCCATCAGCCTTCTTTGGCTGGTGCTTATCGCAGCTGGCGTGATTATTATTTTTCATGGCGTCTCCCAGGATTTACCGTTTGTCTAGGGTTTTGTCCTTTTGGTAAAAGTAGTGGGGGTGGGCCTCCGCCTGTCTTCATTAAAGGGACAGGGCTCGGCTCTCTCCTTTTTATTTCACAGGTGATGAGCTTTGTTGCACGATCTCCGCTTCTTCTGGCAGGGGGTCCTGCAGATCCAACCTCTGGTTGTTACAAACATGGTGGTTTGATAAAATCTTTCTCTGATTCTTTGGGCCCTTTAGGGCTCTTTACAGGCTAACTGGAACAACGGCTTTCCTGTTGACCGTTGCTGCTGGGTGTCTGCCCGGTACGCTCTGTCAGGTCAGTCGCCTTTCATAGTCTAGGACGGATTCTTTGAAACGTTACTTTACACCTCACATGGTGGTCCCTGAATTTCAGGTCATCCAGGAGATAGTGATCCCTGCCCTTTGTAGGCCGGCGGTCTCTCCTAGGCAGCAATCAACTGGATGTGGGCGGTGCTTTGCACGTCTATATACATCACGCTGGAACATTTCAGCGATCTGACTTTCTCTTTATCCACTAGAGAATTCCTAAGAGGGGCTGGTCTGCTACCATGCAGACTATGGCCAGCCGATAGCTGCGGTCAGTTATCAAGTAGCCCTCCTTGTTCACCTCCCTCCCGGTTCTTGCGGGGGTATTCCGCTACATCTGTGGGTGTGTTTCGGGCTTTTACAGGTGGTGCAACTGCAGAGCAACTTGGCAAGGCGGCAACTTGGTTGTCTGCCAACGATTCTTACGTTTTTTTTTGCGTTTGTTACGTTTGCCTCCCAGAACTCTGCATTCGGCCAGAGTATACTGGCCGCGGCACAGGTGCGTCCCCACCCTTGGGTGGCTGCTTTAGGACGTCCCACTGTAATCCCTGGGGCCCCTGACGTCTGCCGCAGAAGAAACTGAGATTTGTCTTACCTGTTAAATCTCTTTCTTCGAGGACGTCAGGGGCCACAGGGATCCCTCCCTGCCGCGCCTGCTTCATTGGTATTGAAGTTCATAGTTCCTCCGTTGAGTGAACTTAGTTAAAGGTTCCTCTGTTGAAGGTACTAACACATGTTACAGTTATGGTTTCTCTGTTGAGCAACCACACACACATATATTTGTTGAATGTGTTTCTGTATGAGTTTCTCTTCCTTCTATCTTGTCTCCTGCCTGGCTTTGGAAAAAACTGAAAGTAGCTAGCCTAGGAGGCGGGGTAGAGGAGGGGAGGGGAGGAGCCAGGGCTGTCTCTGGGCAGTCCAGAAGTTTTATCCTTTCTGGTGCTGGACCTCACTCTCTACCCACTGTAATCCCTGGGGCCCCTGACATCCTCGAAGAAAGAGATTTAACAGGTAAGACATAAATCTCGGTTTCTTTCTTTTTCTACTATACGTATTGAATGATGTTATGTTGTGATGAACCTCCTCTTCGGAAGTGTGTTATATCTTTCTGCTCCCTTTCGGGCACGATCTTTATTTTATTTTTTAAAGTGCCCATGCTCCCTGTGGTCGCCTTCTATTTCCCAGTGTAACTCCAGTGACACCTGTCGACTCGGAGAAAAGGATTTACGGTAAGTACAAAATCCCTGTTTTGATTTGTGGCTCATACTTTACATTTTTACATTCTACACCAGGACAGGCCAACCTGTGGCTCTCAAGATGTTGTGAAACTACAAATCCCAGCATACCTTGCCACATATTTAACACTTCCTTATAGCAAAACTGTGGCAAGGCATGATGGGATTTGTAGTTTGACATCTGGAGAGCCACAGGTTGGCCAGGCCTGTTCTACACTGTTTACGATTACTGTCTACGCATTTAGTTGTGGAGTTCTGCAAAATGTCAGCACCTCCCCATCCAGACGGTCAGCTTTGGGACGTCCCGAGTTGTATACCTATCTCCCCTAGTGGACCAAACAGGATGCGATTTCATAGGGGACACTAGATGACCTCACATTGATAATCCTTGTTGTGGTGTTCTTTTGAGAGTATACAGCTGAATATTGGTTTTCTCAGCATATTCATATATTTGACGGTTCATTTTTGAGACTGTCCCTGGACCTTTTCTTAGCTGGTTTCTCCCATTTTTTTTTTTTTTTCCCTTCTCTTTGCTTCTTTTCCCTATCTCCACTCGGGCTTCAGTAATTTTACGGGAAGCTTGGTGGGCTGCAGAGGAGTAGGAGCCACCTACAATTCTAAACTATTTAAAATGCTACGCTCCACTCATCCACTGGTTTAGACCACAGTGTTAACTCCAGTGTCCCCTATAGAATCCTACAAAAGGAATTATCAGTAAGTAGAAAATCCTGTTTTTTTTTTTTTTTTTTCACTGTCTTCCTATTGCATGTCGATTATATGGACTTGACCCTAGTGTCTATCTAGTCTATATCGCATCCACAGTAGACCAATAATACAGTTTGCTGATTGAAACACTTTATGATGCAATGAAAAATGTGTTTTCTGGCTGAATAAAATATAGAATTTCTGATTTACTTGAATATTTCAGTGTTTATATTCAACCCTGCTGATCCTGTGCCGCTTTATGTCCATCCGGATGTCTGCCAGAGCAATATAGAATGGGCTGTGTTTGTGCCAAGGGATGTACCAGAAACACTAGCATCAAAAAGTCACAAGTGGTTGACCAGATCCCAACTTTATTTGTTCTTAGATACCCAGGTAATGCAGCATTACGATTATATTGTGTATGGAAAGATCTCTTCTAAAGTTTTCCTTGGTTAATAATTCCTCTAAATGTTTCATGTTCAGTCATGAAATCTATCTAACTGGAATTTTATTCTTTACTGTGTATAGTAGCTTGTGCAGCATTTCATATTCTGGTACTTATGTTAGTTGGGCGTCCACTATAGTTAGTACACTCATACCCTCACTATCCATGTTGGCATGGAGTTGATTTTATATAGTGTGGCGAGGGGACGCGGGGAACTAAGCAAATGGCTTAGTGGGCGCCCAACTAACATATATAAGTACCCATATTCGCTGTCTTATTTTTTCAACTCTTCACTCACATGATCGATCTCTTTCTCTCTCTTTTAGGAGCTGATAACTTTTAGAACAAAGTCCCAAGAAGAGCGAATAAAACCACTGAGTAAATTGGTAAGTGTGCAATTTTAATACTCCTTGAGACCTGTTATACCTTCACCCAAGTGTTCACTTACTTTTTATGCTATCATACACTGTTTCTGCTTAGATCAGCCACATGCTCATTTGGTAAGGCTAAACAACCACCCATTGGGGGGTATTCAAATGTTTTGTTCCCTTTTTCACACCTATTCTCCCTTTTTTTTCACACAGCATTTATATGTTGGGATATGAGTGTGATATTCAATTCTTCCCCGTCTTTTAAAAGTTGAATGTTTTTTGAACATCTTTTTTTTCAGTCATTTTCAATGGGCTTCCTATTCAAATGTTTGGTGATAAGTTTCACACCTTTTAATAGTCATTTAAACTTGGTCATGTTCTCGTCATTTTATGCACCTGGGTGTCGGGTGGTGATATAGGTGTTTGTTTTTTGCTTTTTAACCCCCTAAAAATTTAAGGGGGTGGGTTTGTGTGGCACTTTGTGCATTATCCCTTTGCTAGATGTGCTGTCTAGTGCCGGGGGGTTAGCAGCTGTGTCGGCAGTGCACAAGGTTCCAGTGATGTTGGCTGAGCGGGTGTGCCGACAGGTGCCTGTGAGATCTGTGCTGGCAGTCTTAGCCAGGTTGGTGTGCATAGCAGTGTCCTTAGCCCCCCTCTCCCCCTACCAGTGTCATTAGCCCCCCTCACCACATCACAATGTCATTAGTAGGGATGGCCATCAAATTAAAATCATCAATGGTTTATGGCCGATGTTGAATACTTTTACCATCGATGTGGTTTGCAACAACCAGATTGTTTCCCTACATCGATGTGAAAGGAGAACCGATGTTTCTTTTTTTCTTTCAAGGTCTCGGGATGCGGAACATAGCTCTGCCCCCTGACACCCAGTAGCCCCGCCCCCGAGTTCCCCGATGGCCATCCCTAGTCATTAGCCCCCTACCCCCATAGCAGTGTCATTAGCCCCCTCCCTCCTCCCTATAGGTCTCCCCCACCGCTACAGCATTGTCACAAGCCCCATTTCCCCCTCCTTATAGGTCCCCCATAGCTGTGTTATTAGACCCGATCCGTATCTAACCTTTGTCCTTTGGGGCTGGGTCCTGTTCTGCAGCTCTGCTGGCTTCCTCTGCTCTCCTCAGTCAGTGCTCAGCCCACTCAGACAGCAAGTGAAAGTAAACTCACTTCCTGCCTTGAATACTGGCTGCGTGCTGCTGCTGTTGCCTCCTGTGGTCTACCCTCTCCTCCTGGCTGCGAGAGCCACCCAGGAACAGGAGCGGCTGTGCACTCAGCATGCATTGCAGCAAAAGGCTGCTGCTTCATGGAGGATGTGATATGTGTGGTCTTTCAACACACCACTCATTCTCTACATTGGCGTCTCTATGGGGGCTTTTAGAGGTGAGGAGTCAGACCAGGCTAGCCACCAGGGAACAGTTAGGGGGAGGAGCTACCTCACCGCACAGCTTACAGCTCTGTCATATTTAGAGGGGTGAAGCTGCCCCTTGCGCCTCACGTTCCGATGCCTCTGCCAGCGACATTTGCCTGGAGCTCGCGTGTGGGAGAGCAACCCTTGCAAACCACCCCACTGACCCCAGGTGAACTTTCTCAGGAGTGGGGTGGAGGGGAGGAGAACATGAGGGAGCAGGAGGGACCGTCACCTAATACAGGTGAACCACGCTTTATAGTTTGTCAGGCAGCAGGATAGCAAATCAGGGACAGCGCCTACCTGTTTTGCATCCTCTGCCAAGCGGGCCCTGGTGATAAAAAGAGCACACTAATAAAGCCGTCCTCCCCTCAATAGACGACCACAAAAATAATAATTAAATAGCGGAGACAACCATTTGTTTAAACAACGTCAAGGCCGTCCAACTGAAGGAGGTGAAAAAATAGATGCCCAAAGCTGAAGATTTCAGTAAACCCCCATTGTGTATTCATTCACCGTTAACATTTTAACCTTTTTTGTCCTTTTCACAGGTTTCATTTAAAAAGACTAAGGGCCAGATGTACTAAGCCCGAAAAGTGATAAAATGGAGAAACCACCAGCCAATCAGCTGCTAACTGTCATATCACAGGCTGTGTTTGAAAAATGACAGGAAGGAGCTGATTGGCTGGCGGTTTTTCACTCTCCATTTTATCACTTTTCAAGCTTAGTACATCTCGCCCTATGGGCCACATGTATCATGCTTCAAAAAGTGATAAAATGCAGCGTGATAAACAACCAACCAATCATCTCCTGCCTGACATTTTTCAAACGCAGTCTGTGACATGGCAGGTAGGAGCAGATTGGCTGGTGGTTTATCTATCTCCATGTTACCACTTTTGAAGCTTAGTGTATCTGTCCCTAAAGCTTGGTACACACTAGGCAATATATTGTGATCTGTACATGCAGCTCAATCTGACGATGTAGTCAGTGACTGCATGAACAGAGCAGTGGGCAGGAGAGGTCACTTACCGATATTGGTCAGTGTGTGTGCACTAAATTGTTCTTCCGTGGCAGTGTGGACCCAGTGTAAGCCAGACATGGTACACAACTCTATAGCTACTGTACTAACATGGGAAAATAAAACCATATAGTTCCCCAATAGTGTATTTGTCCTATTTGCTATGAAGCAAATATAAAATAAGCTGGTATCAATAATGAACAGTTATATATTTTAGGAGTATATCTAAGGCTACTGCCGACTAGCAGTCAGGCAGACTAGTATTGCCACATATCTTACTACTTGGAATCTTTGGCTTCATCAGGATTGCTCAGGGTGTCTGCAGTTATTTGATGGTGTTTTACTGTATGTTAGTAATTAGAATGTTTAACCTTTTCGAGGGGAGGGGGATGGGTTTTTTTGGGGGGTCTGCACACAGATTGAATATACCCTTTGTTTTTGATTGGTATAGGGTTTTATTTAATGGAAGAAGAAGCCGCCATTTTATTAGAGTAATTTGGCGGGGGTGCTATCTGGGCAATTTGGTTTAGAACTGGTTTAAAGAAAGAAAATAATTTGCACGGTGGATGCACACCAGAAAGGATGGTTTATTTTGTTATTTAAAACTTAACCTTTATTGTTTTGTTTTTATAAAATATATAGAGAGGAACCAGATATCTGCGTTCTTTGTAGTTATGTGGAACTACAGGTCTGGGTCCACTCCGCTTTTATGTGAAATTGATAAGAGGTTAAAAATTAGACATACAGGTCACACATACATATAAAGTGAAGTGCTTGTGCACTGTTAAAGTAGGAAAGTGTGTTATTAGGGTTAAAAGTGTTCGCTGGACATGTTACTTTTTTCTAATATTTTGCTGTATAGAGAGTTTCTTCTGTTCTTGTTGTCGAGAGCAGGAGGTTGTGTAGGTATTGGGTTGACAACTCTTGTACCTTTACTCCCAGACATGTAGGTTTGTATAAGAAACAGTTTATTATTGCTTAAATTAAGTGCTAGTTTTCTCATAGCGTCAAATATATCGGTTTTTATTGTTCACTCTTTTTTTCTCTTTTTCCACAGTTATGTGGTGGTGATGTCACTTGATGTCTTGTTGTGACACTTTAACCAAGTAATTGGTACTTTCTGGGCTGCAGTTGTATTTGCACTGTATATATTTTTACACCTTTTTGTTTTTCCTTATCCGACCTTAGGTAGAATCTGTTTTGGTTGGGTGGTTGGATACAGTTAAGCTTAATAAGAACACTTGATAAACAACTGCAGCCCAGAAAGTACCAATTACTTGGGTAAAGTGTCACAACAAGACATCACCACCACATAACTGGAAAAAGAGTGAACAATAAAAACCGATATATCTGACGCTATTAGAAAACTAACACTTCATTTAAGCAATAATAAACTGTTTCTTATCCAAACCTACATGTCCGGGAGTAAAGGTACAAGAGTTGTCAACCCAATACCTACACAACCTCCTGCTCTCGACAACAAGAACAGAAGACACTGTCTATACAGCAAAATTTTAGAACAAAGTAACATGTCCAGCGAACACTTTTAACCCTAATAACACACTTTCCTACTTTAACAGTGCGCAAGCACTTCACTTTATATGTGTGTGACCTGTATGTCTAATTTTTAACCTCTTATCAATTTCACATAAAAGCGGAGTGGACCCAGACCTGTAGTTCCACATAACTACAAAGAACGCAGATATCTGGTTCCTCTCTATATATTTTATAAAAACAAAACAATAAAGGTTCATTTTAAATAACGAAATAAATTATCCTTTCTGGTGTGCATCCACCGTGCAAATTATTTTCTTTCTTTAAACTAGTAATTAGAATGGTATAACCTACAGGTTGAGTATTCATTATCCAAAATGCTCGGGACCAGAGGCATTTTGGATAAGATTATTCCATATTTTTGAATATTTTTATTTTTGAATGAGGTATCTTGAGGGATGTTGCATTTATGTTGTACAAATACATCAAATCCATGAAATACACACAAATACTGTTTATTGTATTTGTGCAGGAAACAAGGTATTTAAACATGAAACAAATTGTGTACTATTTCAGACACTGCATCTGAATGCCAAGCCATACTTTTCTTGCACATATTTAGTGCCAGTTACATAACCTTTCCCCAGTAGTCCCAGTTATGCCCCTTTCAGACCGCACTTAAAAAACGGTATTTTGCCGATTTTTAACCGTTTTAAAACGGTAATCTGTGCGGTCTGAAAGGTGCAGGACCACTTTACCGTTTTACAAAAGCCGTTTGTAAAACGGTTAAAATGGAGGGTCCTACCTGTTTCAGACCCGGTATTTTGGCATCAAAATCTGGTCTGAAACGGTATTTAGGACCCAGCCAATGAGCTGGGTCATAAATTCAGAGCAGTGAATATTTAATGAGCGCTCATTAAATATTCACAGCACTTAATAAGAAAAGTGACTTTCGGAAAATGGCTGCCCCCATACGAAAGACAGTTTTTTTTAAACAGGTTTTCCTATGGGGCAGCCATTTTCTGAAAGACACTTTTTTTCATAGGTGCACCCGTCCATACTGCAGTGCTGGAATCCGCAATTACGGAGGTACCGGCTGCAGGAGGGGGGGTGGTTTGTTAGCCCTGGGAGGGGGGTGTTTGGGGGTGTTAACCCGCGCGCGGGGGGGGGGGGGTGGTTTGTTATCCGGGGGGGGGGGGGGGGGGGGGGGGGCTGAAGACTGGCTTTGACCCTGTATTTGGAAAGTTTCCAAAAACGGGTCTGCCAGTGTAAAAGAAAATTCACTTAAACGGTAATATACCGTTTAAGAGATGCGGTGTGAAAGGGGTTTTACCTGGCAGACCCGTTTTTGGAAACGTTTTCAAATACAGGGTCAAAGCCAGTTTTGCGGACTGAAAGCAGCATTACAGATGTACCTAGTACCTATATTTGTAGACTATGGTTTTCTGAATAATTTGGATAAGGGATACTCAACCTGTACAGGGTTCGCAAAAACGCGCTATAGCGCGTATTTTACCCTAAACCGGTCCCCGGGGACTCAGTTTTTAAAACTAAAGGGGTCCCCGAGGACGCGCTGTGCTGAACCTATGAGGCGACGCCGTGTTTGGCTGTCACTCTTGTGATGATTGCTGTAGTGCAGTGTGGGCTGAAGAAGAACCTCCCCCACTAACCTCCCACTCTGGAGCCGAGCACATCAGGCCAGAGCGTCCCTCCCATACTGTGACGGCAGAGTGTGGGCAGAAGTCACCGCTTCCTTCTGGTGCTGTGTAGCCGTTACTCGCGGTGTGCGCGTCTCCGTGCTCTCCCTCTGTCTGTCTCACTGACACAGCCCCGGGACGCTGCCGTACGCGCTGTACGGCAGCCTCCCGGGGCTGTGTCAGTGAGACAGACAGAGGGGGAGCACGGAGACGCGCACACAGCGAGTAACGGCTACACAACACCGCAAGCAACATGGGTGAGTCACATCTAGCCCGGGCTGCGGCTGTGTGTACGGGCGGGGTGGTGGACGGAACAAGAGGCCCCGCGCAGAGAGGAGGCTGGGCACCAGCAATGATGGGAGAGGGGATGTACTAAAAGGAATGAGTGGAATGACAGTGTTGTCTGCAGATAAGGAATGCCAATTGACTATAATGGGAGAAAATGACATACATATAAATGACATTGTCTCCCATTATACTGAATTGGCATTCCTTATCAGCAGACCAGACTGTCATTCCACTGTCATTCCTTTTAGTATGTCCATGGGAGAGGACTACTGGGTGTGAGGGAGGCCGCGCTGTATGAATGAGCGCTGCAGGCTGGGCGCGGGATAGCCTTATAGGTCACTGCCATGGGCTATATGTGATTAGAAGTGGAGTTATCAGGTTACCCCCATAATACTTCATGTGTCATTCTATATGGGGAGGCGGAGGTGTAATGGGGCTATGGCAGACCTTGGACTAATGTGGGCTACCGAATGGGGTTATGGGAGATCTTAGGGTAATGTGCCCTGTTTAATGGGACTATGGCAGGTGTGTGCTGGGGCTATAGCAGACCATGGGGTATCTTGTGCTGTGTAGTGGGGCTATAACATACCGCAGGATAATGAGGGCTGTGTAATGAGTCTATGGAAGACTGCAGGGTAACATGGGCAGGCTAATGAGGCTTTGGTAAAATAAAGGGTAACTTGGGTAGTATAATGGGGCTATGGCAGACCTTAGGGTAATTTGGGCTGTGTTATGGGAGTATGGCAGACCTCAGGGTATTGTGGGCTGCGTTATGGGGCTATGATAGACCTTGTTCCAATGTGGGCTTTGTAATGGGGCTATGGCAGACGTCAGGGTAATGTGGGCTGTGTAGTAGGACTATGGTAGACCACGGGGTACCGTATGATATGTAGTGGGGTGTGCCGCTGTGTAACGGGCTTTGGAAGACTGCAGGGTAACATGGGCTGTGTAATGGGGCCCTGGCAGACCTGACGTTAATGTGGGCTGTGAGCTTTCTGTACTACAGCTGTGTGGATTGATATGGACATTATTTGGAAATTATTTCATTCATTTTATTTCTGATTCTGTGTTGTGTTTGTGTGTGCTTGTGACTTGTTTAGTTTTCAGGTTTATATAGTTTCTAGTATATATGTATCTTTATGGGAGTGGGCCAATTGATACATCCCCCCGAACCACATGTGCCATGCTGGGGAGAGGAGGCTTTATTCCGTTGGGACCCAGAAAAGGTCAGGTAGGACCCCGATTTTTAGAAGTGAAGGGTCCCCGGGACCCACTTTTTTGGGTGGTTTTCGCGAACACTGCCTGTAATAGATTGGAATTCAATTATGTACACGTTAGATATCAAGAAATGGCATATTGAAAGTAATTTGGAAAAGATATTTACACTAAAACAGCACTAAGGAGGCAGAATAATTTAATAAAGCATGCCATAGTGTACATTCTACATATGTATTTGGAACATGGCTTCTACATGTACTGCACAGGCTCTCATCTTCCATGACAACCCACCTCTTTTCACCATAATCCTCTTATTCCTCTGCCCACGCAGGTCACCCTTGCCTCCTTCCCTTACTACACACAAAATTGACAACTTTAGAGATTAAATTTACATTGAACATATCCTCTCCTCTCATCCTATCACCCTTCCCACCGTTCTTTCTTTCCTGTCACTGGAGAACTGTCCATCTCCTCCCCTTCTACCTGCCCTCAATCACACCTTTTCCCATGTATCCATCCCTCCTTTCACTCTCCGAGTAAGAAGGGAAGGCAGAGCCTTCCCTTTCGAGCTACTGCATACTCTACAGTTTTTCTGTAAACATGATAAGAAAAATACCCTCCCCTGAACAGTCACAAAACTTTCCAGTTTATCAGGCTCATAAAGTATATTAATTCCAGTTGACATTTCAAGTTGAGCCCAGTATAGTATTGCAAGTGCAGTAGTAAGGATAGATCGCAAACCCCTTTGCTCTTACCCCAGTTGGTTCTTCCTTGTGTGGTGTTAATTTATTTATTAACAGTTTCTTATATAGCGCTCACAAATTACGCAGCGCTTTACAGAGCATAGTTATGAGCAAGAACACATAACGAATTACATTAAAAGACAATTTAGGACAAGTACATGGTTAATATGGATAGTTCCATCAGGGGAAAGGACACTAAAACAATCATCAGGGTGGCAGTGCTTTATATATTCTAAGAAAGGCACATGAGGAGAGAGGGCCCTGCTCGTGAGAGCTTACATTCTAAAGGGGAGGGTTAGACAGACAGGGGTGACACAGAAGGGAAAGAAGTGGGCATAAACAGTAGGTTAGGATGAGAGATGGTCAGGATTTATGCAGGAGGGTGGGAAGTATCAGCTAAGTCTTTTATATTTTAAGTCTAAAAAAGCGATGGGTCATTCAAGAGTAGATAGCAGAGAGACAGTTGGAGAAATGAGTGAGGATAGAGGGAGAGAGATCAGGAGAGTGTAGAGGTAGATTTCAGTATTATCAGCATAGATGTGATAGTGAAAGTCGAGTGAGCACATAAGCTCACCCAGAGAGGACATATAGAGAAAGAGAAGAGGGCCAATAATAAAATGTTGGGGGCACCTACTATCAATGGAAGAGCAGGATAGGTGAGGTCATTAGAGGTACAGCTGGTCATTTTCAAAACTGACAGTGCAAGTACAAGCTTTAACAGTGATGGTAAAAGTTGTTTTCAGATGTAAAAAGATGATATTATTGTTGAATAGCCAGATTCAGCAGCCAGGAGTAGTATGTTGTGTGAATGAATTTAACTCACTCAAAGCAGACTTTGGTTTTCTCAGTTGTTGTTTTGTCCTTCGGTTTCACTTCGGTGTATCGCTGGTATAACGCTGTAGTTATGAATCAGTTTTCCCACTTTAATAACGGCCCACTTCAATCTAGGCCCACAGATAAACTCTGGCCACAGCCTATCCGTCCACAGCCGTATGCAATGACAACTAAAGTACTCTAACAATGCATGGGTTCCCAATTCCCAATAATTGGTGTTAAGCAATAGATGTCCAATTATAGAAGTTTCCAGATCACTGATGGGAGTACACCGCTGAAGTTGCTGTCAGCATGCTCACATGTTTATTATACCTGTGGTCTTTCAAGATGGATCAATGTCTCCGGGGAAGAAGGTTGCTTCTTTAGCAATGTAGAACTGGTTTGGGATAAAGTTACAAGTGTTCTTGATCTTTACTCATTTCTCCATCACTGCCATCTGACTGTTTCTTCTGAGGAAAACGGGCATCTTCTGAGGAAACCTTCAGATGGTCTTGTGCTTTGAAATGTCATGTTGACTGTGTATGGCATTTGTAATGATTCTGCAATTTTAATTACATCAGCACTCCACAAAAAAATTCAATAAGGTTTTCTGTGTGCCTTCCCAGATGAACGGCCAACAGCCCCTCACCAATGGTACAGCGCAGTATGGTGGCACTCCACAGATGTAGTGGAATTTATTATGCTTTGTGTGTTGTCCGGGAGTTTAAATTAACTACTTCCATTTATAATGCTGAAAAAGTACTACTACTTGGGAACATTGAGCATAATGGCAGAATTAAACTGTTTAATTGCCATTTTTAATGATATTTAAGGCTTAATCCACGGACATTAAAAATCACAGCAAACACATATACGTGTGTGCGTTTGTGTGTGTGTGTGTGTGTTTATATATATATATATATGTGTGTGTGTGTGTGTGTGTGTGTGTATACGTGTATACAGGTCGAGTATCCCGTATCCGAATATCCGTTATCCGAATTATTCCGAAAACCATACATTCCAGAAAGTGAAGAAAATTTTTTTTTTTTGATAAAAACTCACTGGGAACATATGTAACAGCACTTCTGAGGACATGACATGTAACTGGCACTATATATGTACAAGAAAATGATTGCTTGCCATTCAAATTCAGTATCTGAGATAGTACACAAATTTTGTTTCATGTTTTGAAACCTTGTTTTTTGAACAAATAAAATATATTTGTGTGTATTTTATGTGGTAATAAAATATATGTGTGTATTTTATGTGTTTATACAGCATAAATGCAAGATACTTCAAAAAACATCATTAAAATATTCCGAAATATGGAATAATCCGTTATCCAAAATTCTCCTGGTCCCGAGCATTTTGGATAAGGGATACTCAACCTTTATGTGTGTGTATATAGATATATATATATATAGATATATATATATATATATAGATATATATATAGATAGATATATAGATAGATATATAGATAGATTGATAGTCTGGCATGCGGTCCGGCACTCTCCCCTCCAGATAATAACCTTGGTGCCCTCCGTGGGATAAGGGTGTAGTAGGAAATGAACATGCGGCACTCCAAGGATTTTTTCAAACAATATATTAAGGATGATAAGACACCAACGTTTCGGGGCCCAAACGCCCCTTTGTCAAGTTGATAAAGTAAACAGTGAATGGCAAATGGGTACAAAATCTTACCTTAAGTAAGGTGAAAACACCGCCCCTCCTCCTGTGCAGTCGGCGCGGGCTTCCCGTTTCTGCCCATGTCGCATGATACCGGAAGTGTCTGAAAAGTATTACCACTTCCTTGGATTCGGCTTGGAACGCAAGCTGCGTGGGGTGGAATGCAAGCTGAATGCGATTCCGGAAGTAATTGTGATGAGCTGACATGTCTGGTATACGGAGGAGACCGGCCGCTGCAAAAGAGGGAGCGTTTACATGTTTGTGCAAGTGATACATTATAAAAAAAATTGATAAATGCAATGAAGACATGATTGAAAAAGGAATCATGATAAAAGTGACAAAACAAAACATATAATGTATAAAGCACATAAGTTGAAGAACTATGAGATGGGGGACATATTGGTATCAGCAGGAAAACATCTGAAACATAAAAGGATGAACAACGCAACTGAATGGCAATGTGTACTGTATGTTATCTAAATGCCTGGGCTAATAAGCCTCAACAGTGAATGGTTATTCCTCTGGGTCCATATTAGCATTCATCTATGGAAATGAAGATAATATTACTGACAATAAATATTTGGGGAAACTTATCACAGAAAAACTGAGTAGGGTCATTTATCATTCAGTCCGGAGGGTTTCACCACATTCAATCGGTGTATCCACGTTGCTTCCAGGCGTAATAATTTTCCCTCTCTGTCCCCTCTGCGGATCGAGGCTGGCACATGATCAATGGCCATGTGTTTAAGGTCAGAGAGTTCATGATTGGCCTGAGCAAAATGTTTGGCCACTGGTAAGTCTGTGTTCTTAGAGCTGCCAGTGAGAGCTTTTTTAATGGAGGACCGGTGATTGGCCATGCATTCGCGCATGGGTCGATTCGTTTTGCCAACGTATATTAGTCCACACGGGCATTGGATGACATAAATGATATATGCGGACTTGCAATTTAGGATGTGATTGATGTAATATTTCTTATTAGTGGTGGGATGGCTCAAGGCTGGACCCGTCAACATATCTGTGCATGTGGTGCATTTTATGCATTTATAGCATCCGTTGTTTCTGGATAAGATATTGGTTCTGGGGTCTTTGTTTTTTTGTTCAAATCCAGTGATGTCGCCATGAACTATCACATCCTTTATATTGCGGCCCCTGGTGTAGCAGAGCATTGGACGTCTGTTTTTAAAACAAGACAATTGTCTGTCCGTTTTTATAATGGGCCATAAGGCCCGGGTAGCCCGAGGTAAAACTTTACTAGTGGGGGTCAGCTTGGTAACGAATGGGATTGGTTCTTCCTTGTCCTTACTGATGTTTTTAGGTCTGGTTGTAAGCAGTGTGGCTCTGTCCATGCTTAGCACTTCCATTTTTTGTTGCTGAAGTTGTTTTGTGGGGTATCCTCTATCCGCAAACTTGGTGATAAAGGTATCCAGTACTTCAGGTAATAGGTCTGGTTGACTTGTGATCCTGGCTGCCCGGATCATTTGTGATTTAGCTAAAGAATTTTTCAAGGGCATTGGATGGAAGCTGTTGGACTTCAATGTGGTGTTTCTGTCTGTGGGTTTCACAAACAGTTCTGTTTGAATGGAGTTGTTATTGATCTTGACACATACATCCAAGAAGTTGATGGTGTCATTCGATTGTTGGAACGTTAACTTAATGGGTGAAGGACGGTTGTTTATGGTCTCAATGAGCTGTTCTTCTTCAGTTCCCAACCAGACCATAAACAGGCCATCTATATATCTACTGTATGTTAGAATTTTACTAGCAATTTCATTGTTAAAGAAAATGTCTTGTTCCTGTTGGAACATGTAGATATTTGCAAATGATGGCGACACTGGACTACCCATCGCGCATCCAGTCTTCTGGCGAAAGGATTTTCCATCGAATAGAAAGTAATTTTTGGTGAGTGTTAGCTCCATCAATTTCATGAATAGTTCAAGTTGGATGTCATGCATGTTATTTGACATCAAGAATGTTTTCATCACTGTCAGCCCATGATCTTGTGGGATGCTTGTATATAGGCTAGTCACATCCATAGTGACTAGCCTGGCCTCCTCTGGTATATATTTAATAGTGGACAGGGAGTTTAAAAAGGCAATGGTGTCCTTGATTTATGACTTCTGTGAAGAAATGATGGGTTGGACGATGGAATCCAGAAACTGTTATATCGGTTGATAAATTGAATCTGGTGCGCTGATGATGGGACGACCTTGGGGGGTGCTGGAGGGATTTGTGTATTTTAGGGACCGTATAGAAAATAGGGACCCGAGGAGACTTTTGAGTTAACGCAGAAGATAGTTTCTCTGAAATGAGGCCGTCTTTAGACGCTTTTGTTAGAATTGCATCAATTTCAGATTTGTATGTGTCAGTTGGATCATCTTTAAGCTGCTCATATACTTGATCATCCATCAATTGTCTGTAGGCTTCCAATTTATAGTCCACCAGGTTTTGAATAACCAGGCCACCCCCCTTGTCTGCTGGTCTAAATGTAACATCTGTATACTCCCCCAATTGTTTGAGGGCTGTTTGTTGGGTTTTACTCAGGTTTTGATGTACAGGGTGGGGTGCCTGGTTATATCTAGTAACAGAGTCATCCAGTAACCGCAGATATGAAGCTATGGAAGCGTTGTGCGATGGTGGATCGAATGTGGAGGTGCTCCGGCTTCTTAAAAAATCTTGATTTACGGGGGGTCACACTGGAAGTGGAGTGGTAGGCACAAATGACAAGCCATGGTTCAATACTTGCATTTCAGTTTCACTAAAAGTTCTGTTGGATAGGTTGTATATTATTGATCCAGCATTCCGGCGGGTGGTTGGCCGCTTTCTTTTCTGGCGGTGATTTTTTTGCTCGTAGCTGGGCCTAAAGGGTCACATATTTCAGGGGCATCCGATTCGACTTGAAAATCACTGTCATTATTTAAAGAGTGAGGGGTGTTTCTTGATGTCGTGCTACGAGCCCGTCTGAAAGGTCTTGCTTACTTGTGCATGGTTAAAAGAGCGTTCTGTTGAGGTCCCTGTGAGCCATCTATAAACCATATTAGGATCTGGAACTTTTGCAGGAAATGGATAGGAATCCTTAATAAATGCAGTCATGACCTCATGGTCCTCGTTGTCGAGGAATCCGGCACAGAACTACAACTAGCCAAGGACCAAGCAGCCAAATTTGAACTGGATCATAAAACCAAGTTGGTGGCAGACACTAGCCAAGACTGGGTAGGTAAACTTCAAACCCAGATAGATGCATACCAAAAACAACTGATCCAATTCAAACGGAATAAATACCATATAATTAAAGAAGATTATGAGCATAATATGGTTTATAGATGGCTCACAGGGACCTCAACAGAACGCTCTTTTAACCGTGCACAGAAAGCAAGACCTTTCAGACGGGCTCGTAGCACGACATCAAGAAACACCCCTCACTCGTCAAATAGTGACAGTGATTTTCAAGTCGAATCGGATGCCCCTGAAATATGTGACCCTTTAGGCCCGGCTACGAGCAAAAAAATCACCGCCAAAAAAGCAAGCGGCCGACCACCCGTAGGGGAGGCCAAAACGCGCGGAGCGGCAAAAAAAGCAGCCGGAATGCTGCATCAATAATATACAACCTAGTCAACAGAACTTTTAGTGAAACTGAAATGCAAGTATTGAACCATGGCTTGTCATTTGTGCCTACCACTCAACATAGGGAACTAGCCTGGAAAACAGAATTGTATCGCTTCGGGAGAAATCTCAGATTAAAGGAATATTTCCAACAACAGCCCACAATCCCTTCCAGTGTGACCCCCCGTAAATCAAGATTTTTTTAAGAAGCCGGAGCACCTCCACATTCGATCCACCATCGCACAACGCTTCCATAGCTTCATATCTGCGGTTACTGGATGACTCTGTTACTAGATATAACCAGGCACCCTACCCTGTACATCAAAACCTGAGTAAAATCCAACAAACAGCCCTCAAACAATTGGGGGAGTATACAGATGTTACATTTAGACCAGCAGACAAGGGGGGTGGCCTGGTTATTCAAAACCTGGCGGACTATAAATTGGAAGCCTACAGACAATTGATGGATGATCAAGTATATGAGCAGCTTAAAGATGATCCAACTGACACATACAAATCTGAAATTGATGCAATTCTAACAAAAGCGTCTAAAGATGACCTCATTTCAGAGAAACTATCTTCTGCGTTAACTCAAAAGTCTCCTCGGGTCCCTATTTTCTATACGGTCCCTAAAATACACAAATCCCTCCAGCACCCCCCAAGGTCGTCCCATCATCAGCGCACCAGATTCAATTTATCAACCGATATAACAGTTTCTGGATTCCATCGTCCAACCCATCATTTCTTCACAGAAGTCATAAATCAAGGACACCACTGCCTTTTTAAACTCCCTTTCCACGATTAAATATATACCAGAGGAGGCCAGGCTAGTCACTATGGATGTGACTAGCCTATATACAAGCATCCCACAAGATCATGGGCTGACAGTGATGAAAACATTCTTGATGTCAAAAAACATGCATGACATCCAACTTGAACTATTCATGAAATTGATGGAGCTAACACTCACCAAAAATTACTTTCTATTCGATGGAAAATCCTTTCGCCAGAAGACTGGATGCGCGATGGGTAGTCCAGTGTCGCCATCATTTGCAAATATCTACATGTTCCAACAGGAACAAGAAATTTTCTTTAACAACGATGAAATAGCTAGTAAAATTCTAACATACAGTAGATATATAGATGACCTGTTTATGGTCTGGTTGAGAACTGAAGAAGAACTGAAACAGCTCATTGAGACCATAAACAACCGTCCTTCATCCATTAAGTTAACGTTCCAACAATCGAATGACACCATCAACTTCTTGGATGTATGTGTCAAGATCAATAACAACTCCATTCAAACAGAACTGTTTGTGAAACCCACAGACAGAAACACCACATTGAAGTCCAACAGCTTCCATCCAATGCCCTTGAAAAATTCTTTAGCTAAATCACAAATGATCCGGGCAGCCAGGATCACAAGTCAACCAGACCTATTACCTGAAGTACTGGATACCTTTATCACCAAGTTTGCGGATAGAGGATACCCCACAAAACAACTTCAGCAACAAAAAATGGAAGTGCTAAGCATGGACAGAGCCACACTGCTTACAACCAGACCTAAAAACATCAGTAAGGACAAGGAAGAACCGATCCCATTCGTTACCAAGCTGACCCCCACTAGTAAAGTTTTACCTCGGGCTACCCGGGCCTTATGGCCCATTATAAAAACGGACAGACAATTGTCTTGTTTTCAAAACAGACGTCCAATGCTCTGCTACAACAGGGGCCGCAATATAAAGGATGTGATAGTTCATGGCGACATCACTGGATTTGAACAAAAAAACAAAGACCCCAGAACCAATATCTTATCCAGAAACAACGGATGCTATAAATGCATAAAATGCACCACATGCACAGATATGTTGACGGGTCCAGCCTTCATCCATCCCACCACTAATAAGAAATATTACATCAATCACATCCTAAATTGCAAGTCCGCATATATCATTTATGTCATCCAATGCCCGTGTGGACTAATATACGTCGGCAAAACAAATCGACCCATGCGCGAACGCATGGCCAATCACCGGTCCTCCATTAAAAAAGCTCTCACTGGCAGCTCTAAGAACACAGACTTACCAGTGGCCAAACATTTTGCTCAGGCCAATCATAAACTCTGACCTTAAACACATGGCCATCGATCATGTGCCATCCTCGATCCGCAGAGGGGACAGAGAGGGAAAATTATTACGCCTGGAAGCAACGTGTATACACCGATTGAATGCGGTGAAACCCTCCGGACTGAATGATAAATTACCCTACTCAGTTTTTCTGTGATAAGTTTCCCCAAATATTTATTGTCAGTAATATTATCTTCATTTCCATAGATGAATGCTAATGTGGACCCAGAGGAATAACCATTCACTGTTGAGGCTTATTAGCCCAGGCATTTAGATAACATACAGTACACATTGCCATTCAGTTGCGTTGTTCATCCTTTTATGTTTCAGATACTAATATGTCCCCCATCTTGTAGTTCAACTTATGTGCTTTATACATTATGTGTTTTGGGTACTTATGTAATATCTGGGCTCCCGTTTTTCTTATGAGACGGCATCCCCTCGCGGGGCTCGCTACGCTCGCCACGATTCGGGCACGGTGGCTCGCTGCGCTCGCCACACTATATAAAATCAACTCCATGTGTAACTGGATAGTAGGGGTATGAAAAAATGAGGTGCATTTAACATGGGAGCCCAGATAATACATAAGTACCGTGTTTTGTTTTGTCACTTTTATCATGATTCCTTTTTCAATCATGTCTTCATTGCATTTATCAAGTTTTTATAATGTATCACTTGCACAAACATGCAAACATGTAAACATTGCAGCGGCCGGTCTCTCCCATATACCAGACATGTCAGTTCATCACTTAAGTAAAAAAAAACCATATCCCTGGTATGTCATCAGGGAAAATAGCATAACCACAGATACAACACTTTGTGGCATCGGGACCCCCTCCCCAACAATCCACTTTCCTCAATAGAACTCACCTGTTGTGCACCAGGGCCCGCAGCCATAGCTGACGTAACCGGAAGTGGCCGGCTGCGTGCGTGCCTATGTATGTATGTGTGTGTATGTATGTGTGTGTGTGTGTGTGTGTATATGTATGTATGTATATATATATATATATATATATGTGTATGTATATATGTATATATATATATATGTGTGTATATATATATATATATATATATATATATATATATATATATAGGTATTTTGGAAGACCGCACTCTCACAAGTTATTTTGATGCAAAGGCAGGGGTGCATCCTCAATCGGGTAAATCCATCAAAATTAAATTCAGATTACACTGTCTCATGGATCATGTGGTATATCTATTACATTGTCCATGCGGCCTTGCATATGTGGGCATGACCACGAGGAAATTCAGGGAACGCATGGCCAATCACAGGAATTCCATTCGGGTTGCCCTGGACACTAAAAAAGCCGATTTACCGATCCCCAGACATTTCCTACAGGCCTGTCACCAATTATCAAGCCTCAGGTGTAGATTGATTGATTGGATACCGCCTCCAATCCGTGGAGGGGATAGAGGTCTCCTTTTAAGAAAACGAGAGAGCCGATGGATATTTCGGTTGGGGACATTGGCACCGAATGGACTCAATGAGAATAATCCGCTCAATATATTTCTTAAATAACCACTTGGACTGTATCCGTATACCTCTGGTTTAGACTATATCCCTTTGATGGAATGATATATGGCCCCCCGGGTCTCATGATCTACACTTGACTGTCTTACGTGTATATTATTTTTCATTATTATTATTTTTATTTTTTGATTTTTATTTTTTATTTATTTTTCTTTTGCATCTGATTTTGCTTCTTTATTATTTGTTTTTTTATATATATATATATTTTTTTATGTGTTTTCTTTTTTATGTGGGTTCTTTTTCCTACTGTCTTTTGGTCCTCTGCCTAGATAAATTTATCAATGAATCATGTCCCTTTATATAATGTACCCTAGTCATAGGATAATTAAAAACAATAACATAAAATATAAAATAAAAAATAATAAATAATAATAAAATAAATAAAAAGCATAAAATTGATAAAATAAAGATAAAATATGGAATACAAATTGAGTACCCAATATATAGAAAATTAGTGACCTGGAACTATGCTTTTTAGCAATCCTTTTCCAGTATAATCTCTAGTGCCCCCTTCTTTTTCCTTAAATTTGTTTTCTGACAGAATACCAGTCTAGTGTAACATTTCTCAGTGAGCTTTAAATATATTATACCCATTATTGTTATACATCGATACATATCGATGCAGCAATTAGGCATCAATAAATTTGAGAATTATTATCTCTATGCCCTTATCTATTTTATATGGTGGGCAGGTATTCCCTGTTATAAAGCTCCCCGAGCCCCGGCTTCTCTGTGTTTATACTGCAAACTGCTGATCATCCCGTATATATATATTGTCTTAGATAGCGCAGCAGTGCCTATTTCCGGCACGATGCGCTCCATATGCGTCTCACCTAGCTGACACGCACTGAGTACCCGCTTCCGGGTTTCCTCTGCTTGTCACCAGCGGCTCATATTGAGCTGTGCTTCCGGCGATGTCACTTCCGGTCTCTGACGGAGGTCCGACGCCGGTGCGAGTGGCGGGAAATCTCCCGCATCACGTGACGCTTAATTAGATTATCACACAGGGTATTTAAGCCGGGCCCGGGCAGGTCTTACTCAGATGTCCTCCTGCTACAGAGAGGTTCTCCTACCTTTGGCTCCGTTGATCTCTGACTGTATCACTTTGATCTCATGACCCATGTAAGTGCTGTTTATCTCTGATGTTTTGTTATTGTGCACGATGTTAGTGGTGGTGATTGCATGCATTCACTTTGTCGTTTGCATGTTATATCCCCCCGCTGCAGGCTCCTTGATAAAGGTCCCGCTCATGGACCGAAACGTCGGGGCAAAATGGGCACAATTTATATAATGGATGAATAAATGAGAAATTACCTTTTAACTGGATTGACTTATTTATACAAGGAGAGTGCTCACTCCTCATTCTGAGGAACTCTGGATTATATATATATAGATATATATATATATATATAGATATATATATATCTATATATCTATATATATAAAATCTCCTTGCATCCGGCACTTGCAGGTATAGGTTGAAGTGCAGCTGCTTTTGGTGCCTTCTGTTCCCTTGTTGGGGGGAAACATACAAAGTGGCAGACCAGCGGCACCCAAAAGACTGGAACAGCGTTTTCAAATAATAACACTAGACTCAAGTCAAGTAGGTCAACGTTTCGGGAAATGTAATCCCTTTTTCAAGACATAAAGAATAGCAAGAGACATACTTACATATATAGAAGTTCATGTGTAACTACACCCTGTGCACCCATTCCGTGTCCAGTTCCCCAGCGGAGACCCGATGACGTCATGGATGCGACGCATCTAGCATTTCCAGAGGGCGAGGACTACACCCTGTGTACCAACACCTAGGTGATTATTAAAAACGATAATTTAATAAACCAGTGGATAGGAAAATAATTATACGGTATGTGTTACCTCCTAAACCATGCAACCAGTTACACCTAGCAACCCTAAGTCTTTCACTGATATAAGAATTACGGCCTCACTTACTCCACCACGTGCAACTCGGACGCTCATGCGATTCAGTCTCTCACGGAGCTCCCACAGTAATCATATACCAGTATGGACAGTAATACACCAGCGATACACTAAATATACTGGTCGGTAGCTTAATGGATAAAGGTCTATGCTGACGCTATTACACTTGTAAAGAAATAATGCAATTGACCACAGGTTATAATAAGATCACGGCTCTGACCCCGTGTCTGTATGTGTATTCAAGTCCAAAGTGGATGCAAGTGATTAAAGGGGAAGCACACAATATTCACGATGAAAGGGCGCAATACAACTTATACATGAAGAAACAGTATTACAAAAAGTATGCAAATGCAGGCACAGGTAACTAGCACAAATAAGGAATATCAATTACCGTCAAGGGAAGCAGATACCACGGCCAGATATAAATCCCAGGATCCTGGGTATGTGTTCTGGCTAGATCACATATGTGGCTCTTGGATCCCGCGCTTAGACTTTTAAAGCAAAGGGGCGTGGGGTCAGGTTGGATGAACATTGGGTACAAGGAAGGGGCTTGGGCAATTCTTCATTGGCTCTCAGCTTCATGGTGACGTCTTTCTGCGAAATGGGAATCTCGTCAGCCCATGCTTGGTTCTTTGTCTTTGTTCTTGGGGTGAGGTGGAACAGGGAACTGGTATGAGCTCGAATTATAGCCATTGTTTCTTACGCACACTGATTCATTATATAACACAAACTAGGTATCAGTAAGGTCATGTATAGTGATTGTTTCACTATACTGACCTTTAGACTGTTGACAGCAACTGAAGCAAGTTAGATCAAAACAGAAATAAGGATTTACTCGGAGTTTCACGCAATCTGAAAGCGACAAAAGGGAACATATCTTTAAGAATTTACCATTAATGTTTCATGTCCGGTCCTGGGAGTTACGTTTTAGCAAATAAGACGCAAGTGGCGTCATAGAATTGCAGAGAGGGTGGTCGTAATACCTTAAGGCATAGAGCTGCAATTTTTACTTTCGCAGTCCACCCCTTGACAGTCTGGAGACACATACAAATAATTCATAACTCTAATACATTGAGTTACATAATTAAATATAAAAGGGGAATAAACCATTGTGCACTATGTCCAATCCAGGATTATGGATAAATGGGGAACAAATTTACCTAACAATTTATTCAGGGTGACGGGGAATAATATACAAGTTTTGGGACCAAAATAAAAACAGGGGTGTTTACATTTATTTACATTTTCCAGATAGGGTGTATCTAAGAAGAGAGAAAGGAGGAGTCATAGAGGCACTATTACGCTACTAGGGAAAACAAAATATAGGAAAATAGGGGAGTTTAAAATAGATATGTGTACACAAGGGTAGGGGAACAAAGCAGACCTACATTCCTAGGTATGGTAACCCTCTTCTGAATAACGGTTTCTATTTGGGGATTGCATTCGAGTCCTGGGTCTTCCGTTGTGTCACTTGTCCTTATACTCATTATCTCAGTGTGTCTCTTTCTATCCCGGGTTACCCACCGCATACATTTAAATAACAGGCCGAATAATATGATGACACCCCCAATGCAGAGCAGTAATTTCCCTACAGTATATTGGCTATGATTCCCTGGGCCCATTCTCCTAGCCCAGAGAACCAGTGTATCGGGTTCAACCAGGAAGTCCATTTGCTAATCTGTTCTCCTACTTCCCCCCCCCCAAACTTGCATTACTTTGCTTCCTAAATTCCCTTTTAACTGGAGTATTTCATCCATTTTGTGGTCAATGATCTCCTCGGGGTCTTCAGTGTTATTAGTTAAGTATGTGTAACATTTGACCTCATATTGGGTGGGGAGGGTTAAAACGTAACCTCCGGTTATCGCTGTTAGGTAATTTAATACCATTCTATGCTGGACTAGTTCTCGTTTATATGGCTGTAGCTCTTTTCCTGTGTATTGGAATGTGTCATCATATATTTAGGCTATGTTATCTATTAGGTTAGCCAAAGCTTGGATGTATTTGAAATTTATCACTCCCCTGGCAGTATGGGTGATATCTAATGCAAGGAGGATTTGATAGCCAAAGGTTTTGTGAACCAGATCTGAGGCCAGAGGTTCCTTCCTAACACTCGGATCTCTTTTATGGAGCTGTTTGTAATGGGTATAAGTATAAGGAGAAGGTACTCTGGTGTGAATTTTTATCATGGAGTCATGGGTAAGAGTCATAACTTCAGGCAATAATAACATAATCCAAGGTGGTTCATTGAAAGCCACTTGTACGCCCGTCTGCCACAAATAAAATAAACATTGTCTGTAAGGAAATGGGGTACAGAGAATTTCATCATTTTATCACACAGTATCCACATGAACATTACCATTCCCTCCTTCCCAACCTGATTAGTACACGTATCTGGCTGCAGAAGTTTGGCACAGTATTCTGTAGGTACTCTACCAGCCATAACCTTCTTTTGTTTTACAGTGAAGATGTATTTGTAATGTCTCCCAATTGTATGGATGTTTAACAGAGCCTTTTGGTCGATTTGCTCTCCATCTGTTCGTTGTGAGTAAGCTATCATCTGATTATACCAGGTTGCTTCCCACGTCCCCAGTGCTTTGGAACTGGTGAAGTTCCAACATATAAGAGACTTGTCTACCTGATATGGGTGTAGTCTAAGTCCAGGAGACCTGTTGTATAAGTATTACTTATGCAAAGGTCTTCCTTTACTCAGATTTTTTATCTCTGCCAGAGTCAGAGGATATGGGATTAGGCCCACACTACTCCGTTTCTGGGGTATTTGTGAACATACCCAACATTCTGTCTGATTCAAAACCTTTCCTACAAGCGAGTGGTACTCGCCCAAAGGATTGAGTTTCACCTCGGTCGTCAGGTTATGTTGGCATGTATGGATACATCCTCTGCAAACACAATATTCATCAGACGATAACCCATCATATTGCTTTTGTCCTGAATAGTTTACCGACTCCTTCCCACCTCTAGGGTCGAACAAAGCATCAGGCCTGCTCAGGGATCCTAACATGGCTTGATTATGATCTGCCACCCTACTATCCAAACTCCGCTCTTCCCCTTCCACCCTTTGTTGATCACACGGAACCTTGGGGAGAAATTGGATGAGAAAACAGCAATAGAAAAAGGTATACATCTTCTGCCTGCTGCTTCATTCTTCGTCTGGTCAGGGGTTAATGAAGATAGTCTTTCCTTTGTTTTAGATCTCTGTCTTCCTGGAACAGGGCTTCTAACGATACTTCTCTGTCGTTGGTTCGAGCCTCCACCAATTCCGGGTTATTGACCTTTTTGCAATGGGAAGAGTGGATCCAAGTTTCTTTTTCAGCCACTTTTACGGATGTGGTGCTGGTTAGCAGTACTTGATATGGTCCTTCCCACCGATCTACCAAACAACCTGAACGTAAGAAATTTCGGATCATAAAAAAATCCCCTGACTCAAAACAATGACAGTTCTTAACAGGCAATTCCGGTATGAACAATCTCCGCTTCTTTTGTTGTGCTCTCAATTGCTGGTTCATCTTCAGGATATATTGGATAGTCAGTTCATTATTGCATTTCAAATCGTCTTGTGGGTCTATCATAATGTGTGGGTGCCTTCCGAACAGTATTTCGAAGGGGGACAAGTTAAGCGGAGCTTTGGGAGTAGTACTGATACTATACAGCACTATAGGCAATGGCTCAGGCCATAGCAACCCTGTTTCAGCCATAACCTTGCTCAATTTGTTTCTGATAGTACCATTCATTCTCTCCACCTTGGCGCTTGACTGAGGTCGGTAGGGAGTATGAAGTTTACTATCAATCCCTAGAAGTTTACACATGACTTGGAAGACTTTGCCTGTGAAGTGGGTGCCCCTGTCACTTTTTATGATTTTTGGGATACCATACCTACACACAAATTCTTGGCATATTTTCTTTGCAGTAAACGTTGCAGTGTTTGAAGCGGCTGGGAAAGCCTCTACCCAATTTGAAAATACATCAACACATACAAACACATTTCAAATTCCTACAGGGTGGTAATTGTATGAAGTCAATTTGTATCACCTGAAAAGGACCTTCTGTAGGAGGGATGTGGGATGGCTCTGTAGGAACCACCTTCCCAGTATTCTTCCTCAGGCATGTAAGGCATGACATTGCTGTCTTACCTGCCTGTGGAGCGAAACCTGTTGCACACCAGTAAGTTTTTACTAGTTTGCACATGCCTTCCCTATCAAGGTAAGTCAGGCCATGGGCTGCCTCTGCCAAGCCAGGGAAGTATGTTCTGGGGGCCACTGGTTTTCCTTGTCCATCTCTCCATAAACCTGTTCTTGTCCACATCCCTTCGACTTCCAGACGGCTTTCTAATGCAGGGGACACAGATCTTGGATCTCTATTCGTTTCTGGGTAGATACAGGTTGGAAAACAGACATTTATAGGGGGATTCTCTTTATTTCCAGGGCTTGCAGCCCACTTAGCCGCCTCATCAGCGCGGCTGTTACCAAGTGATACTGGGTCTTTACTTGAGGTGTGAGCTTTACACTTGATAACAGCCACCCTTTCAGGCAACTGAATGGCTGTGAGGAGTCTTTTTATATACAACGCATGTGCCACTGGGGTACCAGCCGCTGTCATAAAGTTTCTGAGGTGCCATAGGGCCCCGAAATCGTGTACCACCCCAAATACGTACCTAGAGTCTGTGTAGATATTGACTACCTTCCCCTTTGCCAGTTCACATGCTCTGGTCATTGCCACTAATTTGGCCACTTGTGCTGAGTGAGGTGGTCCACAGGGCTCAGCCTCCACTACACTTTCTCCATCTGCCACAACCTAGCCAGTGCACAGTTCTCCTGTCTCGATATCTCTATGGCAGCTGCCATCAGTGAAAAAGGTTATGTCTACCTCCTCCAATGTATTGTCACTTATGTCAGGACGCGCTGTGAACGTCTGGTTCAAGTATGTCATGCAGTCGTGCTCTATGCTCCTGCTAAACTCATCGGCCTCCACTCCAACATCCACTCTCACCCTTTGTGCCTCAGAGGGCACACCAGGTAGGAATGTTGCCGGGTTTATCGTGTTACATCTCCATATTGTGATGTTCACTGGGGCCATCAGTGCAAGTTCCCATTTTGTGAACCTGGCTGATGAAACATGCCTTGTTTGAGCTGAGTTGAGGAGGGCAGAAACTGCGTGAGGATCATGTCAAATCATGGCCCAACACCACATCCTCACATTTGGTGACGAGTAAGGCTATGGCTGATACACTACATGTAGGTAGCGCCCGAGCTACTGGGTCTTACTGTGAAAAAAGAAAAAAGATTTCATTCAGCTAGTAGAAAGAATTTCTTTACGGTCAGAACAGTCAAACTCTGGAACTCTCTTCCCAGAGAGGTGGTAACGGGTGGCTCATTAAATGCGTTCAAGGCAAAGTTGGACAGACATTTACTGGAGAAAAACATCCATGGGTACAAATAAGAAATATAATTTGTCTGTAAAATACCAGAACCTACCAAATCAGCAATGGATATCTATACCAGGTTGAACTAGATGGACGCAAGTCTTTTTTCAGCCTTACCTACTATGTAACTATGTAACTATGTGCACTGTAGTACGCAATTGGCCGACTGGCATCCCCATGTTTCTGTGTCAATACTCCTGACGCACACCCAGTATATTCTGTTCCATACAGATCAAATGATTTCTCATAATCTGGGACTCCCAATGCAGGGGCACTCATCAAACTGGCCTTTAGTCTTTCAAAGGCCTGTTCAGATTCGTCTGTGTGGGAGACCTGTTCTGGTTTGTTTGATGAGACCATTTCCTGCAGGGGTAGTGCCAGAACACAGAAACCAGGGATCCAGTTACGGCAATACCCACACATCCCTAAGAAGGTACGAATTTGATGCTGAGTCCTTGGCAGTTTCATGTCTTGTATGGCTTTGACTCTATCTTCAGTTATGTGTCTCAACCCTTGAGTTAGGCAGTGTTCCAAATACTTATACCAAGTCTTACACAATTGTAGTTTGTCCTTTGACACCTTGTGACCGGTTTCCGCTAAGAAGACCAACAGTTGCTCGGTATCGGCCAGTGATGCCTCAAATTAATCTGAGCATATTAACAAATCATCAATGTATTGTATTAATACAGATCCATTTGCAGGCTGGAAAGACTGTAGACAATCGTGCAAGGCCTGGGAGAATATACTTGGGCTGTCAATAAAACCTTGTGGGAGGCGTGTCCAGGTGTATTGCACCCCTCTGTAAGTGAAAGCAAAGAGGTACTGGCTGTCGGGGTGCAAGGGAACAGAGAAGAATGCAGAGCAGAGATCAATTACCATGAAGTAATTTGCATGAGGTGGTATTTGTATCAGGATTACTGCTGGATTGGGCACTACGGGAAACTGTCTCTCAACTGCCTTGCTTACCCCCCTTACATCCTGTACTAGTCGATAACCTCTCCCACTACTCTTTTTGCCTGGGAAAATTGGGCTATTGGCTGTGCTAGAGATCCGTATCAGGATTTGTTGCTGTAGCAACCATTCTATGATGGGTTAAACACCCAATTCTTTTTCTGGTTTCAATGGGTATTGTGGTATTTTTGGAGCTATCCTGCAAGCTTTTAAGTGGATTATTACTGGGGATACATTTGCCATCAATCCAGCTTCCTGTCCATCCTGGGTCCACAGGGACTCAGGTATTTGTGTCAGCATCTCTGTTATACTGTAGTCATCAGGTTTGTTTCTGGGGTGGCAGAATGCAACATTAATCCCTTCTTGTGCAAGATTATGTGGTGTGTCTAGGTATACTCCATCTGGAGAACAATATATGACACATCCCATTTTACACAGAAAATCTCTACCTAATAGGTTAGTCGGAGCCGACGTAGCCAATAGGAAAGAGTGCTTGGTGTGCAGAGGTCCAATGGTGACCTCGGCAGGTTTCGTCAAGGGGTAATGTTGCACTTTACCAGTTACTCCAACCACTGCTATGGTGTTGTTGGTGTATTCTAGGTCTAATGGGGAATTTAAGACTGATCTGGCCGCCCCTGTATCTACAAGAAAAGTTTGGTTCACTCCTGCTATTCTTACTTGCACCTGAGGTTCATCTTTAAGATGCTGGGTGAGTCTGACTGGTTGTAGGATACAGGTATGGCCTGTTTCCTATGGTTGGGATCGGTCTGCTCTTTGTGTAGCAGTTGCGACTAAATGGGGAGGAGGCATGCACCTTATTTTGTTGAGCTCCTCCCATTCTGTTTTTTGGTGGTCCTGTATACTCCTCTTTGGTTCGTTCGCTCATTGCTATTTCGTGGGTTGTTCCGGTTATTTTGTGGCACCCAGAAAATATTTTGGCAGTTTGTTCTAAAATGGCCAGGTTGTTTACATCCATAACATAATAAATCCAAGTAAAGTAAAGGTTTGGGGCCTATTTGGGGTCTGGAGGCCACTGTATGCTAGGATACTCAGTCATTAATCTGTCCGCCTTTGCTTCTTTGTGTTTCTTTATGTTTCGGTCATGTTCTATGGCTGATTCTCTAAGGGCATCTACCTTCATTCCCCGACAGTGGGGGAAAGATGTCTGCACTCTTCTTTTTAGGGTTTCTCTAAGTCCTTCTATCAGCACGGAGACAACCAGTTCTCTGTGCGGTATACGGTCTTTGATGTCAGGTACCCCTGTATATTTACAGATGTCAGTCAAGGCACGGCTTTGTCAGTCTGTCTGATGCTGAAAACCTTACTGTATTCAATGACTGGTGGGAAATACACACTCAGTTGTAGATTGATTGAACAAATATTTTGCTGGTTTTCAGCATCAGTCAGTGTCGGGTCATCTGCAACTTCTGTAAATCGTCTATAAATTTTAGTGCATCTATGTGTGATGGGAGACTGGCTCTTAATATAACTCGTATAGAAGGGAAAAGGGGAACGGGGATGAGGACCGCACCAGCTTATTGTGTACCGTTAGTGTAAATATTGGTCTGTATAATCGGAATCCTATCGAACTACTGACTGTTGGAGTAACCTAATCTCCTATTGATCACCTAGTCATCCTTTGAGGAATATATCTCTGGATTTTAACAAGTGACAGTCAGTGGTGCACCCCGAGTTTTAAAAGATTGTCAATTACAACTGTTAGGTTCAAGGGAGAACCAAGGAGAAAATAAAACTGTTTGGGGGCACTCTTATGTTCTCAGGATTATCAGTGCTGTGACTATTCGTAAAATATAACTTTTATTTATAACTCAATAAAATTATTGACCATCTCTCATATTTTTTGTTTTTCCACACTGTGAAAATATGTTCAAAAATTTGACTATCCTCAGTTATTTTCTAACACTAAAGAAAGTATGAAAAGTTTAAGAGAATGTGAAAAAATGACCATCATACCCACCGCCACCTATCATCCAAGTTCTGGAGTAATTGTGTGGTTAAATCATAGGTCATATCCACCTTTCATCCTGTTTGCGCATACAAATTTTCTTCCACCTGAGTGTTCGGTGGTCAGGGAAACAGTCAGCCCTATAAGGTGCTATCTCACTTCTGCTGTTCATCCTTCATGCCCTTCCGGCAGAGGAAAGAGAATGAGAGCAAGGAGCCCCAGGGTTATGACTTAGGGATAGAGCAGGTAGCTGACAACCGTACCAATTCGTTTTTTCGGATAGCCCTGTTGCCAATCAGGTATTGCAGGGTACTTCTCCGAAATTCGATTAGCCTTTGTCTGCTACCTAACCTAACAGTCTTAATTGACCATCTTAATATAACTTGCCAGTCTTTGTGGGCTCATGTGAGTTTCCCAAATCCTTAATACATTTTTGACAGGCTGTTAAGTTTTTTTCCTGGGGTCAGGGAAATCTTTAATCATGGACATTAAATCTGACCTGGTCCATTGGCAATGTATACCCACTTGCCTTACTGTGACCAATCCATCTTTATCTGGCTTTCCATATGGGACATGGAGAGTGCGAAGTGGTTATGTGCTTACAGGGTCTTGGTCCTTTGTCGTAGTCAAAGGTCTTTGTCTCCGTGCTACGTACTGTACCATACCTACCGGTTCTTTCGGGCATGTCCCTGATGTCGGCCGTGTCCAACTTGAGGTTCCACATCCCCTGTTGACTGTGGTGCCTTGCCCTCATTTAAACCTATCGATTAGGAGACGGCCGACATCAGTAACACTTCATCCTCGGATTCCTGACCTGTAAAAGTTTAGCACTGGATACAATTTAGTATAGTTATTAATGTTTGCCTTTGCTTGAGGTTTCTTTTTGACAGTAATTGCGCCTTCTGTAACATAAGGAGGGGGAGGTGCAGTTGCATGTGTGAAGTTAACTGTACCTGCATTTCCTAGATCATTTCCTATTCCTTGCATCTGTCCTTCAGCTAGCCACAAGTTGAAACAATTATGGTGCTTTAATCTTTTATTTTTCGATGAAATGTTACAAATTTGGTTTCTTAGTGCATTTAGAATTTCAGGGTTAAAACTACCTATGAACTTCATCTCACATTCCTTGGACAGCTTGACCCATTCATTCATGTATGCCACCGCATAGGTGCCATACTTGCTCTCCATAATGTATTTACCTGATCCCTTGGGCCAATTTCCCAACTCGTGATGAGGCGCTCTTGGACTTAGTATTAACAAATAAAACAGACTTAGTTTCAAACACAAAAGTAATTGAACAATTAGGGAATAGTGATCACAATATGGTTTCACTGGAAATCAACTTCAGTAAATTACATCAAAAAGGATCTGCAAAAATACTAAACTTCAGAAAAGCGAACTTTGAATTATTCAGGGAAGCCCTAACAGGAATTGGGTGGGAAACGGTTATGGAGGGAAAAAATGCAGAGGAAATGTGGGATACTCTAAAAAAGGTGCTTGATTCACTAACTATTGAATACATTCCTAAAGTAACTAAAGGTAAATTCAACAAAAAAAAGCCACCATGGTTGGACAAAGAAGTAAGGTCAGCTATCAACAATAAAACCAGAGCCTTTAAATTCTATAAAAGTACCTTGAATGAGGAGGCGTTCGCAAAATACAAAGAATCAAACAAAACTTGTAAAGGGGTAATCAAAGCAGCTAAAATATTATATGAAGAGTGCATAGCCACTGAAAGTAAAACCAACCCAAAGAAGTTTTTTAAATACATAAATAGTAAACGTTTAATTAAGGAAAACATAGGCCCACTAACTGATACTAGTGGAAAAAGTGTTACTGAGGACAAGGGAAAAGCAAAACTGTTAAATGAGTTCTTCTCATCAGTATTTACTAAGGGAGAGCAGACTGTGGAACGAACATTTACCACAAACGGGACAAATAAGCTAGATCTCATTGTGGATTTCACGCCGAAGGAAATAATACTGAGGCTAAGCAAACTCAAAACAAATAAGTCACCAGGGCCAGATGGGATTCATCCGAGGGTATTAATGGAATTAAGGGATGAACTAGCTACCCCCCTACATTATATCTTTAGCAAGTCACTATCGTCAGGTATAGTACCAAAAGATTGGAGAATAGCAGAGGTAGTGCCAATATTCAAAAAAGGAAAAAAGGAAGATCCCGCTAATTACAGACCCGTTAGTTTAACATCAATTGTGGGTAAACTATTTGAAGGATTTTTAAGGGATGGTATCCAGGAATATTTAGATCATCACCGTCTACTCAGTACTAACCAACATGGGTTCGTGAAAAATCGTTCATGCCAAACTAATCTACTAGGGTTCTATGAAGAGGTTAGCAAAAACCTCGATAATGGAAATGCTGTAGATGTGATTTTCCTAGATTTCGCTAAAGCATTTGATACTGTCCCACACAAGAGATTGATTAATAAAATGGAGAACCTAGGATTGGGTGAAAATATCTGCAGATGGGTAGGGAATTGGCTATGTAATAGAGAACAAAGAGTGGTTGTGAATGGTGCCGTATCAGATATGATACCGGTACTAAGTGGAGTGCCCCAGGGTTCGGTTTTGGGGCCCATTTTGTTTAACATTTTTATTAACGATATTGGGATAGGGTTACTCAGCAATGTATCCATCTTTGCGGACGATACAAAACTTAGCAAAGTCATCAAATCACCAGAAGATGTCACCATGCTTCAAAATGATCTTGCAATTCTAGATGAGTGGGCAAAAAAATGGAAGATGAGGTTCAATGTAGATAAATGTAAGGTTATGCACCTTGGGAGACACAACCAGTGTGCAAGTTACAACCTTAGCGGAGAGGAACTGGGTAATTCCATACTTGAAAAGGATCTAGGAGTCCAAATAGACAGCAATCTAGGATGTAGTGCCCATTGTAATGTAGCTACAAAAAAGGCCAACAAAATTCTGGCATGTATTAAGAGGGGAATGGAAACTAGGGACTCAAGGGTAATTATGCCACTATATAAAGCATTGGTGAGACCTCACCTAGAGTACGGAGTACAGTTCTGGGCCCCACACTATAAAAAGGACATCATAGAATTAGAAAAAGTCCAAAGGCGTGCAACAAAGCTTATTAGGGGAATGGAGAATTTAAGCTACGGGGAGAGATTAAGCAATTTGGGACTATTTACATTAGAAAAGAGACGTTTAAGGGGGGACATGCTCAACATGTACAAGTATATCAAGGGCCAATATAAGGAACTGTCACACACCCTATTTTCTACTAGAAAGGAATCTAGGACGCGAGGGCATGAGTATAGATTAGAAGAAAAAAGATTTCATTCAGCTAGTAGAAAGAATTTCTTTACGGTCAGAACAGTCAAACTCTGGAACTCTCTTCCCAGAGAGGTGGTAACGGCTGGCTCATTAAATGCGTTCAAGGCAAAGTTGGACAAACATTTACTGGAGAAAAACATCCATGGGTACAAATAAGAAATATAATTTGTCTGTAAAATACCAGAACCTACCAAATCAGCAATGGATATCTATACCAGGTTGAACTAGATGGACGCAAGTCTTTTTTCAGCCTTACCTACTATGTAACTATGTAACCTGTACTGCTGTCAGCCTCCTTTCTGGAATTTTTGTTTCCCATGGCTGAGTTACTTCTGGATACTGTTCAGAAGATAGCTACCTCTTCTGCCAAGCGACCGTTGGGTTTCTGAGTTCCCCCACAAAACTATTACCATTTGCAGCAGGCAATTTGCTATCTGCACTCTGTGAGGGACCCACCAGAGCAAATCAGCCTAGTTAATGCCTGCTTCAGCGAATCTTTAACTACCTAATAGCTGAGGTGTTAGTAAATATGCAACAGTAATACAGTGAGGTGGTGACAAATATTTACTCAATGCCTACGTGTAATAGCGTCTAGCATGTGTTCTGCCTGGTCACTCTCACACTATATACTCGGTCAAAATAACCTTGTTAGTATACTGTTTGAGCGTGACGTTACCAGACCATGTGCTTTCGTCAGGAACGCAATTTGCATCTGGGACGATTCTGCGCTCTGTGTTCTTCGGCCCAATGCCACATGGCAAGAGCTTCAGACCACGGCCTATAACGCTATAACAAAACCACCACACTTTATACCTTCATTTGCTAGCTTATGCTTTAACAATGCTTTGTGCAATATTGATCCAATTTGTTTTAACAAACTATCTATTTAACACAACTCTGTTAACTGGGTTTCACAATCTCAATCTATACAATTCAAGCATTAAGCGATAGAAAAGAAACTCCTTATTTCTTTGTGGCAAGCGGAAGTCCAGCACCTTAACTCTTCTCTATACACAATGATTTGCAATACTGGAAAGAACATACAAAGAATTTTGCTACAGTATAACCAATCCACTGTCCGTGGGTTTCATTCCAGCATCTTTTAAATCAGAGGCACCAGCACAAATGAGTCTTTATTAATGCTACGGGCTACCTCATGCGTTTAAAGTCCGCCCATTGATAATAAGGACGCAATCTGTATCGCTGTCCCGATTTTAAAGAATGAAGAATTCACGTTGGGTGCCAATTATTAAAAATGATAATTTAATAAACCAGTGGATAGGAAAATAATTATACCGTATGCGTTACCTCCTAAACCATGCAACCAGTTACACCTAGCAACCCTAAGTCTTTCACTGATATAACAATTATGGCCCCACTTACTCCACCACGTGCAACTCGGACTCACGTGCGATTGAGTCTCTCACGGAGCTCCCACAGTAATCATATACCAATATGGACAGTAATACACCAGCGATACATTACTAAATATACTGGTTGGTAGCTCAATGGATAAAGGTCTATGGTGACACTGCTTCGAAAACGCTATTACACTTGTAAAGAAATAATGCAATCGACCACAGGTTATAATAAGATCACGGCTCTGACCCCGTGTCTATATGTGTATTCAAGTCCAAAGTGGATGCAGGTGATTAAAGGGGAAACACACAATATTCACGATAAAAGGGCGCAATACAACTTATACATGAAGAAACAGTATTACAAAAAGTATGCAAATGCAGGCACAGCTAACACAGGTAACTAGCACAAATAAGGAATATCAATTACCGTCAAGGGAAGCAGATACCACGGCCGGATACAAATCCCAGGATCCTGGGTATGTGTTCTGGCCAGATCACATATGTGGCTCTTGGATCCCGTGCTTAGGCTTTTAAAGCAAAGGGGCGTGGGGTCAGGTTGGATGATCATTGGGTACAAGGAAGAAGCTTGTGCAATTCTTCATTGGCTCTCAGCTTCATGGGGACGTCTTCCTGCGAAATGGGAATCTCGTCAGCCCATGATTGGTTCTTTGTCTTTGTACTTGGGGTGAGGTGGAACAGGGAACTGGTATGAGCTGGAATTATAGCCATTGTTTCTTACGCACACTGATTCATTATATAACACAAACTAGGTATTAGTAAGGTCATGTATAGTGATTGTTTCACTATACTGACCTTTGCGACTGTTGACGGCAACTGAAGCAAGTTAGATCAAAACAGAAATAAGGATTTACTCAGGGAGTTTCACGCAAACAGAAAGAGACAAAAGGGAACATATCTTTAAGAATTTACCATTAATGTTTCACGTCCAGCCCTGAGAGTTACGTTTAAGCTAATAAGACGCAAGTGGTGTCATGGAATTGCGCAGAGGGCGGTCGTAATACTTTAATGGCATAGAGCTGCAATTTTGACTTCCACATGATCAAAAAGAAACAAAGAAAATACATATTAAACAGAATCATCAATGGACAAGTACAGGGCTGGGCAACACCGGCCCTCCATATGTTAGTGAACTACACATCCCAGGATGCTTTGCATTAGTTTTGCTATGTGGCCTGGCTGAAACTGATGCAAGGCATGCTGGGATGTGTAGTTCATCAACATCTGGAGGGCTGGTTTTGCCCAGCCCTGGACTGGTATATGCAATGTCACTTAAGAGTCCTGGCAGTCAATCAATACATAATTATGTGCGGTGAATGGTCAAATACGATAAATCATACATTGCGGTATTTACAGGAAACAAGAGAGGGGCAATAATTCATTCAATCCGTGCGGTTGCACGGTCTGCAATTTGTAAATCCATCGTGCCTCTAGTTGTAAAAGAGCATGATCTTGATTGCCTCCTCTTAACTTGTCCGGAATACAGTCAATTATTTTATAGTGTATACTGGATAAAGAATGTGCCTTTTCTTTCCAGTGTTGTGCTACTGGCTGGTCCGACCATTTTCCGAATAACGCAGCCCTAATGCTTGATTTATGCATTGCTATCCTCTTTAAATTTACAGATAGTCTTTCCAATGTATAACAACCCACATGGGCACTTAATGTAATAAACAACTAACTTGCTGGTGCAACATGCACCAGCAAGTTTGTAAATATAAAAATACAAAAATACAAAATGACATTCATAATTCACAATAATACACATCTAACAAAAAAACACATAAAAAAATATAAAAAGAAAAAAAATACAAAAAGAAAAAGACACCAAAAATATACCAAACTTCTGTCATATCAAGAGGCTGTATCTAGCACTCGTACTGTAGCTCTCTCCTTGTAGGTTCTCCAGTGACCCCCTACTGGTCAGAAGTGGAATATTCTTTATATTCTAAAACAAAGAATCAATATTACATAACAAACTTGTAACAGTGTTGCAATATAAATTAGAAAAAAGCATTCAACCCAATGCTTTCATTAAGGCCAATAGGTGATAACATTTTGAGTGAAAACAAATCCATTTTTACTCCAATTGAACAAGCTTTTTTTGCACGGTCCCCCCCTGATGAAGGGAGTGCCGGTTATACACACACACACATACATATATATATATGTATGTATGTATATGTATGTATGTATGTATATGTATGTATGTATATATATATATATATATATATATATATATATATATATATATATATTGTATGTATTTTCCAATAGACCGTGGCACTCACTTTTTGTAAGCGAGTGCCGCTGCCCATCGGATTATATAATGTGTGTGTGTGTGTGTGTAAATCTGGCTCTGTGACCAGCCTGTACTTTACCTCTCCAGGCACTGACCTCAATACACCTCGTTGTAAGCTGATATACTCATTACTTTGGTGCACCCTTTTTCCATTTTACTTGAATATTTCAGGGAGGGCTGTTATTTAACCCTTTGCGTTCTAAGTGAATTTGTCAGTGTGAAATATGCAACGCCTGGCAAAATGAAACTGTTTAATTGTGTTAACTTGTAATTTTTAAGGATAATTAAGCCAAGATAAAAAAAAGTTTGAATAATAAGGGCAGTATTCAATGAGGCTGATTCGCCATGTTCTACGGCGAATGTGTGCTATTTTTGTGCTCTAAGGTATATCTCTTTACTAAAAAAAACTGATTCGCCCTATTCAACATGCACTATTCGCCAACGGCGAACAGGGAATGATGGACAATTCGCCATCTGATAGTCGCCGTAGTTTTTCAATGTGATTCGCCGTGAGTGTATTCAATGATCAGATGGCAAATTGTTTTCAATTGATTTTTGACGTGTGTCACCGTGTAGCAATCACCATATTTTATGGTGAACTGAACTGTGATCTTTTAAAATAAAGGTTTTTTTTTTTTGTTTTTTTTTACATTTGGTGTAAAATAAATCTGGATTTTTTTTTTCTGTGAAGGGGGCATGCTGTTTTTTTGTGTGCTTACTGCACATGAATATATATTTAATTTTTATTTTTTTTACACATAACAGCCAGCAGGTGGCCGGGAGCCGCTCATTAAATAATCATTATTCACTTAACACTGCTCTCGCTCTTTACATATGCAGGAGCAGTGCAGCGGCTCCCTACCCCAGTCCCCTGCCAGCTCTCCCGGGGGGCTGCTTCTGCTGCCTGTGTCCCCTGGAACCCTGCTTCTGCCCCACAGTGTCCGGCGCAGGGAGGGAGGCTTCCATCTCCCTGCCTGCCGCCATCCCCCAGCTCCCTGCGGCATTCGCCGTCAGGGGCAGCGAGTCCCTGCAGCTTTGAATACAGCAACAGTGAGGGCTGGCAGAGAATGCTCCAGCCCTCTGGTACACGGCAACTGTGCAGCGAATCCTAAACAGGATTCGCTGCACATCGCGATTATTCATATTGAATACTGCCCTAAGACTAATGTTCATTTGTATATGACGACAAATGAACATTTGCAGAATCATGCTGTCATAGCAAATTGTGCACATTCTTGAAATTCTTTCTCTAATTTTGGAATTTAGCTGACACTGGAAGACATGTCACCTTTCACACCTTTCCACACACTGTTGGGGAAAAAAAGCCAACTAAAGCAAGAGAAACTGGACATAGAACTACAGAAAACCTCACTTGCTGGTCGCAAAATTCAAGATTCTTTATCAGTTAAAGAGGTATGTGTTTCTAGTTTGTGTAATTGCATTTTAAAGGGTTGTACACAAGGTGATATTTTGGCAGGAGGTTTTGACAAGATAGTTAAAATCTCCTAGAAGGTTTGCCGAAATTTCCCAGTGTGTTTCTCCGGGATAGCGACGCATGCAAGGTTATTTTGATTAGATCATAGACTATCATTAGTTAGACAAAAATGCTTAGTCAAAATCTCCAGTGCATTTAGCCAAAATCTCTTGTGCATGTAGTCAAATATATTAGACAATATCTCACCATGTGTACATGGCATTAGGTACCCCCACTCACTTTTTTTTTCACTAGCTAGGTTTCCCTTGCAGAATGACAAGCTTCCCTATGCAGCCCCAGAAAAATGTGTATGTGTATTATTTTTGATGTAGATGTAGTGCAACTACAAGATGTATTGATTGAAGTATTTTCTCTTTTAGCTTCTTCACACTCCAGCTCATGTATTACCACCTGCATCCATCTTGTGTTCTTTATTTTTGAATGCGTTATTAATTTCCAAGCAGTACAAAGGGTAAGTTTCCGTTTAAAGGTCTATAATTTGTAATTGAAGGGATAATTTCAATTAGCCAAGATGAATTCTAGGGTGGAAATCATCGCAGCAGCTGAAAACTCTATGGCAGCTGGAACTCGTAAAAAATTATTCGTTACGCTATGGGGCTCCAAGTGAATTTGTGCCCGAAATCAGCCTGGGAAAGGGTGCAGGATCTTGTCCCTTTGCTGGAATTGAAACGCTGTGGCAACGGCACATCACTCTCTTTGCACCTAATTGGTTTGACCCCTATTTATTTGGGGTATTTGGTAGGTTATCTTTAAAACTGATTCAATGTATTTTTTCCTACCAGCCAATAAAGTGTTATTATTATTATTATTATTTTATTTATAAGGCGCCACAAGTGTTTCGCAGCGCCGTACAAAGGAACAATACAGGGAGACAAAACTTGGCATAACATTGAATAAATAACAAAAATACAGTACAAATAAAAGAGCACCACAGTCCAATACACATTACAGCTTAAATGTAAGTAGTGAGGACCCAATCAACATACAACTAGAGGCTTGAGGCCAATGATGGAGATGAGTATGAAGATGGTCACTGAGTGTTGGGTAAAGGAGAGCTGTGAGTGACATGTGAAGAGAAGAGGGCTTTGACAACAGGAGGGAAGAGGGCCCTACTCGGAGGAGCTTACAATCTAGTAGGAAGGGGAGACAGACAGATTACAAGAGGTGCAAGCGAGGGGGTGGTGGTTATATAGCAGGATGTAAACAGGCAAGGGGTCGGAGAACCAGCTGGTTTATGCAGTGGAAGGGTACGCTTTGATGAAAAGGTGAGTTTTCAGTGCTCGTTTGAAGCTTTGCAAGGTCGGGGAGAGTCTAATGGAGCGAGGGAGTGCGTTCCACTGAAGGGGTGCAGCACGGGCAAAGTCCTGTACTCTAGCATGGGAAGCAGTGATCAGGGTGGAGGAGAGACGACAGTCGTCAGCTGACCGTAGAGGGCGGGAGGGTGTATGAATGGAGATGAGGTTAGAGATATATGGAGCAATGGAATTAGAGATGGCCCTGTATGTGAGTGTGAGGTGTTTGAAGAAGATTCTGTAGGGGAATGGAAGCCAGTGCAGATTTTGTTGAAGGGGAGTAGCAGAATTAGAGCGGCGGGAGAGGAAGATAAGCCTGGCTGCAGCATTGAGGACAGATTGGAGAGGAGCTAGTTGGGATTGAGCGAGGCCGGTGAGAAGAGCATTACAGTAGTCAAGCCGTGAGATGACTAATGAGTGGATGATCAGCTTAGTTGCACTCTGTGAGAGAAAGGGCCTGATGCGAGCAATGTTGCGTAACTGGAACCGGCAAGAATGGGCCAGGGCTTGGATGTGGGGTGCAAAGGAGAGGGAGGAGTCAAGAGTGACACCCAGGCAGCGGAGTTGGGGAACAGGGGAGATGATGGTGTTGTTAACAGTGATAGAGATATTAGTAGGGGGGCATAGCTCTGGGTGGGGGAAAGATAATAAGTTCGGTTTTGTCCATATTCAGCTTCAGAAATCGCTCTGACATCCAGGTAGAGATGGCAGCGAGGCAGTTGGAAACTTGAGAGAAAACAGTGGGGGACAGATCAGGAGAGGAGAGGTAGATTTGGGTGTCATCTGCATAGAGGTGATATTGGAAGCCAAAGGAGTTAATGAGTGCACCCAGAGAGGAAGTGTACAGAGAGAACAGAATGGGGCCAAGGACGGAACCCTGAGGGACCCCGACAGGAAGGATAGAAGGTGGTGAGGTAGAGCCAGAGGCAGAGACTGAGAAGGAACGGTTGAAGAGGTAAGAGGAAAACCAGTTGAAGACTGTGCCAGAGAGGCCAATGTTTTGGAGTGTGTGGAGGAGGAGAGGGTGATCCACAGTGTCAAAGGCAGCAGATAGGTCCAAAAGGATAAGCAGGGAGAAGTGACCCTTGGATTTGGCTGACAGCAGGTCATTGGTGACTTTCACTAGGGCAGTCTCAGTGGAGTAAAGTGGGCGAAAGCCAGATTGAAGGGGATCTAGGATGGAGTGGTCAGACAGGTAGCTGGTGAGACGCCTGTAAACCAGCCGTTCTAGTATTTTAGAGGCAAATGGGAGAAGAGAGATAGGGCGGTAGCTTGTGGGAGATAAAGGGTCCAAGTTAGGTTTTTTAAGAATAGGCGAGACCAGAGCGTGTTTGAAGGGTGAGGGAAAGATGCCAGTAGAAAGAGATAGGTTAAAGAGGTGAGCAAGGTGGGAGCAGCCAGTGGGGGAGAGGGAACTGAGGAGACGGGAGGGGAGAGGGTCCAAGGGACAGGTAGAGGGGGGAGAGGATGAGATGAGGGAGCGGACTTCCTCAGCTGTAGTAGGGCAGAAGGATGACAGAGTGGGGTAGTTGGTAGGGGAGGATGATTGGGGTGGGTGGGCAGCAGAGGGGGTATGGAAGGAGATATCATGTCGGATTACCTCAATTTTAGAGAGGAAGAAGGAGGCAAAGTCAGTGGCAGTGAGGGATGAAGGGAGGAGGGGTGGTGCAGGGCGAAGTAGAGTGTTGAAAGTATCAAAGAGACGTCGGGGATTGGAGGAATGGGAAGAGATGAGAGATTTGAAGAAAGATTGTTTGGTATAGGAGAGAGCAGCGCTATAGGAGGAGAGAATAAACTTGAAATGGAGGAAGTCTTCCAGAGAGTGAGATTTCCTCCAGAAGCGTTCAGCAGAGCGTGCACATTTTTGCAAGAATCTAGTTATTTTGTTGTGCCAGGGTTGTGGTTTAGAGCGTCGAAGGGGAACAGTGTGGAGGGGGGCTACAGAGTCGAGAGCAGAGGTGAGAGAAGAGTAATAGAAAGAGGCAGCCTGGTTGGGGCAAGTCATGGTTGAGAGAGGAGAGAGGAAAGTCTCCAGGGAAGACAGGACAGTAGGGTCAAGAGACCCGAGGTTACGTCTGGTGACGGTGGGTCTGGGCAGTGAGGGGAGAGGGGAGGATGAGAGGGTGAAAGAGAGCAGATTATGGTCAGAGAGTGGGAAGGAAGAATTAGAGAAATCAGAGAGATTACAATGGTGGGTGAAGACTAGGTCAAGGGAGTGTCCGAGATTATGAGTGGGGGTGGAGGTCCATTGAGAAAGTCCAAAGGAGGTGGTAAGGTCAAGAAGGTTAGAGGAGGCAGCATTATTGATGTCAATAGGAATGTTAAAGTCACCGAGGATGATAGAGGGGAGGTCAGAGGCAAGAAAGTGTGGAAGCCACGCAGCAAAGTTATCAAGGAAAGGGGAGCAGGGGCCAGGGGGGCGGTAGATTACAGCCACAAGGAGGTGAATGGGGTAGAAGAGGCGGATAGTGTGTACCTCAAAGGTGGAGAATGTGAGGGAGGGCTCAGGTGGGATGGCGCGGAAGGTGCAGTTTAATGAATAACACTTTTTTATCTAAGAGATTGTTTATCAACAGGATATATCTATTTTCTTTGTATAGAATAATACAGTATAATGGGCCCCTGTAGCTTTATATATATATATATATATATATATATATATATATATATATATATATATAAATAATGCACCTACCCAATATACAGTACTCAGCCAAGCTTTTTCTACTACAGGTCTGGTGGCTAGTTTGATTGTACGATCTGACCACGTTTTGCGAAGTAGAGCCACATCTAGTTAAAAAAAAAATGTCTAATTGTTTGCAGTTATGCCTCCTGGTATCCAACATATTTTTAAATATCTCTATCAGCAGTGCTGTGGGACACTGGACCATGAACTAGCATTAAATCCCCCCCTCACAGCAACCCCATATTGCCAATCTTAAAGTGCCTACACTGTAGGACACATTTTAGGGGGGCTGTTTTCAGCTATGAAATTACATTGGCATGACATTATATTAGGTTGTGCACTGCCAGGAAAAAAATTGGTACTTGTGTACTAGCACGGCGGGCATGATATTTGGTCGCACAACTTTTAATCGCATTGCATGGCATACACCCAATGCACTGCGATGCGATTTAAAATTGTATAAGCCCCCTATACAATGTTTAATTGTATAAGCTCCCTAATGGGGGCTTACAATGTTAAATGCACCCCCCACGCCACCGTGAACCCGAAGCGTGGCGAGCGCAGCAAGCCAGCGAGGGGCGGCAGTACGCATCCTCCCACTTTTTCATACCCCCACTATCCACGTTGGCGTGGAGTTGATTTTATATAGTGTGGCGAGCGCACGCGTAATACCTGTGAAGTAATGCACGTCCCCTCGCAGGGGCTCGCTGTGCTCGCCACGCTTCGGGCTCGGTGGCTCGCTGCGCTCGCCACACTATATAAAATCAACTCCACGCCGACGTGGATAGTGGGGGTATGAAAAGGTCAGAGGATGCGTACCGCCGCCCCTCGCAGGCTCGCTGCGCTCGCCACGCTTCGGGTTCACGTTCATGGTGGACGTGCATTTAACATTGTAAGCCCCCATTAGATTAGATTAGATACCTCTTTATTGTCATCACCCCAATTAGGGTGACAAAATTCAGTTTAGCATCCAACCAGATACAACAGCAATAAAATACATGGTAATTCCACAATATTTACATAAAAACTACTACCACGCAACCCCTACCCCATATCGGAATTTAATTCTAAAACTGCTCTAGGAAAAAAACTGCCCCTCATCCTACTAGTTCTACTTTTTAAACACCTAAACCGTCTACCCGAGGGTAACAAAACAAACAGCCTATTAGCTGGGTGAGTTCTATCTTTTACAATACTGTGTGCCCTACGCAAACAGCGATTCCTCTGAATTTCATTGGCAGGAGGGAGAGAAACCCCAACTACCCGCTGGGCCAATTTAATTATTCTTTGGATCTGTTTCTGTTCTGCGACTGTGCAACTTCCATACCATACAGTAATGCAAGCATTAGGATGCTTATACAATTTAACATCGCATTGTATGCCATATACAATTTTAAATTGTATACCATCAGGTGCCAATCACGTAACATCGCATACCATCGTGTGCCTTATGGTCTGCAAAGCGATGGGCGCCGTGATAGTACACTAGTACCATAAAATTATACCACAGTATCCAACCACAAGTACAGAGATGTGGCCGTTGCCTCACAGTCAGGACAAGACACTGCTCACACATAGTAGTAACTGCAATCCCCTCTCACCACAGCACTCTAAAGCGGCAACCAAAACACTGCAATTCTGACTGGGTGGCAGTAATCTTAATTAATTAAAGTCTTAATTAGTAAAGTAAAGGTTCCTCACCTTTGTCAGATGTCTTTTTCTGGGAGGCTGACATCCCGACCTGCCAGGTACGATAATTTACCGAATTTCGATGCGAAGTTGTGTTTCACACCTTCAGACGCGTGTCATGGTGTGCAAGTGTCATTTACTTCTTACGTGTCCTCGATGGTGCCGACCTTTGCTGGAATTTGTTGGTATTTGTCCCTTGCTGGTTCACTGTTGAGAAAATGGGAAAAGACCAGAAAACTCCAAGACCACTCCACCCGTGCCTTCAAAACAAGGACTGTCTCTTACTTGAGAGGATATATTATTATAACAAACTATTGTTTTATATCCCAAACACGCCAGTACACACATCTACAGTGAAGAGGTGGCCTTCTAGGCCTTCAATAATACTTTTTATTCCATCTTCCACTGTCCAATATCTGCATTATTTTGCCTATATTAATATTTTTCTTTCATTGGCCAGTCTCAAATATGGCGTTTTCTGCCTAGAAGGCCACCATCCCGGGTTGCTTCTTCACTATAGACGTTGACACTGGCATTTTTAATGAAGCTTCCAATTGAGGACCTCTGAGGCGTCTATTTCTCAAACTAGAGACCATTGTGCTTGTCGTCCTGTGGTCAGGTGCTGGGGCTCATGTGGGAATACTGCATTAGCCCAGTGGTGGCTTCTTTATCGGTTCATTGAAAAATCTTGTGATGGTGGGCGTGTCTAACTGCATGATAGACATTTATGGTTTGTATGTTCTGGGCAGACTCATGCATTCTAATATCTATAGTTTGGTCAGGTCCTGCAAGTTTGTTGTGTGCCAGACCTTTTTCTTCTTATGGTATGGTGTACTATTTTCAATGTGCTTGACTGGTACCTTTTTTATATTTATGCTGCTTAATGTTATTGGGAAGTGTATATTATGGATATATTTATATCCATATGCATGTATTGTAGTTTATAGTCCACATATCTGCTATCCCATTAACAAATATGTATTACTCACCTTGTAATTATAATTCATATAATTCATATTCATGCGACCTGAGCATTGTGACTCAATAGGACACTACAAATACACTGTTGTACACTCCTGATAATTTAGGACACATGCACCTAGACATCAGTTGAGTGCAGTTATCGCTACCCTTGAAACTTACATAAGACCGATCTGTCTCTAGACAAACTTGGTAGATACTGGCTGCTCCCAAATCAGGAGACGACTACTCACAGCTGCGTCGATAACCCAACCCCCTACTCAGTATGGTTATTTGGGTAAATTAGCTCTCAACAAAATTAACCCTTGTCTGTACATGGTAAGACTAAATATCTAATCATGTGATTTAAGGATTAGACTGTGCATGTGTCTGAGCACCTGTCTTTTTCTGACCCCGGTGTGCGACACTGCGCAGCATGACTGTCAGAGGTCACGCTGCACAGGCCACACCACTGCGTCTCTGCACAGACCCCGGCCACCCGCCAATGGCAGTAAATGGGTGGGGCGGGGGGTGTGTTTTTATTAGGGTTGTCAATCCTGGGAACCTGGCAATCCTGGGATTGTGCATTTTTCAACTGACAAACTGTCTTGAGAAAGTTCCCAAATTACCACGGGGACGAAACGTGTTGACGTCATCACTCTGTTTGAACTGGAAATCCCATTCAGCAAAACCTCCCAACTCACAGCTGAAGCGCAGCTCACCCCACGCTGCTGGCAATCAGCTGTCACGCTGACGACGAACCGAGCCTCAGCACAGATACACCCTCCTGTTTCCCGCTGACCCTCCAGCCAGAACTACAGCTGAAGTGCAGCTTCCACGCTGCCGGCCATCAGCTTCCCCCACCGACCGCTCACTCCACTACAGCGGGAATCCATCATCCGGCTCCCCATCTGGATAGAAGACCACTCACACCGTCAGTTCACCCCGTGTGCCGCTGCGGCCAGGACGGTGACTCAGTCGCTGACCACAGGACTGCTGCCGAGAAGGGCGAACGCCAGGTCTGCAAAGACATAATACCTCCCCGCAAAACAACTGGGACGATTTGCCGGTACATTTACGTGATTCAGCACGGAGAGAGTGTAACTCCAAAAGAGTGAGCATAAACTACACAAAACCAGTGACTACAAAATTACTTTCCTGTGCTATTCCCATTACAAATATTGGACAGCTGAAACTCATATATTTTCCTACCTCTTCATAATCCCCTGTGCACAAACTGGACTTTACATATTGGTACCATTAAATTATCATTATTTGCATATTATTATAATTTTCCACTTTTATAAATGGAAGATTGCTGAATGTCCTAAATTTATCACAAACCACGAAATCGGGACTCCAATTCAACATTGATCTGTCATATATTTGACATTATTTAAATGGTTTTATTTCTAATGCATAAACTGTGTATTTATATGTTAATTTTTATATAAAGCTTATAATTGCAACAGTGTGTCAATCATTCAATTTTTCCAGCCATATATATTGTGTTTCTAGTATTAACATCCAGCAGCGCAAACATACTTCAACCTCCCCCCCCCCCCCCTATTTTTTCTTTCTTTAACGTGAGTCTAGGCGGACTCACAGAAGCGTTTGCTGCAGCTGTTATACCTATCCACTTATTTACTCACTTATAACATATAAATATAATCAAGCTACCGAGCGCCAGGTACTGTGTCTAGGAGAGGCTCTTGTTAGCTTTACTCCGAAACACAAAAAAAAACCACATCATCCACCAGATGCCAATTTTTTAAACTAAATGCACTACAGGTCGAGTATCCCGTATCTGAATATCCGTTATCCGGATTATTCCGAAATACGGACATTCCAGAAAGTGAAATTTTTTTTTTTTTTTTTGCTAAAAACTCACTGGGGACATTTGTAACAGCATCACTGAGGACATGATATGTAACTGGCACTATATATGTGCAAGACAATGATTGCTTGGCATTCAAATTCAGTGCTGAGATAGTACACACATTTTGTTTCACGTTTTGAAACCTTGTTTTTTGAACAATTAAAATATATTTGTGTGTATTTTATGTGGTAATAAAATATATTTGTGTGTATATTATGTGTTTATACAGCATAAATGCAAGATACTTCAAAATACATCATTGAAATATTAAAATATTCCGAAATACGGAATAATCCGTTATCCAAAATTCTCCTGGTCCCGAGCATTTTGGATACGGGATACTCAACCTGTATAGTGCAAGAACTACTTTTCTGTACTTTACTGTACTGCACAGTATGTTATAGACATTTTTTTCCTCAGAAAATACTATTGCATAGGGGTTCGTCTCATTACGCTATTTCTAACGTGCTATGGGGATATGTGTATACACTATGGTCAAAGTACATACTGTAGCAGGCCAGACTCGTGTTAACAAAATGGCTACCATATTTCAACCAGGGCTTCATGGGAACCCACATCTATCTAGCTAGCGACAGCATAGTTTACACTTGTGTAAGGGCACTGCCTCCAAACTGTACCCGCCTCCACTACACAAATCTTACCCCCTGCCACACTGCATCCACCGGCACTGTCATCCCCTGCCACAATGCGACACCTGCACAACACTACTGCACACAGCTGCACTTCCACCTCCTGCCACACTGCATCCAACTGTATTACCGCCATCTGGCCCACTGCACCCAGCTGCACCAACACCACCTGGCACACTTGCACTATCTGCACCCCCACCTCCTGGCACACTGCACCATCTGCACCCCCATCTCCCGGCACACTATCCTCCGATTGCCCACCCCCCTTCTCAGGCAGCCAGAAGTCCTGCCCCACCCCCCCCCCATTTCCTCTCACCCCACACTGACAGACACCCAGCAGCAGTGTCCCTGCCCAGTGTCCTACTATTGCCGCCTCCGGCCATCCTCTTCCCCTCCCACACTGTGCATGGCTCCTTACCCACAGCCTAGTGCTGTCAGTCTGACAGTGGAGTGAGCCAGGTCCCCGGCACAGAGAGGACAGGACTCAACAGGGTCTCCGCTGTTGGCTCTCAGTGCTAGGGACCCGGCTCACTCCACTGTCAGACTGACAGCGCTGCTAGGCTGCGAGTAAGGAGCCGTGCACAATGTTGGAGGGAAAGGGAATGGCTGGAGGCGGCAGTAGTAGGACGCTGGGCAGGGACGCTACTGCGGGGGAATCTGTCAATGTGGGGTGAGAGGAAGGGAGGGAGCAGGACTTCTGGCTGCTTGGGGGGGGGGGGGGCGGCTTCCCTCTGTATCCATCCCTGCTCTAGGTACACTGGCGTCGCAGCACCCCAGGGAGCTGCGGCGCACAGTTTGGGATCCACTGTGTTATTGTATGAATGACACAGTATGAGCAGGTCAGACTCAAGCACCTAGCAGCTTTACAAAATGGCTACCGAGCGTGAAGCAAGGCATCCTGGAAGCTCACATCTATGGAGCAACAACATAAGGGAAAAGCTGAAGATGCGTCTCATTACGCTATTTAAAACACACTGGGGCTCCTGACAAAGGCACAGATGCTGCAATGGTCAACACGCAGCTTTGGTTTCCTACCCACACGCTGTCCAGGTTAAGGTGCACCTGCTGTGCAACAAGGAGCTGAGCACCTGGCAGGAGTTTTGACCTACAGTACCTGAGCGCAGGATTGCTCACGGTCACCACACTGCTGTCTGGTGATGGTGCCCTTGCTGGTGTCACTTGCCGGGGTATCCGTTCCCCGCCACCGCGTGAAGGGGATGCGCATGTGTGTGTGTGTGTGTGAGAGATGTTCATGCATCTCCGTTAGATGCAGCAGCTCTGCGCCAGCAGATTGTATAATGGGCTGGTTAATTCAGACCCACCATGGGTTCCGATGCTTGCCATTAACCATATGGGGGTCTTAGAAAATGTCGATTAATTTCCTCTGGTAGTTAAACATCTCCTCTTTCCATAACAACCCGGTTCTGAGTTGATTGGACCACCATAAATGGAGAAATTAGGCTTTTATCCCATTTTTATTTGTCCGAAGGGTTAAGCTATAGCAATTCTATAACATTGTGACTTGACACCAGCGCTGCTGACACTGTAACACATGCTGCACTATATAACATGCAGCAATTGTGACCATGCCTGTCACTTCAGTGCTAACAAAAATAACAGGCTCAATTCCCCGGACTGTGGGGAGGGGAGGGTGAGCAAACCTGTACTCAGATGGGTTTGCTCAAGTCTGGTGCTCAGCTCCCTGTTGCACAACAGGTAAGCCCAAATTTGGACAGTGGTGCAGGTAGGGGACCGGAGCTGTGGGTTTAACATTGCAGTGCCTTTGTATGTATGTGTTTTTGACTAGCATAATAAGACGCAACTTCAGCATTCCCCTTAGACATGTAAAACCTATCCCATTGCTCGCTCCATAGATGTGGGCTTCCACGAAGCCCTGGTTCATGCTCGGTGGCCATTTTGTTAACCTGCTCAAGTTTGGCCTGCTACGGTCAGTACTGGTGACTGTATGCTCACTCTATCCCCATAACCCCTATCTGTTGTATGTAGTGAAATGAGAGACAAGTACAGAAGTGCCCATATACAGTACGTGCATAACCTATGCAATAGCATTTTTGAAGATAAATGTCTATTTCTCTTTCGTCCAGTCCTGTGACACAGCTTACAGGAGCCAGGCACCTATGCTTCAATTCTTTGGTAGCAGGCTCCTCCCTTTCGCATACCACAATCCCTCAGTTTCGTATTTGTTTTTTTTTCCAGCATGTAACTTCATACTGAAGTAACACATGCTGAGAGCGCTACAGAGGCTGACAGAAGTGCATCCTGTCAGCTCTCTGTTTGTGGAGGGATGCGACTGCTTCCTTTGCACAGTGCTTACCTCTGGCTGACCAGAGGTTTCCGGAGCCCACCGGAAGGTTCTAACCAGCTCCTTGTTTAGAAGGGGTTCTTGGAGATGGATTCTCTGCGATGGAGCCCGCCATCTTGGATTTGAGATTAAAGACTGAAATCCTCTAGGGGAGTTGACGTCTTTTACAGGAGTCCAGTGCTGCTGGACAACTCCAAGTGGTCCCAAGAGGGAGTTACTGGAGGTGAGGAGAAGCACTAATGGGAGCGGCTGAAGGGGGGGAAAGGCGCCAAAAGGCTACCCTCCCCGCTGAAGCAGAGGTTTGGTCTCTTCCTGTGCTGTGGCGACATTTCTCTCCATGCTGCGGAGCTGAAACTGGGCAAATCTTTTCCACATAGGTCTCTCCTGGAAAGCCCTTCCCCCGCTGATTGCTGGCAACAGAACTTCCACAGATACACTGATACATGGCTCTGTGCTTTGCCTGTCATTTTGCATTGTTTTCTGAACATGACTGACTAGTGCACTTCTGTTGCTGGGGAGGAGGGAGCGAGGGGCATGTTTTATTATTGCAAGAAATGTGCTGCAAAATTTACATGTGAACAAGGGGACCAGGGGGAATTGTGACCTTCCTGTGATGCTGTTCCCTGTGGGTCGCGGACCCAGAGGTCTGAGGTAACTGAGCCAGCTTGGGCTGGCAAAATGATTCCTTGCTAGGGTCTCCTGGACATGGTCTTTCACCTCAGGCTTCTGGGGGGTCTCTTGCCCCAGCCCAGGGGGACCCCATTTTGCTGGAAGCTATGCAGGATACTGCTCAGGGTGTGCATAAGATGACATCCCTTATGGAGCAGTTTACCAAGTCCTCTGAGGATAGTGCAAATAGGCATGCTTTTTCTACCCCCCCCCCCCTCTTTTGAACTTAGATTCTGATGATGATGGGGTGTGTGAGGAGGATTTGGGTTGGACCCAGAGTGAGGAAGCTGATACGTCCGTTTCGGGCATTGAAGATTTACTACTGGCTGTTAAGCAGGCTTTAAATTTAGCTGAGGAGGAAAAAACTCCTACACACTGTGTCTTGAAGAAGAGTCGCTAGGAATCCTATGTCTTTTCCTTCAGATGAAGGGATGGTTTCTTTACTGGGGGAAGCTGGAAAATCCCCAGAAAAGAGATGGTTAATGACCAAAAAATATGCAAATATGTACCCTATGGCGGAGGATCATGTTAAGATATGGGAAAAGATTCCATTGGTAGATGCATCCGTGGCTAGATTATCTAAAGCCACTGCCTTGCCAGTACAAGGTGGTGCGGCCTTTAAGGACCAAGTGGGTAAAAAGGTTGAAGGTTGTCTTAAGGCAATTTTTGAAGGCGTAGGTTTCACACTGCGTCCCATTATTGCTTCAGCTTGGGTTGCAAAAGCAATGGTCAAATGGGCAGAGTCTTTAAGCAGTCAGCTCCAGTATGCTGCAGAGGCCTACTAATTAGCTGAAAAGCTGAGGTGTACTGCGGAGTACATCTGTGAGGCTGGTGAGGACGGCGTAAAGATGGCATCTAAGGTTTCTGTAACTTCTGTCACGGCCAGACGGGCACTTTGGCTAAAGGCATGGGAAGCGGATAATGAATCCAAAAAGTCCCTGGAAACATTGCCCTTCAAGGTGGAGTTACTCTTTGGGTCTGAATTAGAGAAAATTATAAAACAGGCTACGGGGGGAAAGAGCACTTTACTTCCCACTACTCCTAAGCCTACAGGTTCTAAATTTGGAGTGTTTAAGCCGTCCTTTCAGCCCCCCTTTCGAGGTGGAGCGTCTAACCGTGGACACGCAGGGCATGGAAGATTTCAGGCCGGTAGAAGGACTTCCAAATCAAAATTTGGAGTCTGCAAAGAAACATGCAGCAAAAGGGGAGGACAACTCCTCAGCATGATGGGGCGGAGGCTCCCCATTCTGGGATCACAGTGGGGGGCCGCCTCCTGCAGTTTCGGGACAGGGGATCCCTGTTTTTTTTTTCATTGTTTCAGAAGGTTACCGGATAAATCTCAGGAGTCCTCCCCCTTGCAGATTTCTCGCTACTCCCTTGTTGCGGACCGCATCGCTGAGGTCCGCGCTCCTGGGAGCAGCTTTGTCTCTCAAGGAGAAAGGGGTGGTGATCCCGGTACCTCAGGAGGAGAGAAAAAAGGGATTTTATACTATCCAGTTCTTAGTACCCAAACCAGACGGGTCTTTCAGACCCATTCTAAATTTGAAATCTTCATGTTTAGGTGGATCACTTTCGCATGGAGTCTCTGCGGTCAGTGCTTTAAAGCATAGAGCCGGGAGAGTTTCTGGCATCAGTAGATATTCAAGATGCATACCTCCATGTGACCTATAACATAAGTCCCTGCTCTGGTTTGCAATTGGAGAGAACCATTGGCAGTTTCAGGCTCTGCCATTTGGGCTGGCAACGGTCCCGAGGGTGTTAACAAAAGTGATGGCAGTCATGGCTGCAGCACTTAGACTGAAGGGAATAATAATTTTCTCTGACATGCAGCAGGGACCACTGGAATCACTTTGGTATTAGAGCTGGGAATGCTGGGAGCTAGGCACATCTTAATATTAATTAGGGGATACTGGCTCCTCCCCTCTAAGACCCACAATCCCCCCAGTGAGAAAATTGTGCCAGGGAGTTAGGTCACAGTTTTTTCTGCTCCTGCACGTTTTCAAGCTTTTTTCTATTAGTAAGAGTTTTTTCTCTATTTCTGTGAATCCCTTCCCCACCTAGGAAAAGGTGTGGGTCCGGGTATTCAGCGCCCCTGGATTCCAGGTCGTCGGTCAGGACCTCGCTAAAGGTGCCTGCCCGTACGTTTCCGTGTTCCTGCCACCCCTCCATCAAAGGGGACGCCAGTCACGAAGTGGGGAGCCTCCGGTGGTGAGTACTGCGCTGAGCGCACTTGCCACACGCCGTCCCCTGCTCTCCGTCTCAGCCACGCTGTGCGCTTAGCTCTGCAGCGTTTGTGAGGCGCCGCCATCTTGTGGACGGCGCGTCCTCGTGCTGCAGGTCCCGCTTGGTGAAAGCTGTTTGCCGGAGGCTTGCACGGAGGAGCGCTAGCAGCGGGTGGCTCCGGGCGCTGTCAGGACTGCACAGGCTGGCTAGGTATGAGGGAGAGGGGACACGCTTGGTATCGGGAGGCGGGCATGGCGCGGCCATTATACAGATACACTCAGTAAGGCTGACTCTTTCCTGTTTACAGGTGACTGCAGCTTGGGAAGCTCTGTAAAAGTTTATGTGCTGACATATATGGTGCGTTGCACTGTATAGGTCCTTGTGTTCACAGGGCTTATTCTCCTCCAGGTCTCACAGAACCCTGAGGTTTTTGGCTTGTGAGAGGTGTATCTGTACTTAGTGTGTGTGTGTAACTGTCCTGTATTGCACGCATTAATCGGGCCGGGCGAGCAGGTGATCATGACGGGCAGGTCAAAAGCCTCTCAGAAGGTTTTGGCCTGTACTGTTTGTGCAGCAAAGTTTTCCCAGTACACAGCTGAGGGGAACGCCACTGTTTGTCAGTCATGTTCAGGTGCCGAATCTGCTTCTCTAGCAGGCTCTCAGGCTCCCCAGTGGGCCTCGACCTTGGCGGGTACGATGTCCAAACTGACATCTGAGTTGGCGCTTGCTCGCAGAGCAGAGCCCACTTGGGCCACTGCTTTGGTAAGGTCTGTGGAGGGGTTAGCTAGCTCCATGAGCAGACCGCAGAGGCCCTCCACCTCCAGTAATAAGCGGCCTTATCAGGCTCTTATTGTAGAAGATGATTTGGATGAGGAGCATGATCCATTTCATGAAATGGAGGATGGCGAATGGGAGGAGGTTTAGGATGTCATTCCTGGGGGAGAGCCTACTCCGTTAGGTATAGAGGCCCTTATTATGGCGGTAAAGGAGGTTCTTCGTTTACCGGAGGATCCTATGCCAGAGCCGCAGGAGTTTGATCTGTTTGGCGGGGTTCAGAAGACGTCAGTGGTCTTCCCCTGTCCAAATCAGGATCAGCTTTTGGCGGCATGGAAAAATCCGGACAAGAGGTTCCAGATTCCCAGGCGTTTTCCTTCCCTGTATCCCTTTGAGCCGGCCGCCCTAAGCAAATGGGAGACTCCGCCTCCTGTGGACACTTCAGTTTCCCGGTTGTCGAAGAAGACTACGCTGCCAGTCCCAGGTGCTTCGGCCTTAAAGGACCCTTCAGACAGAAAGATGGAGGCGACTCTCAAAGCCATTTATGTGGCTGCAGGTACTCAACTCAGACCGGCCATAGTGTCGGCCTGGGTAAATAAGGCTAACCTCAGGTGGGCAGAGTTAATCATCGAGGGCTTGGAGGCCGGCATGCCTCTTGATGAACTGCGCCGCTTAGCCGAACACATTAAGGAGTCGGCTGTGTTTCTAGGGGAAGCAGCAAAGGACGTGTCTTTAATCTCTTCTAGAATCTCAGCAAGCGCCATTTCTGCGCGTCGAGCCCTCTGGCTACACTCTTGGCAGGCGGACGCGGAATCTAAGAGGGCTGTGGAGGGTCTTCCCTTTTCAGGGGACATCCTCTTCGGTCCTGAATTAGATAAATGGATTTCACAGGCGACGGGAGGGAAGTCAGCCTTCCTGCCATCTGCAACACCTCCTCCACCTAGGCGACAGTTTGCAGGCCCGTCGTTTCAGTCCTTTCGGACTCAGTGCCCCTTTCGGGGCAGAGGAAGAGGCTTCCAGTCGTCCAGAGGTTCCCGGGCCAGAGCCCGTCCTCAGGTCGCCCCAAGAGTCCAGGACCCTAAGCCCCAGCAGAAGCCGGTGGCATGACGGTTTACCAGCTTCCGTCAACAGCTTGCAGGTAGGTGCCCATCTGTTGGCCTTCAGAACCCAATGGTTCTCCCTATCGGAGGATCCGTGGGTTCGCAGGGTAATTTCAGAGGGGTACCGAATTCAGTTCGATTCCACACCTCCGGTGCTGTTCTTCACAACGGCCCTACCAATATCTCGAGACAAGAGAGTGAGCCTGCTCGAGGCTATTCGGATCTTGTTGGAGGCTCAGGTAATCATGCCGGTTCCAGCAGCTCAGAGGAACACGGGGTACTACTCAAGCCTCTTTGTGGTCCCCAAGCCGGATGGGTCGGTCAGGCCCATTCTCAACTTGAAACCTTTGAATCTGCTAGTCTCTTATCAACCATTCAAGATGGAATCAATTCACTCAGTAATTGCTTCCTTAAAGCCAGGGGAGTACATGATATCCTTGGATATCAAGGATGCTTACCTACACATCCCGATATGGATTCCTCACCAAGCCTTTCTCCGCTTTGCCATAGGTCGGGATCATTTTCAGTTCAGGGCTCTGCCCTTCGGATTATCGTCAGCGCCCAGAGTATTTACCAAGACTCTGTCGGTGGTCATTGCGTCCCTCAGATGTCAGGGAGTGACCATAATGGACGATCTCCTAATCAAGGCGCCAACGAGGGAGTTACTGGAGAGTCATGCGAGATTGACCACCCAGACGCTCACCAGCCTGGGTTGGATAATGAATTTCAAGAAGTCCTCTCTAGTCCCATCCAGGAGGATCTTGTTCCTAGGTCTTTGGCTAGACACGGAGTCTCTGAGAATCTTCCTGCCGGAGGACAAGGTCCAGGCGATCTTGCTCCTAGTTCAGAGGGTCTTACTTCCACAGAAGATCAGCCTTCACCTGTGTACGCAACTATTAGGGAAGATGGTGGCAGCCTTCCCAGCTCTGACGTGGGGGCGTTTCCACTCAAGACCGTTTCAGTGGGATCTTCTCAGGAACGGTGCGGGCTCGCATCTGAATCTTCACAGAAGGATCCGCTTGTCGGCCGAGGCGAGACACTCCTTACTGTGGTGGCGTCACAGGAAGAACTTGGTAGAGGGCCGTCGGTTTGCAGTCCAGGACTGGATTGTGTTGACGACGGACGCAAGCCTCCGCGGCTGGGGAGCCGTGGTGCTCCACCTTCGTCTCCAGGGCAAGTGGTGTCTTCACGAATGTCACTTGTCCATCAATGTGTTGGAGATCAGGGCCATCTACAATGCCCTGCTGGAGGCTCAGGAATTCCTTCAGGGTCAACAGGTAAAAATAAGATCGGACAATGCCACGGCAGTCGCCTACGTAAACAGGCAGGGCGGCACGAGAAGCGGCATGGCCATGAAGGAAGTAAGGAAGATCCTTCAGTGGGCGGAACGGTCAAGAGTAATTCTGCTGGCGGTATTCCTCCCAGGTCGGGAAAATCTGGAGGCCGATTTCCTCAGCAGGGAGGACCTGCACCCAGGCGAATGGTCTCTCAACCCGAGGTGTTCCGGGAGCTCACCGACAGGTGGGGAGTTCCCGAAGTGGACCTGATGGCGTCTCAAAAGAACCATCAGCTAGCAGCGTACATGGCACGTACAAGGGATCCTCAGGCCATAGCAGTAGACGCTCTGTCAACTCCGTGGGAGTTCAGCTTCGTGTACCTGTTCCCTCCACTTCCACTTCTGGGCCAAGTGCTCAAGAGGCTCAAGAGGGAACCAGTGCAAGCTATTCTGATAGCGCCCTGGTGGCCTCGCAGAACGTGGTTTTCAGACATCCAGATGTTACTGGCAGACGAGCCAGTTCGGTTGCCCCTCAGACCGGATCTTCTTCTGCAGGGACCCTTCTTCCATCAGAATCTTCCACAGCTGCATTTGACGGCGTGGCTGTTGAGACCTCGGTCCTGCGGGAGAGGGGTATTCCAAGAACAGTAATTCCTACGATGTTAAGGGCCCGGAAACCCGCCTCGGCAGCGCATTATCACAGAATATGGCGCTCGTATGCTGTCTGGTGCGAGTCAAAGGGCTGGCCATTCCGGGTCTTCAGATTGTCCCGCCTTCTGTTGTTCCTACAGAGAGGGTTGGACGGGGGTCTGAGACTGGGATCTCTTAAGGTTCAAGTCTCGGCCTTGTCCGTCCTTTTTGAGATTGGCACTCATGCCTGAGGTGCAAACTTTCTTCCAGGGGGTTCTTCGGGTCCAGCCTCCCTTCGTACCTCCCACAGCTCCGTGGGATTTGGATTTGGTACTGGCTTTTTTGAGGTCAGAGACCTTTGAACCATTGGACAGGGTGGAACTGAAGTTCTTGTGCTGGAAGACAGTGCTTTTGCTAGCCCTGTCTTCAGCTCGCCGTGTGTCAGAGCTTAGTGCCCTGTCCTGTAGACCTCCGTATTTAATTTTCCACGAGGACAGAGCAGAACTGCGCACCCATTCCAGGTTTCTTCCGAAGGTGGTATCCTCATACCACATTAACCAGCCTATCGTGGTTCCGGCGTTTCAAGGAGGTTCTCCGGAGCAGTCCTTATTGGATGTTGTCCGGGCGCTACGGATTTACGTGGATAGAACAAAGTCTATACGTAAATCAGACTCCTTATTTGTCCTCTATGACGCTTTCCGCAGGGGTTGGCCTGCGTCCAAGCAGATGATTGCACGATGGATCAAGTGGACGATCCGTAGTGCATATCTGCACGCGGGACAGGTCCCTCCTGTCTCGCTGACAGCGCACTCTACCAGGTCGGTGAGCACGTCTTGGGCCGCCGAGAGAGGGGCTTCGATTTCTCAGCTTTGCAGGGCGGCCACTTGGTCGTCACGAAACACGTTTGTGAAATTTTACCAGTTTGATACTTTTGCCTCTTCGGCTTCGACCTTTGGTCGGCTGGTTTTGCAGGATCCTCAGCGTTCTCCCACCCGGGGCATGGTCTTTGGAACCTCCCCAAAGTGATTCCAGTGGTCCCTGCTGCATGTCAGAGAAAAGAGGATTTTGGTACTTACCGGTAAATCCATTTCTCTGAGATCAGCAGGGACCACTGGACACCCGCCCAGCTGCTGGATCCTGTCTGTTGTGTTTCTGTGCGACCCGGTCCGGTGCCTGCGTGTTGTAGGTATGTTAAGTTATGTTGTTTTCCTGTAACCCTTTCCTCTGGTGGGCCAATTTCCTCACTGGGGGATTGTGGGTCTTAGAGGGGAGGAGCCAGTATCCCCTAATTAATATTAAGATGTGCCTAGCTCCCAGCATTCCCAGCTCTAATACCAAAGTGATTCCAGTGGTCCCTGCTGATCTCAGAGAAATGGATTTACCGGTAAGTACCAAAATCCTCTTATTCCATATCTGGACGACCTTCTCCAAGGCGGAGTCAGCAGAGAAGCTTCAGGAACATCTGAGCATCGCGACCCAATTCTTCCGAGACCAGGGGTGGGTACTAAATCTACCCAAGTCCACAGAGTCTGCGATTTCTCTTGTGATTGCAAGGAATAAGCGGAAAGACCAGGATCAGTTGAATCAGCATATCAATCGTTTATTGATCATGTGCACACGGGTAACTTAGTCGGGGGACCAAGTGACGACATTTGTTAGACTGCACAATAGCTTAAATAGGGTTGGTACATCCTACAAATGGTACAGCTGTAACCTGAACTAATTGCACGTGACACCATATAAAGAGTTATAGTAAAACCTGGACACAGCAATATTCATAATTATAACCATGAAAATCCCTCTTGGTCATACAGGGGCCACATGTCAAAGAGGATCCACCATCCATCATTCTACATGTCTATGACCTCCCCAAGACCTCACTATAATAGATACATTTGTTCAAACACATGCAAAACTATGTAAGATAATACTTGTAACCTAGGGAGAGCATATATCCTGAGCTATAGATAATTCACAGCACACAGTGTTAACCCTTTAATACATTCAGCTCCATGTGTGGGTTCCATAATTCTACGACACTCTGGGTGATTCTGGATACACACTTGCATAGGGTTTTTCTACCAGAACCCAAGGCAGTGGAAATTCGGCAGCTGGTTTTGAATATTTTGCGAGCACCTGCACCTTCGGTGTGGCAAGGAGTACAGTTGCTTGAGAAAATGGTAGCAACGTTCGAGACTCTTCAGTTTGCCAGGTTCCATTCAAGGATTTTTCAATGGAACATCCTGGCTTGTTGGTCGGGAAATGCAAAGACCTTGAAACGGGAACGGTTGCTTCTGTCTCAGGAATCGGGAGAATCCCTGATCTGGTTGGACAGATGTGGAGATTTTACAGCTGGGACATTCCCTCCCCTCCTGGGACTGGCTGGTCATCACGACCGATGCCAGTCTGAGGGGTTGGGGGTGGTAGTTCTTCAACTACGGCTACAGGGCCTCTGGTCAAAGGAAGAATCCAGCCTTCCCATCAATATTCTGGAACTTCGGGCAGTCTGGAATGCGTTATTACAGGCGGAGGAGTTCCTGAAAGGATCACCAATACGGGTACAGTCCGACAATGCCACAAAAGTGGTCCCAGTGAACCATCAGGGTGGGACCCGCAGCATGATGGCAATGAACGAAGTCTCACGGATTTTCACTTGGGCGGAGATCAACGTTCCTGTGTTGTCGGCTGTTTTCATTCCAGGGATCAGGAATGTGGAAGAGGACATCCTCAGCAGGGAGACTCTGCTGGAGGGGGAACGGTCCCTTCATCAGGAAGTGTTTTAGGAGATTGTGGATCGCTGGGGTCTACCAGACATAGACCTGATGGCGACAAGGAGCAACTGTCAGGTACCAAGATTTTGTTCTTGAGCAAGGGATCCAACAGCTTGGGCAGTGGATGCCATGACAGTTCCTTGGAATTTTCACATGGTTTACATATTCCCTCTGTTTCCCATGCTCCCGAGGGTATTGAAGAGAGTGAAGGGTCAGGGCGTGCAAACTATTCTAATTGCCCTGGATTGGCCCAGGAGGTCGTAGTACTCCAACGTACTGAGATTGTTGACGGATTCTTGGCGGCTCCCTCTTTGGCAGGATTTGTTAAAGCAAGGATCGTTTCTTCACACGGACCCAGCTCGTCTCAATTTGACGGCGTGGTTTATGAAACCACCTTATTAAAAAAGAAGAGGTTTTCAGATGAGGTGATACAGACCATGCTTAGGGCTCTTAAGCTCTGGGACGTCCCCAGTGTAACTCCAGTGACACCTAGTGGATAAAGGAGAAAGAGGAATTTTGTACTTACCGTAAATCCTTTTCTCCGAGTCCACAGTTGTCACTGGATGCCCGCCTCAGCGCTGTTCTCTTCTTTTGCCTTAGGGCAAGTTACCTATCAGGGTAATTACTTTGGAGTTTTCCCTGTTATAACGGTTATGTTTTGATACTACGTTGTCTGTTGACTCTGTATGGTTTGGTTTTCAGTGTTTTTTCTCACTGTCTTCTTTATTTCTTCTTTACTTCTTGTATTGAATGATCTATGTGGTGTTTAACCTCTTCTGAAGTGTGTTTTACCTTCCTGCTCCCTTCGGGGCACAATCTTTCGGACTGCCTGAGAGGGGAAGTAGGAGGGAAAGAGTTGGCCACACTAATTTTATATTTAAAGTACCCATGCTCCCTGTGGTCGCTTTCTATTCCCCAGTGTAACTCCAGTGACACCTGTGGACTCGGAGAAAAGGATTTACAGTAAGTACAAAATCCCTCTTTCCATCTCCAGGACAATTAGGGCCTTAATCCAATCCTGTACAAACATTGCATTTGAGAGATATATGTACATATAGATAGAAGGTAACACCAAGCACACATCCGCCCCCAAAAAATAAAGAGTATTGGGCACTGTATCCCACCCATATGATTTCTATTTTTCTCGCGCTGCCCCCCTGCACTGGAACAACCCATCAGGCTTTCTGATTCCCTTACCTCCTTCAAGCGCTCCCTCAAAACCCACTTTTTTCGACTAGCCTATCCCTCCTCCTAACCTCTTTTGATCCTCCGTCATAACCGTTCCTACTTATCCTATTTTTCGTTCATCCACCCACCTGCTTTTAGTATGTTAACTCTTATCAGTAGGGCCCTGCTTCCTCACGTACTCACCCTACCTCTTTACCTCATCTGTGCTCCTGTCCTTCCCTTCCTCTACTTCATCTTCAGTCTCCTCGACAATTTCGACACCTTCAGAACTGATGCTCATTTTAGTTCTACCAGCTATACCCCTATTTATGCTGCATTTTATCAACACACCCTGTATGTTACCTTGTAATTTGTTTTTTGTTTGCTATGTATGTCGCTGCAGACACTTTGTGGCCCCTTATAAATAAATGTACTACTACTACTATTTGCAAAGCAAAGGAGGACAGCCTTAAGATCCAGCAGCACTCCCCGAAACATATAAATTACACTCAGTGGGCAGGTAACCATCAATCTTTCTCGTTTTTTTCATGTTGACCTATTATAGGTGTTGACCTATGGGCTGTCGACTTATATTGGGTCGACGCAATGACCCATACCCATGCACAGTTGCCAAGAAAAATTTAGGTCCTTTTTTATTTTTGTGGCAAACTGAAATTATTGTTAAATCTACACCTAATTTTTAATGTTTCTTAGCCTGTTTCTCTACTACTCTCGGGTTTTATCCATGCAGCAGTCCCCCCCCCCCCCCCCCCCCCCCCCAGGCCCTTATGTCAGCCATAACTGAAAATTATGTCATGTAACCTGCAGAAGGTCATGTCTAATCAGAAGTTTCCAAGTTCACAGTTGCCTATGAGTATTATCTCCCACACTACTTTCACATGCATATTAAAGTGCTAAACTTAGATGTCTTGCTATTTCCATGTTATGAAAATAAAGGATTCTAACGAAAGACTACTGCGTTGAGCAGAACCCTGTTCTCCACAAACAGGAAAGGAGCACCTAATGTTTAACTGATGGTTATGCTGCTTTACTATAAATTAACAAAGCTAAATTATTTCCAACAAAAATTTGAACAATGTATTTAAAATTTCTGTTTTTATATAGTACACAAAAAGTGAACAAAGACGTAGAAATGGAGATTGAAAAGAAAAATAAGGACACAGAAGATCATGAGCCAGCTGAAAGCAATGATCTTGCATCCACTGGATTTTCACACACAGTCCCCTTCAAACTACAAAAATTGCAGGAAAAGGAACTGCGAAGTATACGAAAGACAGATTTTTTTTTTTAAATCAATCATTTTTATTGATGTTTTGATTATTTCAGAACAATAGAACAGTTCAAGAACAAGAAAAAATGGAGAGAACAAACATACTGCAATACATAACATTGCATTGTCATATTCAAAAATAAAAAATTGCAACTTAAATTACAAAATCAGATTGTGTGGATTAATCTATCAAATAATATCTCTTCTTACATTTATTTGCCATGTATTAATAAACATTTTCCAACATTTTGACATTTAAATTGTGATAACATAATTAATAATAGGAAGATGTCATCAATAACAAGCCAATTAATCAAACATTACCTAACTTGACAAGAGCCTATTGCAGGACATCAATAAAATGGCATTAAAAGGAGAGATGATAATTATAGGAGACTTTAATCTAGCTGATTTAAACTGGGAGCTGCCTGTTGCAAGTTCCACCAGAAGTAGGGACATTCTGAATTCCTTGCAAGGAGCACCCCTCCAGCAATTGGTGAGGGAGCCCACTCGTACGGAAGCTATATTAGACTTAATACTTACAAATGGTAACTCTCTTTTTAGGCGCACTAACTTTTGCTGTTAAAATTTTTTACATTTTATTCATAAATATTAAAAGGTAACACACTGATGAACAAGCCTGTTTTATCGGCGAAACGCACATCCAGAGGTGGTATGGCGGCCACTGAGGGGATCTCATCGATGCACATCTATACCTGAGCTGACCACGGGAGGATAAGTAGAATCCTGCTTAAGACATTGTCTAAAATTTAATTTGGAGATTTCTCTGTAACATAGGCAGGAAACCTCAGTAGTTACAGGATCTGCTTATACCTATTTGTATATGATCGACTTTGGGAGAGGGAAAATGTATCCTGATTGCAGAATTTGCATATAAATCCATATATATCACTATCTCTATACTCTCATTTAAGGGACTCTCATTGTGAGCAGCCAGAGAGTGATCCCCTGCGCTGGGTTACCAACTGGGGTGATCCAGGAGCTGAGTCACAATAGCAGATCCCAGTCATCTTTTTTCAGTTGCCCCCACATTAGTAACCCCTTATACTGTACTTTTGCTTGTTTCGTTTACTGCCTCTGAGGCACACAAATAAGTAAGGGACAGTTGGGACTCTAGAGGTGCAAACTTTCATTCTTTCACACCTCATATACACTATTTTCGCCATTCACTATTTTGTTTTGATTGGTTGTTGATTTATGGTCACATATTCACTAATTTTCAGCTGAGCTGACCAATGGGCCAAAGTTTTGTGCAAAGGATCACAAATGGTGTTCATTGATCACAAAGGCTGATACATCCATCACTTTTTATGTATGTATTCATTTCATGTCACATAATTTAGTTATCCCATTGTTTTTTTTATGTACATTGTGTAATTATAGAACATAATTCACAATATAATAGGATATTGGCACACAGGTGCTCATGAGCATAGGCACAATGCCGGCGCATAGAGATATGTATTGGCCCTTATAGAGGAAACTATTACCTGCACACTTTCCCCACCAATATATGGTTGTGGTGGTTCTTTCTCCCCCCCCCCCCCCCCCCCCCCATTCTCCAGGCTACATTGGTGCTGTACAGTGTATTATTTTTTAATATATATGAATAAAATTTAAACAATTTTAACAGCACATGTTAGTGCTCCTAAAAAGAGAGTTATCTCTTTCTTCCTTTCTATTTATGGTTATCCATAACTCTAGGGAGCACCACCAACAAATTTATGCACAATATTTATATTCTAATACTATAATTTTATAATACTAATATATTCTATGTAAAAGTTGGTCCAAAAATGTACTATAATTCTTTAGTCAGTGCAAGGCATAGTTTTTTCCTTATACTTACAAATGGTTACAGAATACCTGATGTAAATGTGGGTGAAAACCTGGGATCCAGTGACCATCAAGCAGTATGGTTCAAAATAAAGACAGAGACCGACTCATCGCACACAAAAACAAAGGTGTTAGATTTTAGGAAGGCTAATTTTGTTGAGATAAGAACATCTGTAAGGGATTCTTTGGCAGAGTGGAGGAACTTGGAAGGAGTGCAGGAGAAGTGGAAAAAATAAAAGTGCAATACTGAAAGCAACAGAAATTTGTGACAAGAGTTAGGAAAAACAAAAGGTAAAGGAAGGCATTGTGGTTTGCAAAAGATGTAGCAAGTATTTTGAATGCAAAAAAGTTTGCTATTAAGAAATTTAAGCAGACGCAGAATAATGAGGATAAAGAGGTGTAGAAGGAGGCTAAGAAGGTAATCCGATGTGCAAAAGCACAGGCTGAAGAGAAAATGGCCCAGTCAGTGGGTAAAGGGGGGGACATCTTTTTTTAGGTATATGAGTGAAAGGAGAAAAATAAAAAGTGAAATAATAAGACTAAAGACAGAGAGTGGAAGTCTTCTTGATGGGGACAATGTAATAGCAGATCATATTAATAATTATTTCTGCTCAGTATTCACTGCTGAAAGAGATGGGAAGGGGCCACAGTTGCAAGTATAGTCACTAAACTGAGGGAGAAGCAAGTACATTTACAGAGGAGAAAGTCCTCACAGAACTCTCAAAACTGAAAGTGGATAAATCAATGGGGCCAGATGGGACACATGCACTAAAAGAGCTTAAAGGGGAGCTGGTAAAACCAATAACAGAATTATTCAACCAGTCCCTAGCTACTGGAGTAATCCCAGAGGACTGGAAAACAGCGAATGTAGTCCCACTGCACAAAAGTGGAAGAAAGGAAGAGGTAAGCAACTATCGACCAGTGAGCCTTACATCAGTAGTAGGGAAATTGATGGAAACACTCTTAAAACAGAGAGTTGGAAAGCGTGGCCTGCACGGAGCAAGGGACAGTAGCATTTATTATCAGCTCCTGCCTAACCAGCCTTAAAAGGCATAAAAAGCACTTACCCTGAGCCTCAAACCTCCACACATCATACTACATAAGCCCCGCAGGCACCAGGGACGCAGGTGTGGAGTGCTGCGGTATCGGGGGACCCTCTCCTGGGCTCCGGAGGGTTGAGGCCTACCCGTCCGGAGAAGCCGGGGCCTAGATTTTGGAGGCCTGCCCGCGATCAGGCTCCAGGGACAAAATCGCGGCCGAACGGGACCTGAGGGACGCTGACCCACCCACCCTCAACCTGCTACACATCAGGGGCATCCCCTGCAGCCCCGGGGACACAGTTGAGGAGCTCCACGGAGCCGGGAGACCTTCTCCTGGGCTCCGGAAGGTTGCGGCCTACTCGCCTGGGGAAGTCGGGACCTAGATTTTGGAGGCCTGCCCACGATCAGGCTCCTGGGACAGCACAGATTCACCCACCCTCAGCCTGACATACCTTGGGGAGGCCCCTGCAGCCGGACACCCCACTTCTGGAAGTCTGCAGCATGCAGACAGAGAGGTAAGAGGCACTGGGATCACTGCTTCTAGAGACCAGTGCAGCTGCGGGGCCATCTTGGATCACACTGATCTCATAATCAGTGTCTCTCTGGCCAGCACTTAATCTATGAACAGGGGACATATTAAACATCTGAGGGTATTTCCAGACTGGTCCTTGCCGCACAGCCCTTTGGACATGTGAGTCCATCACAATATTTACTGTGCCACCTCCACTGTAATCTGGCAGAGCTGCCACTACCTGTCAGTGATACACACATAATTGAATTGCAGTCTGCTGGCTTAAATATTAGGCACATCTGACCGCAACAACCGAGATCCCTGAACATCACTGCAGTGCCAAATACCCTGTACTACGCAGCTCTAGGTGTGTCCAACAAAAGTGTGGAGCAACAACCAACCACCTTCCTCCCCCATAGATATCCTTTGCTGCACACTATATACCTGGATAACCATATACCTGCTATACGGCACCGGCCGTGCTTGGCGGGAGGGCCAGAAATCCCTTATCATGAAGCCGCAGGCATGTTACTGACTATAGATGTCCCAACTCCGTTCTATGCTGCTGTTCACACCGTGAACATGGACTAACCTTACTACGCTGAGGGGAATGTGTACTGTGTCACTACGTTGAAATCACCCGGCCATTTCTCCTATACCACTAATGCATGCCTGACTCTGGACCTGTCTGCCCCAGCACATGACGAAACAACGCTCTCACAAAAAGCACAGCGGTTCCACACCCAAACCTTCGCAAGCGAGAGCATTTCACTCCCTGTTCCGGACGCCAGACACCGATCACCACATACCCACGTCTAGACCTATACAGGCGATAGACACACAGATGGCAGATACCAGTACAGCAGAAAAGGGGCAACGTGCCCCGACAATCCACTCCGGAGCAGAACCCATCGACCTGACAGCCTTAATGGCACAACTACGCTCCCTTCCGTCCCGCCAAGAATTTCAGCAAGATTTGCTGTCAACGGAAAACCGTCTCCAAGACGCTTTCCAATCTACAATCTCGACCATACAGACGGACCTGACCCAAATAGGAGATAGAGTGGAAAAGTTGGTAGAACATGCAGACGATTTTAACTCCAAAATTGCTTATCTACATGACCTGATTTCACGTCAATCCCGTTCTCTTGCAGATGCAACGCGCAGACTCACAGATATAGATGACAGGGGGCGCAGAAACAATCTCCGAATCAAAGGCCTCCCGGAGGACATCCCCCCCCCAAGGCATCATAGATGCCCTAACAAAAATATTCAATGAACTTTTGGACGCCTCTCCAAATACACAGATACTGTTTGACAGGGCCCATCGAGCCCTCCGCCCTAAAGGCCCTCCTACGGAGAAACCCAGCGACGTAATCTGTAGACTGCATTATTTCCATGAAAAGGAAGACATCCTACGCAAGTAAGTCCCGAACATAGACTTCAATGGGTATCAGGTCCAAATCTTCCAAGACTTGTCATGGCACACCTTGCAACAGAGACGCCTCCTAAAACCGCTAACAGATTCCGCTGGGGATACACCTTAAGTATTCAGGTGATGCATGAGGGAGCTCGCATTGTGTTACAGGAATACGACGACGTGCCTCAATTTTGCAAATGACTGGGTCTGCCGCTGATCAAGTTGCCAAACTGGTTAGACCCACTTAACCCTCCCGTACTCTATCAGCCGCAGAGAGAGACCTGGAAAAAAGCTGGAAATTCCCGTGGTCGCTCAAACTCTAACCAGCCTGGAAAGGCACCCAGGGACACTTGAACACCATGGCTCCTCATTTGAATTCATATCCTTTTTTGGTCACGATATACAGTATTTTAAGATACATATTTGCTGATAATGTTGTCACCCCTTTGTATGTTCTCTTTCCCCCTGGTTAATAACTCCCATTAAGCGTTTATCTCATGAGATGTTACAAGTCATGCAGATGATGGTCCCCTAGCATCAGTGTCGCTGGTTCATGTTATTGACCGAACCATCGGAACTACCCTACGCCTATGCATGGTGAAATGGCCGACCGAGCATAGCTCGGTTACCCCTAAGTATAATATTAATATGTCAAGTTGTGATGACACATTCACTACCCCCCCCCCCTCTCACCCCCGTTCTGCTGTAGATTGTTGAGACCGTGAGCCACTGGCAGATACCCATGGCTCTAAATGCAGAATACTACCACTTGAAAATGTTACTGTTGTACTTTTCATTATACTTTCTTCTTCAGGCAAGCAGCCTGGACAAATTGTTTGATATGTTTTCTACTCCGGCTAAACCATATACAAATCTGAATTTACTAGATTATGTCTCCCTTTTGTGTTTCCGTTGTCTCCCCACTCCCCCTTTCTCTTATACAGGTAATGAGGGTAACCCTTCAACAGCTCACGTGCAACATTCCTCGCAATGGCTAAGTTGAAAATTTGGTCCAATAATGTAAAGGGCTTAAATGTACCTGAAAAGAGATCACGTCTTTTACACACACTACATACGGAGAGGGCAGAACTGGTGTTTCTACAAGAAACCCACTTTAAGAAGGGAGCTTCGCCACGTCTCAGTTCCCGACACTTCCCTACTGGTTTCTTTAATAATTACTCAGGAGCAAAATCAAGGGGGACAGCTATCCTGTTTGCCAAACACCTCAGGCTTAGTGATATAACAGAAAGAATTATAGGAGATGGCAGAGGGGTGATGGTAAAAGCCACCATAGACCAACAAGTGTTCACATTTGTTAACCTATATTTCCCTAACCATAACCAGATACATTTCCTCAGAAATAGCCTGGAATCCATAGAGAGTTACATAGAAGGTGTCCTGGTAGTGGGCGGAGATTTTAATTGGACTTTAGAACCAGCTCTTGACTCCTCCACTGGGACAACTAGGACCCCTATGAAACAGGCGAGACAATCTTGCATGACTTTCAGTTGATTGACTCTTGGCGTCTCCTCCACCCAGCGGATAGGGACTATACTTTTTATTCTAACCCCCACAACTCCTACTCTCGCATTGATTACCTCTGTGTGGGCCATAGACACCTGGACCTGATACTAGATGCTACCATTGACCAAATGGTGGGATCAGACCATTCCCCCATCACGCTCATACTAGCGCTCCGAGGTTCACCTCCTACCCAATGGCAATGGAGGTTTAACGAATAGTTACTCAGAGACCCTGACAACCGAGCCCAATTAGAGGCGACTATAGATGAATATATCTCACTAAATTCCACAGAAGACTGCTCACCGTTGACTATTTGGGAAGCCCACAAATGCGTAATAAGGGGCAAATGCATTCAGATGGGCTCTCTCATAAAAAAAAAAAAAACGAAAGTCGGTTGGCCCTACTATCCAAAATTAAAATGTTAGAACAAACTCATAAAGCATCCCGCACCAATGACACGCTATTAGAGCTTCAAAAAGCGCGTTCATCACTCAATAATATGCTAGATGACAATACCCGAAGAGCCTTCAGGTGGTGCCGACATAAATACCACAGATGGGGAAATAAGCCAGGGAAATTGTTAGCTCGGGCACTAAGAGCACAAAGGTCACTTACATACATAACTAAAATGAAAGATTCTAACGGCAATCTACATGCTAAAAGCAAAGACATAGCCAAAATCTTTCATAAATACTACACAGACCTGTATAATCTAACCCTGCATCGCTCACCGGAAGATCTAGCTGCCCATAAATTAGAATTGGAACAGTATTTGCAGAATTCCTCTTTCCCTAGTCTACCCACAGAAGTGACCCAGGCATTAGAAGACCCCTTTACAGAAGACGAATTGACTAAAGCCATTGGAACCACCCCCTCCGGTAAAAGTCCAGGCCCGGACGGCTTCCCAATCACTTACTATAAGGCATTTAAGGAGAAACTGATCCCGCTGCTCCTACGGGCATGTAACACAGTATCGGACAAAAATCCCTTCACTAGTCAATCTCTAGGAGCTCACATAACGGTGCTACCAAAGGAGGGCAAAGATCCCTCTCTCCCATCCAATTATAGACCTATCTCCCTACTAAATGTAGATCTCAAGCTTTACGCCAAACTCCTGGCCAACCGCCTGGGTCCGCTTTTGCCAGGGATAATCCACCCCGACCAGGTTGGGTTCGTTCCAGGAAGAGAGGCAAGAGACAACACCATTAGAGTATTCGACTTAATTGCGCATGCCCAGTCAAATGGCACACCCATGATGCTCCTTTCCACTGACGCGGAGAAGGCCTTTGACCGAGTGGACTGGGCCTTCATAGAGGCACTGATGCGGAGGCTGGGATTGGGCGAATCGTTTCTTCAAAAAATTCTAGCTCTCTATAGAGCCCCGACAGCACAAGTTAGGGTGAATGGGATTCTGTCTGAGCCGATTAACATATCAAATGGAACACGTCAGGGACGCCCACTTTCTCCCCTGCTCTTTGTTCTAGGCATGGAGGCCTTAGCACGATCGGTCAGACAGAATCCCGGCATCACAGGCTTACAGGTGGGAGACATGAACCATCAACTGGCCCTATTTGCGGACGATCTACTCGCGATCCTGACCAATCCAATATCTTCACTTCCGAACCTTATGAAAGAATTTGACCAATTTGGTAGATTATCCAATTTTAAAATTAACTTCACTAAGTCCACTGCCTTAAATATATCCCTACCCACAGCAATAACCACAACTCTGAAATCCACCTTCCCATTTGAATGGCATCCGTCGCATGTCAAATACTTGGGAGTTCTGATTCCGTCCTCCCTTCCAAGAACTATCTCCATTAATCATGACCCCTTGTTGCAGAAGCTGAAACGAGAAATGGCGCAGTGGCTCACGCAGAGGTTCTCTTGGCTGGGACGTATGAATATAATTAAAATGAATGTACTACCCAGACTACTGTATATATTCCAGACTATCCCTCTTAAGCTTCCCCAGCGCTTCCTGATCGATACACATAAAGCAATTAGTCACTTTGTTTGGGGGAAAAGGAGACCCAGGTTCAAACATTGCCACCGGTCTAGGCATAAATCACAAGGAGGTCAACAATTACCCCTGGTCTCGGCCTACTACCAATCATCAATCCTTTACAGGATAATGGACTGGACGCGTCCAGACTCTAGCAGAAAGCAGTGGGTGATGCTTGAATCCTACTCCACACAGTTAAACCTCAGAAAAGTCCCCTGGCTCCCCAAAATCGGGAAATTCACACATCCCACAGTAGGCCCCACTCTAGCGGTATGGAAATCGATTAGGTATAAGTATAATATCTCATCCGTTAACCCCCCGCTCCTACCGGTCATAGGCAACCCTGCCTTTACCCCAGGGCTATCAGGAGGAATAGCTGCAAGATGGGAGAAAAAGGGATTAGATAGGGTACACAGGCTATACTCCCAGGGTACACTTAGATCCTTCTCAGAAATATGCGAAACAGACGAAATACCCCCTAGGGACTTTAGGTTATACTTACAGCTCCGCCATTTTATCCAATCACAAAACAAGACGCTAAATTTCAATAGAGAGTTCACTCCCTTCGAGAAGCTATGTACACAGGGCCCGACCCCTGCGCACTTCATATCTAAGGCATATAAAATCATTTTAGATGGTACATTCCCTGACACTCCCTCTTTCTGTAAAGCATGGGACAACGACCTTAACCACCGTGGGATACAGATCGACTGGAAAAGACATTGTGGTATGATATCGCAGTGTTCTACCAGTTTAGACGTTAGCGAAACCCAATATAAGTTGTTCACTAGGTGGTACAGGTGCCCCTCCTTACTCCATAAATGCTACCCTTCAGTGTCACCTCTGTGCTGGAGATGTGGCGGGGAGAGAGGTACCTTAATACATATCTGGTGGGATTGCCCTTGGATAATCCCATTCTGGAACGCAATCATAAAATTGACATCTAAAATTGTGGGGTGTGATGTGCCCAGCGGACCCGACCTCTGGCTCCTTTCACACTCTAACCTACCTGTGACTAGATATAAGAACTCACTTTTGAAACATTTATGCAATGCTGCTAGAGCGGTGGTACCTGTCCTCTGGCGCTCAACAAGAGCCCCTACGATAAAAGAATGGTGCCAGAGAGTGGATTTCTATATGCATATGGAAGACATATACTCCTCTGCACTAGAAAAACATTCCACACATGTGGCCACTTGGTCACCGTGGCTTGAATTTAAGTCCACAAGTGAATACATTTCGTAAAATCCACCGGTGTGCATATGATATAAACTCATCACTCAACTAATGCACCTTCATGCCTGTACCCAGCCCCCTGTCTCCCCCCCCCCCTCCCCTCTACTTTTGTTTAATAAATGTTAAGACTTTCTGTACTAGCAAAATATATAGCTTTCTGATTATTACTATGTGATACATGCAAGACAAATAGTTACACTACCTATCATTTTGCACTTGTTATATGTGAAATGCATGTACCTATGTTTCCCCTGTTATTTGAAAAACTTAAAATAAAGAATCTATAAAAAAAAAAAAAGAGTTGTAGAATATCTCGAAACCAGCAATTTACAGGATCCGAAACAGCATGGGTTTACTGGGGGAAGATCATGTCAAACAAATCTTATTGACTTTTTTTGACTGGGTGACTAAAGTCATAGATCAAGGTGGGGCTGTAGATGTAGCTTATCTAGACTTTAGCAAGGCTTTTGACACTGTCCCACATTGCAGACTGTTAAATAAACTTGATATCTTCAATATAGTTGAATGGATAAGCGTGGTTGCAGGACAGAAAACAGAGTTGTAGTAAACTGAGTACAGTCAAAGGAGGGTAGGGTTACAAGTGGGGTACCCCAGGGATCTGTACTTGGACCAGTGCTTTTTAATATATTTATTGGTTATATTGCAAATGGAATTGAGGGTAAAATGTGCCTTTTTGCAGATGAGACAAAGGTATGCTACAGGGTAGACACACCAGGAGGTGTAAAACAAATTATTGATGATCTAGGTCAGGCATGTATAAAGTCAGGCCCTGGAGGCCAATTGCGGCCCGTGCTGTCATTTCAAGCGGCCCGCAGCCTCCAGCTGGAAGCGGGCAGAGCATCAGATGTGGGAAGCACAGCATAGGACACTAAAGGTGGGGCCCCGGCGTGCGTGCCTTTAACTTGCTGTCTGCAGCAGTGAGGAGGTGCCGGCCGCCACAATGAGATGTGTTTGGCATCTTTTGGGTGAGTATGCGTCCTACCCCTGCTGCTGCAATCGTATATCACCCTCCTCCACAATCACATTGACAGCAGTGCGTGGAGAGGGGCAGCAAGGGGGAAGCTTGCTCCCGTAACATGCAGAGCAGAGGATGGAGGCAGCGGGAGCCCAAGCATCTCCTGTACTTGCAGTTCCTGGTTTGCCTCTCCTTCTTCTGGCTTACACAAGGGGCTGGGAAACTTACAGAGAAGGGAGGGGACAGAGTGGGGGACATACAGTGAAGGAGGGTCAGGCTGGGGGACATACAGTGAATGGAGGCAGTGATGGCCATTCAGAGAAGGGGGTGCAGGGGCAGGCTGGGATACATAGTGAATTGGGGTCATACAGTGAATGGGAGTCATACAGTGAAGGAGGGTCAGGCTTGGGGACATACAATGAATGGAGACACTGATGGACATTAAGGGGGCAGGCTAAGGGACAGGCTGAATGGTTGGCCCCCACATATTTACACTTCACCAAATCTGGCCCTCTTTGCAAAAAGTTTGGACACCCCTGATCTAGGTACAGTTGATTAGAGGAATGGTCAAGAGCATGGCAACTAAAGTTTAATGCCAAAAAATGCAAAAACATGCACTTGGGTCTCAAAAATCCAAAGACTAAATATAGTATAAATAGCACTATAATGGAATCTACTGAGGAAGAGAGAGATCTAGGTGTCACTATTTCAAGGGACTTAAAAGCAGGTAGGCAATATAACAAAGCAATGAAGAAGGCAAGTCAGATGCTTGGTTTAATAGGGAGAGGTATCAGCAGTAGAAAGAAAGAAGTAATAATGCCACTGTATAGGTCATTGTTACGACCTCATCTAGAGTACTGTGTTCAGTTCTGGAGGCCATATGTCCAGAAGGATATAAATACATTAGAGACTGTACAAAGAAGGGCAACTAAAATGGTGCATCGCCTACAGTACATCACAAAACTTACCAGGAAAGACTAAAAGATCTTAATATGTATACTTTGGAGCAGAGAAGGGAAAGGGGGGACATGATAGAAACTTTCAAATATATCAAGGGCTTTAACAAGGTACAGGTGGGAGACATTCTTCACAGGAAGAGGAGTAGCAGAACAAGAGGACATGCACTGAAACTAGAGGGAGGAAGATTCAGGGAAAATTTGAGGAAGAATTACTTCACAGAAAGGGTAGTAGATGAGGTGGCAGTGTCAAATACAGTAGTACAATTTAAACATGCTTGGTATAGGCATATTGATATCCTGACAAAAAAGCATCAAATATGGTTTATTATTTATTTATTAACAGTTTCTTATATAGCACAGCATATTCCTCAGCGTTTTACAAAGGAGGTTTGAGGTAACATGTTTAAAAAAGGGGCAGACTAGATGGTAAAAAACAAGAGTAGGGGCCCAGGCTTCCTATTGGGGCAAATGTTCTTATCCTTTAGATGTAGGATTTCCTTCTTTATTCAATTAGGTGTTTTTGACCTCAGGAAAAAACAAAAAGAGATCTCATGGTGCAGACTAAGTGGTATAGGTATATTTATATGTTTATAATGGTAAGATGCCCATACCGTATAGGGGGCTCTTCTAGGCCAAACACCACACGTAGATCTGGGGTCACACACTTATTGGACCAATATGCCAGTTCCTTCCACTTCCCTCAGAGATAAAGATAGAGGGGGAAAACTCATAGCGTAAAAAGTAAATTTTAATCAATACACATACATAAACAAGTCACTCTTAATAAAAACCCCTGGCACCGTATCTGTCATTATAAAAAAGGCTAGGTTTGGAGCTTAGTGTGGGGTCAGATGTTAAGACCCGGGTAGACCTCCTCACGTCGTCTCCACAAAATAGTCCCAATATCAGGTCCAGATAAGGATCCCAGGTACCTCCAATCCACCAACGCGTGTTTCTAACTGACACAGGCCAAAAATAAACTGGACACAAAAAAAAGAAGTTTAATCAAAGTACATCTAAATTATCTGTTACATGTTATCATCTGAGTAAATAGGGGAAAGAGGTGGGGCTTTCCCTCTAAGAGGGGTAGTGGAGGACTTATCCCAGTTTATTGGCATGCTGGAATTTTGACCATATGTGTTGTCTCAAATGTCCGGGGTTGATATTTAACGTAAGCATGTATAAAACGGAGAATATAATTGGCGTAGAGAGCTATTCTGTCTTTTCTGGATCTCAAATCAAGCCCTGGATGTTCATAGTAGTTTTAATTAGGCATTCCAAAGGTTCAATGGCAATTGCAAAAAGGGCTGTTGACAGGGGGCATTGTGCATCTGAAAAGGGGAAATGATTGAGTAATATACTCATTCACCGAGGTTCTAGCCGTGGGAGAGGAATAGGGGATTTATACAAACTTAATATATTTGAGGCCAAAGTTTTTTATGCACAGCCATAATTTAAGATTCAAGGGAGGAAATATGCCTCTCGGGGGTTAACAATGTCCTCCCCTTCTAATATGGGATTCAACCTCTCCCAAATTCGCCCTTATGGATAAGTCTGACTGAACTTGAGCGATCTTGTCAGTCAGTCTGCTTTCGCTGGCAGTCACTGCATCAAGGACTCACTGAATGGGGTCATCCAAAGTCTCAGAGGAGGTTAGACTGGTAGATGGGGATGGTGGTGACCAGCCATCCGGTGAATCTTCCAGTGGCTTCTGCAGGCCATACATCAGAAAGATATCGTTCCAACCAGCCAACTTTTTGGCTGGTTGGAATGATAATCTTTCTAGTGTGTAGGAGCAAACGATTGTCAGCTGTTTGCTCCCACATGCTGAAAAATGGCTAAAACGGTCATTCCAGCTAGCTGGGAAAATTCAAACCTGTTTCATTTTCCCCAGCTAATCATTCTGGTGTATGGGGAATTTTCTCCCAACCGAACAATAGGTAGGCAGACACTGACAAGCAGTGTCCGCCTATTCCTGATGTCGTTCACTGCTGCCCCTGCAAGCCTAGGATAACCTGACAGTGGGGGTGTGAGGGGTACTGCCTGCCACCATGCAATAGTCCCCTGCAGTTGCCACCCTTTAACTTGACTGTATCCCCATTGACCCGTTCCCCCGCGATTCCCCTGCAGCATCCCGTGTCCTGTCCCCCTATGATCCTCCTGCAGCATCCCCAGTGTACTTACCCCCCACGATTGCCAAGCCCGGGACATGGCAACAGTAACGGGGGCGGCAGGGAGGTGAGAGGCCAGAGCCAGCACAGGACAAGGTGAGGACAGCACCCGGTATGTTATATTCTCTGGTCATACATGTGTCACTCTCCTGCGTGTTACTGATATGTTTCCTGCACTCAGTGTGTACATGTGTGTTACTGACATCCTATGTAGATAATGGTTTCAGGCAGGCTGTTTTGAAGCCTCGGCTGACAGGAGCCCTCAGGTGTGATACATGGGCTGTGTTGTGTGCCAGCTTTGACTTGCAGCGCTCACTGAAAAGTTACATGGCACTTTCTTATAGCAGCACTGGGCACAACTTCCTCCACCTGCTTACCTTGTGCTATAAGAGGGTTAAGTGGGACATATGTCCGCCTCCCGCTGCTGCCACTGAAGCTCTGGAAAGTAAGTAGTGTCCACACTGTTCCCGCATCCTGTCTGTCACTGACCCCGTGCCCCACTCTGTCACTGTACCTGATGTCCCTGAATCCCCCGCTGTCACTGTTCCACACACTGCCGCCAGAGTGACGCTACACCCACCACTTAGTAAGATGCACATCAGCACTAGGACATCTTATCCATCACTGCTCTGACCTGACAGCTGTACACCCCCCCCCCCACCCATCACTAACTGCTGCAGGCCCTGCTCCCGGACCAGCACCTCCATCGCTGCATGTTCTGATAGCTGCACCCGCATCCCCTACCCCCAGCCATGAAAGTAGAACCCTCAACTCCACCCACAACTAACAGCAGCACCACCACCATCCCCACTCTCCCCCCAGAAGTGACAGTAGAACCCCCCTGGCACTGCCAGCAGCTCACCTATTATTCCCCACCCCTGGAAATCCAGAACAGGAAACCCCATAGGTCTGTATTTGTTCCTGACGACGGCGGAAGCCCGAAACTGCGTTGACCGTGCCACAGTAAAGGTTTCCACTGTTTTTTCACTAAGACCCGGCGTGACGCCTATATTCTTCTGTGGAGATATATATATATATATATATATATATATATATCCAGGGTAAAGGACCGGCACTCCCCACGATAGTCCAATCAATGCTGCATGCCTTTGCTGTATATCCTAAAAAGCAGGTATCCTCTAGGGATAAGCACGTCACTGCAGCCAGTTTCATAGAAGCAAAGAATTCAGTTTTATTAGCTATCTATCTATATATATATATATATATATATATATATATATATATATATATATATATATATATATTGTAACACTGTAGGGGAATTTGGATGCCTTTTCCTGGGGTAGAAGGCAGCCAACAGCAGCTGAGTAATCACACCAGTCCAGTCTTTGTGGTACAACTGGCCGCAACCAGTTTTATTTCAGCAGAAAACAAAATAAACATAAAAAGAAAATACCTTGCCTGTCCGGCACTAACTATACACAGGATGCTCCTAACTGTCACTAAAGAAAATTACAAAGTTTCCCAGTCAACACTGGGGACTCACTTGTAAAAGGCAGGTTTGCTTCTCACACAGAGACTCTGCAATCTCCCAGGCAATCCCTCTCTCACACTGTTAACTCTGGCAGCCTTTTTACAGCTTGCTTGCTGATTAGCCCTCTGTGAGGCAAAACACCTGTTTCTAAAAGGTGTAGGACAAAAACCTGGGACAAATATACCTGCCCTCAAACACTACTCCAGTGTTCTTGTCACATATCCCCCTCCCCTGTTTCGACCTAGGGGCCAGAACACTTGTAGCCCCCAAACAGAAGGTGCGGGACAATGCATCTGCATTGGCCAACTGTGAACCTGGTCTATGTTCGACCTTAAACTTGAAATCCTGTAATGCTAGAAACCATCTGGTTACCCGAGCATTCTGACCTCTGTTTACATACATCCATTTTAAAGGGGCGTGATCTGTCACTAGACTGAACTGTCTTCCCAAAAGGTAATACCTCAAGGTATCTAATGCCCATTTAATGGCCAAAGCCTCCTTTTCCACAATGGCATACCTTTTTTCATGCTCATTGAGTTTCCTACTCAAATAGATGATAGGGTGTTCATCCCCATCTCTGGTTTGGGACAACACAGCCCCTATCCCTACTTCTGAGGCATCTGTCTGTACAACAAATTATTTTGAAAAATCTGGCGTTATCAGTACAGGTTGTGAACACAAAGCCACTTTTAACGCTAGGAACGCTTTTTCTGCATCTGGGTTCTATTTCACCGTATTTCACTGCTTCCCCTTGGTAAGGTCTGACAACGGCACTGCTGTGGCTGCAAAATTAGGAATAAATCATCTGTAATACCCAGTTATTCCCAAAAAAGCCCTTACTTGTTTTTTATTCACTGGCTGAGGCCAGTTATGAATAGCATTGATTTTATTTAATTGGGGCTTAATCAGACCTCTACCAATGGTGAAGCCCAAGTACTTAACCTCCTCCATTGCAAGGCAGCACTTCTTTGGGTTAGCAGTAAACCCTACTTCTTTGATTGAGTCCAGTACTGCTTGTACTTTAACCAAATGGGACCCCCAGTCCGGACTATGAATTACCACATCATCCAAATATGCAGCTGCATATTTTCTATGGGGCCTCAAAATTTTATCCATCGTCCGTTGAAAGGTTGTTGGAGCCCCATGCAACCCAACAGGTAACATCTTATACTGAAACAGCCCCTCTGGAACCGAAAAGGCTGTTTTTACTTTTGCGCTATCAGTTAGGGGTATCTGCCAGTAACCTTTAGTCAGGTCCAATGTGGTGAGAAACCTGGCTGTTCCCAGCCTTTCTATAAGCTCATCCACACGGGGCATGGGGTATGCGTCAAATTTGGACACCTCATTTAATTTACGAAATTCATTACAAAAGCGTATGCTACCATCTGGCTTCGGGATGAGAACTATAGGACTGGACCACTCACTGTTGGCTTCCTCTATGACTTCTAGTTCTAACATGTTTTTAACTTCTTTAGAGACAGCTTCTCTCTGAGCTTCAGGAATCCTATATGGCTTTAAATGAACCCTGACCCCTGGTTCAGTGACAATGTCATGTTTTATTATGGTCATTTGGCCAGGCAGCTCTGAAAATATCTTCCTATTTCGGTTGAGAAATTCTTTAACCTGATTGTTCTGATCAGCTGACAATGTCTCTGACACCCTCACCGCGGGAAGCAACCGAGGTGAAGACGCCAAAGAGCAAGGCTCCGCTGACAGAGACAACCTATCTTTCCAGGGTTTGATTAAGTTAACATGGTAGATTTGTTTAGGTTATCTCTTACCTGGCTGGTATACTTTATAATTGACCTCATTCACTTTTTCCAAAATCTCAAATGGTCCCTGCCATTTAGCTAGGAACTTGCTTTCCACAGTGGGCACCAACACAAGAACTCTGTCCCCCGGAGCAAATTCCCGTATCTTGGCACTCCGGTTATATACCCTCTGTAGAGCACTTTGGGCTTGTTCCATGTGCTCTCTGACAATAGGTACCACGGTTGCAATCCTATCCTGCATTTGTGATACATGTTCAACAACTCTTTTATAAGGGGTGGGTTGTCCTTCCCACGTCTCCTTAGCAATGTCCAACAGCCCTCTGGGGTGTCTACCATACAACAAATCAAACGGAGAAAACCCAGTAGAGGACTGCGGAACTTCTCTGATGGCCATCAACAAGTAGGGCAACAAACAATCCCAGTTTTTCCCATCTTTGTCAACAACCTTTTTTAACATACTTTTTAATGTTTTATTAAATCTTTCCACCAACCCATCAGTTTGGGGATGGTAGATAGACGTCCTGAGGTGGGTGACCTTAAACAATTTGCACAATTCTTTCATGACCCTTGACATAAATGGAGTACCTTGGTCAGTCAAAATTTATTTTGGTATTCCCACTCTACTGAAAACCTGCACCAGTTCCCTAGCTATCGCTTTGGTTGTGATCGTGCGTAAAGGGACAGCCTCAGGATATCGAGTGGCGTAGTCCATTATTACCAAAATATACTGATGGCCCCGAGCGGATTTTAACAAGGGCCCCACGAGATCCATGGCTATTCTGTCAAATGGGACCTCTATAATAGGCATGGGAACTAGTGGGCTCCTGAAATGAGGTCTAGGGGCATGATACTGGCATTCAGGACAGGAAGAACAATATTCAGACACTTCTTTATACACCCCTGGCCAAAAGAACCTTTGTAAAACTCTTTCAGTGGTCTTTTCTGCCCCTAAATGTCCTGCTGTAACATGACCATGGGCTAAACCTAGTACCTTTCTCCTATAAGGTTGGGGAACTACCAGCTGATCCACCACTTCCTCATCCTTTTTGACAACGTGGTACAAAAGCTCATTACAAATAGCCATGTGGGGATAAGAAATCTTGGCACCTGGTACCACGAGTTCCCCATTAACAACCTTAACATTTTCTCTAGCCTTCAATAAAGTAGGGTCCTTTAACCCCTTACCGACGCAGCCTGTTTTTGCCTTCCTGACAGAGCCCTTTTTTTCAAATCTGACATGTATCACTTAAGTGGGGATAACTTTTTTTTGCTTTTACTTATCCCAGTGATTTTGAGATTGTTTTCTCGTGACACATTGTACTTCAAGTTAGTGGTAAATTTTGGTCGATACAGTCTGTGTTTTTTTGTGAAAAATACCAAAATGACGTAAAAAAAATTGAAAATTTAGCAATTTGCAAAATGTTAAATTTTCTGCTTGTGAGACAAATAATCATACCACTCAAAATAGTTAATAACTAACATAGACCATATGTATACTTTGTGTTTCCATCATTATTTCAACCTCCTTTTAATTTTTTTGGACACTAGGAGGCTTAAAATATGAATAGCAAATTCTCAAATTTTCAAGAAAATTTCAAACACTGATTTTTTTAGGGACCAGTTCAGTTCTTATGTGACTTTGAGGGACTTGTATGTGAGACACCCCCATAAATGATGCCATTTCAAAAACTGCACCCCTCACAGTATTCAAAACAGCATTTTGGAAGTTTGTTAACCCTTTAGGTGTTTCACAGGAATTAAAACAAAGTGTAGGTGAAATTTCAAAATTTCATTTTTTTTGCAGATTTTCAATTTTAATTCATTTTTTTAAGGAACACAGTAGATTTTACTAGATAAATGTGACTAAAAATTGATTCCCCCAATTCTTTTTTTTTCCTAAATATCCTATATGTGGCCCTAGTGTGCACGTTGACCAAACCACAGGCTTCATAATAGAAGGAGCACCTACTTGATTTTGGAGCTTGATGTAGGTTTCTAGGCACCATAAGATGCTAAAAGTTAGGAACCCCCCCACAAGTGACCCCATTTTGCAAACTACACCCCTCAGGGAATTCATCTAGGGGTATAGTGTACATTTCAAACCCCCAGGGGTTTCACCAATTTTGGTACAACTGGGCTGTGAAAATGAAAAATTACATTTTTTTACACAACAATGCAGTTCTGGCTCAAAATTTTTCATTTTTACAAGGAATGAAGGAGACAAAGCACCCCAAAATCTGTGCCGCAATTTCTCCCGAGTACGGCAATGCCTCATATGTGACCAAAAAATACCATTTGGGTCCATGGCAGGACTCAGAAGGAAAGGAGTGATATTTGGATTTTGCAGCACAGATTCTGGTGGAATGAATGGTGGGTGCTATGTCGCATTAGCAAGACCCCCGAAGCACCAATACAGTGGAACCCCCCCACAAGTGACCCCATTTTGCAAACTACACCCCTCAGGGAATTCATCTAGGGGTATAGTGTACATTTCAAACCCCCAGGGGTTTCACCAATTTTGGTACAACTGGGCTGTGAAAATGAAAAATTACATTTTTTACACAAAAATGCAGTTCTGGCTCAAAATTTTTCATTTTCACAAGGAATGAAGGAGACAAAGCACCCCAAAATCTGTGCCCCAATTTCTCCAGAGTACGGCAATGCCTCATATGTGACCCAAAAATACCATTTGGGTGCATGGCAGGACTCAGAAGGGAAGGAGTGATATTTGGATTTTGCTGCACAGATTCTGGTGGAATGAATGGTGGGTGCTATGTCGCATTAGCAAGACCCCTGAAGCACCAATACAGTGGAACCCCCCCCCCCACAAGTGACCCCATTTTGCAAACTACACCCCTCAGGGAATTCATCTAGGGGTATAGTGTACATTTCAAACCCCCAGGGGTTTCACCAATTTTGGTACAACTGGGCTGTGAAAATGAAAAATTACATTTTTTTACACAAAAATGCAGTTCTGGCTCAAAATTTTTCATTTTCACAAGGAATGAAGGAGACAAAGCACCCCAAAATCTGTGCCGCAATTTCTCCCGAGTACGGCAATGCCTCATATGTGACCAAAAAATACCATTTGGGTGCATGGCAGGACTCAGAAGGGAAGGAGTGATATTTGGATTTTGCAGCACACATTCTGGTGGTATGAATGGTGGGTGCTATGTCGCATTAGCAAGACCGCCGAAGCACGGTGAAATGATGAACCTAATAATCCATAGATGTGTGGTATATTTTAAAGCACTCCTTCATACATAGGCCGGGTTTGTCGGGGCAAGTTTCACAGTGGAAAATAGTTTGCTTTCGTATTCCCTTTTTATAGCAAACTTTGCACCTTTTTTGTGTCCTGCCCTTTTTTCCAGTGGAGGGGATTTCGTTAGGAAAATGCTGCCCTGATACAATACGGGGGCCAGTACTAGAAGTACTGGGGCCCTCTGCCTGCTGGTTCCCAAATATTAGGCCCTTTATGACTTCCTCTTGAAAGTGCATAAATGTCCCCGTCTGGCTGGTAGAACGGAATAGTACGTAAGCGTTATACAGTGCCATCTGGATGATATACACGGCCAGCTTCTTATACCATATTTTTGTTTTCCGCAGGGCACTGTACGGCTTCAGTACCTGATCTGAAAGATCCACTCCGCCCATGTACTTATTGTAATCTAGGATACAAATAGGTTTTGAGGTGTGGGTACTGGTACCTCGTACAGGGACGGAGGTGGTACTGTCTCCGTCAATTGTCAGTATAAGGACATCCCTCTTGTCCTTATATTTGACCAACAACATATTTTCGGTGCATATTCCCCTGCTTTCACCCTTTCTCAGTAATTGGGCAACGTGCGTTTTTGGGAGGCCTCTTTGGTTCTTGCGCACAGTACCGCAAGCTGCTGTACCTCTTGAAGCAAGGGCCTTAAACAGGGGGATGCTGGTGTAAAAGTTATCCACATAGAGGTGATAACCCTTATCCAGGAAGGGGTGCACTAAATCCTAGACAATCTTTCCACTAACACCTACGAGGGAGGGGGGGCATTCTGGCGGTTCAATTCTTGTGTCCTTCCCTTCATATACCCTAAACCTGTGGGTGTACCCTGAGGTACTTTCGCACAGCTTATACATTTTTATGCCATACCTTGCCCTCTTATTGGGAAGGTACTGGCGGAATTTAACCCTTCCTTTAAAATGTATAAGTGACTCGTCTACACAAATGAATTTTTGGGGGATGTACATCTCAGCAAATTTGGCACTGAAATGATCAATGACCGGCCTGACTTTGAATAGCCGGTCAAAGGTGGGATCATCTCTGGGTGGGCACTGTGCATTATCGTTGTAATGCAAAAATTTAAGGATCGTCTCAAAACGAGTCCGGGTCATGGCCATACGATGAAGTGGGGTGCTGTACAGAACATCTGTACTCCAATATTGCCTAATTTCTGGCTTTTTAACTATGCCCATATGTAACACCAGACCCCAAAACGTCATCATCTCTACTGCATCTACAGGGGTCCACCTAGCAAATGATGACGTGGGGTTTTGGGCAATAAACTGCTGGGCATATAAATTACTTTGGTCCACCATTAAATTTATAAAATCATCAGAGAAAAAGACTTTGAAAAAGTCAATTTCTTTGAGGCCTGTAGTATCAAATTGGATTCCTGGGTTGGCCAAAAACTCAGGAACCTGGGGCTCAAAATTGTCTGGTGGTGGGGTCCATACGAGATCAATCATTGGGGGGGGTCTCAGCTGCTCTACGGGAGCGTCTTTGAGGGGGTCCCTCATCACTAGAGGAGGAAGAGGAGCTTAAGACGAATGCAAATTCATCGCTTTCTTCACTGGCTGTGTCAGTGTCAGAGGCAATAAGGGCATATGCCTCCTCCGCTGAAAACAGTCTTTGCGATGATTGGGACATTTTTATTATTTTTGTGTTTGTGTAAGTGTAGTGTTTGTATAGTGTAGGGGGGGGGTACAAACTTTATTTCAACACGGGGGGTATGTAATGTGTATGTAGTGCTTTAACACGTGTAAGTTAAAAGAAAAAAAAAGCTCCTGCGCCAAAAATTGAGCACAGATGTTGGTCAGTAACGTCCGTCACTGATCAGCGCTCAGCGGGCACAGGACACCCACAAAAGCACCGTGGGTGTAAAAAAAAATAAAAAAAAGACTCCACAGCACCCTCCAAAAAAAAAATTTTTTAAAAAACTTCTGATGAGTCAAAGACAACAGGAATTTTATCCAAAAAAAAAAATTAGATCAAAAATGCTGATCAGTGATGTACGTCACTGCTCAGCGGGCACAGGACACCCACAAAAGCACCGTGGGTGTAAAAAAAATAAAAAAAAGACTCCACAGCACCCTCCCAAAAAAAAAAAATGCTGATGAGTCAAAGGCAACAGTAATTTGATAAAAAAAAAAAATAGATCAACCCTGTGCCAAAAATGCTGATCAGTGATGTACGTCACTGATCAGCGCTCTGCGGCCACAGGACACCCACAAAATCACCGTGGGTGTAAAAAATTTTTTTTTTTTAAAAACCCACAGCACCCTCAAAAAAAAAAAAACTGCTGATCAGTGATGCAACACTGATTAGCAGTGAGGGGCAGCAGGCACACAACTGTGGGTGCAACCTGACAGGGTATATATAAAAAAAAAACCCTGCACCCCAAAAAAGGTGCTGATCAGTTAGTTTATACTGATCAGCACAAAAGGGGGGCAGCAGGGGGCAGCAGATACAAAATTATATCACACAATTTAAATCTCTGACACAATGACGCTGCTGCAGCAGCAGCAGCAGCACCAACAGCACAAGCACCAGGAAGTCACAGCAGGAGCTGGCAGCACGGATGCCACCAACGCTGATCAGGTCAGTATAGGGCACAGATGGGCACGGATACCGCTCTGCACGCTGTTTCTGACCGGAATGGCGGCTGCAGGGCTGTCTGCATTAGTTCATTTGAGGTGTAATGGCTGTGATTGGTCCGTCGGTCCGACGGACCAATCACAGCCTTTGGGGGCAGGTGGGGTGAGGTGGGGTGACCACCAGTGACACCCTTACACCCGGTGGTGATTGGTGCTGTACTTAACCGCACCAATCACCACCGATCCCTGTGTCACCGGCGAACGTTATTCGCCGGTACACAGAAAACGCTGTAATTGGCTGTTCACATTTAACAGCCAATCACAGCGATCGCCGATGGGTGGGGGCATCGCTGCCCCCCCTGGGCAATGAGGGAAGATGTCTGCTGTCAGGGACAGCAGACATCGTCCCTCTGTCACCGCGTCTATAGACGCGGTGACAGTTTTAACTCATGACGTACATTTATGCCATGTGTCGGGAAGTACATCCCGACCATGACGTAAATGTACGTCAAATGTCGGGAAGGGGTTAACTGTTCAGACATAAACAAATCCTTCTTTACCTCCGGGCACTACTACCTCTCCATTTCCAGCAAGAGGGTCCTCACTGGACTCTCCATCTGTCCCCTCCCCAGCCAAACTAGCAAAAGGTAAAGGGTCAGAAGGTTCAAAGGACCCACATACATCCACAAAATCATTGGCATTAACTACTGACTCTTTACTTCTCCCATCTGTGGCTAAACGTGATTCCCACAGCTTCCAAAAATGAGGAAAATACCTCCCTATTATGGGCTCATGCACCATAGAGGGGACCAGTCCTACTTTCACAATTGCTGACCCACAACAAGTTTCTATATGTACTTCAGCAGTGGTATAATGTTGGGTATCCCCATGTATACAAGTAACCCCAATAGGTATTTGCTGGACCTTTAAGGGATTCACTAATCCAGCTTTCACAAGGGTAACCAAACTTCCTGAGTCCAGCAAAGCCTCTTCCCGGTTACCCTCTAAGAACACATCACACATTTGTCTTTCGAGTTTAGGAGAAGGCACCACAGTACAAGCTAATCTAGCAAAGAAAGACATTCTGCGATTTTCAAAGGCAGCATCACATTGCATGGGTTCCTGCGTAACTGGGCAATTAGCAATAACATGACCTGGCAATACCACACCTGAAACATTTAATCACACGATTATCAACCCGTTTGGGCAGCATAGACCTTTCTAGTCCCATTGGCCTGTCTCCAGGGCCACTGTTTACAGTCTCTCCAGCTTTGCGCTCTCTTAATCGCCCACCAATTTTCCCATGGAACAGTCTTACCAGTCTTCACTGAAGGGCGCTGTCGGGGATCTGTGGAGTGCTGGGTGGTCATCAGTAATTCCTCTGCCGCCAGATACCGCTCTACCATGTCCACTAACCGGTCAGCAGTATCCGGATTTCCATGGCTCACCCACTTGCGCAGGACCACAGGCAAGGATCTCAAACAGCGGTCCATGACGACTCTTTCCACCATCTGGGGACCAGTTAATGTCTCTGGCTGTAACCATTTTTTGGTTAGCTGAATAAGGTTGTGCATCTGTGAGCGAGGAGGCTTCTCCAGGGCATATACCCAGCGGTGCACCCGTTGGGCTCTTACAGACAGTCTGACTCCCAGGCGGGTTAGGATCTCCGTTTTTAACTTAGTCCCGAGCATCTGCAGGGCTTAAATCAAAGTATGCTTTTTGGGGCTCACCCGAGAGAAAAGGTGCTAGCAGACTGGCCCATTGTGCTTCAGGCCAGTCCTTTCAAACGTGGTCAGATAGGCTTCCACATCATCAGTCTCTGTCATTTTCTGCAGGAAGTGACTGGCCCGGATAGAACTAGAGCTGGCTGGAGCACTGACGGCCACATCACCGGTCCGTGTTGCCAAGCTTCACACCACTGCGGTTAAGGTCTCTCTATCCTGATGCTGTTGCCTGCAAAGTTCATCCATTGCCACCTGCTGCTGCCTGGTGGCCTCCTACTGAGCTGCTGTGGCCTCCCGCTGTACCGCTGTAGCTTGCAGCAAGGCTTTAAGCAGTTCCTCCATGTTGACAGATTTTTCCGGTGGCTTTGTAGCTGCTTTCACCCAGGACATATATAAAATCCTCAGGCAATTCTCAGCAACTTCACGCTGGGCTGTATCTGCATAAACCACTGTTTTCTGCAGGGCTCACACAGCTGCGGCTCTCACTTATGCACAGAACGGAGTGCTCGCATTCTCCACCAAGTTGTAACACTGTAGGGGAATTTGGATGCCTTTTCCTGGGGTAGAAGGCAGCCAACAGCAGCTGAGTAATCACACCAGTCCAGTCTTTGTGGTACAACTGGCCGCAACCAGTTTTATTTCAGCAGAAAACAAAATAAACATAAAAAGAAAATACCTTGCCTGTCCGGCACTAACTATACACAGGATGCTCCTAACTGTCACTAAAGAAAAATACAAAGTTTCCCAGTCAACAGACTCACTTGTAAAAGGCAGGTTTGCTTCTCACACAGAGACTCTGCAATCTCCCAGGCAATCCCTCTCTCACACTGTTAACTCTGGCAGCCTTTTTACAGCTTGCTTGCTGATTAGCCCTCTGTGAAGCAAAACACTTGTTTCTAAAAGGTGTAGGACAAAAACCTGGGACAAATATACCTGCCCTCAAACACTACTCCAGTGTTCTTGTCACAATATATATATATATATATATATATATAAAGAAATAAGGAGAGCGAGCGCTCTATAGTGCATGAATCTGTATGATAGATTTATTCAAGGTACACACAGGTTTACAGGTTTACAGATGGCTTAAAATCACGTACCAGACAATGCGGTACTAAACACCGCAGATATAAAGCATAGGCATGCTGTCTCAGCAGCCGGGTGTTGGAGAGGTTACACTCATACAGCAATCCGACTTAGCAGCAGCAGCGGTGAGACGCCACACGTCTGAGCGGCACGATATCCCCACAGGTAACTCTGGTCAGAGACAACGCTAGGCCACGTGTAACCTCTCCAACACCCGGCTGCTGAGACAGCATGCCTATGCTTTATATCTGCGGTGTTTAGTACCGCATTGTCTGGTACGTGATTTTAAGCCATCTGTAAACCTGTGTGTACCTTGAATAAATCTATCATACAGATTCATGCACTATAGAGCGCTCGCTCTCCTTATTTCTTTGTAGACAAGCACCTGTTGGATCCAGGATTACCTCACCTGAGGTGGAGAGCTTGGAGCTGCCGGGTTAATTACCTGAGTGCCTATTACATACATGTGGAAGAACATTGTGTGGTACATTTTGCCCAATTGGACTTAGACATTTACAACTCCTTATTTTCTTTGCGCACTGTTAATCTGTCATATATATATATATATATATATATATATATATATATATATATATATATATATATATATATAACTGTCCAAGGTCCGGCACTCCCAATAACCAGTAAGTAACTGGGTCCGGTGCCCTCACGCAAAAGCGAAATAGAATGGGTGAAGGTGCGGCACTCCGGAACAATACTCAAATAAAGTCAGACGACAAAGGACTGATTTGACAACGTTTCAGTTGTATTTAACCAACTTTTTTCAAGTCATACATATAAAACAGACAGAGTGTACATACCTTAAGTACTACTAACAATCACCCGTGCAAAGTGAAGCTGCGGCAGAGAGGGCAGGATAATCCCCCAGCCCCGTCGCCGTGCAGTGACGTCATCACGTGGCAGGCGCAATGAAATGACAAATGAACCATCACCATGACAACGAACAAGCAATCTGGAGGAAGAAGACAGATATTCTGATTACCAGCAAGTAAATACATGTATGCGAAAATACGCTAAAACTACGTTAATGCAAGGACAAGCAAAAAATATACAATGTACAATGAATCGCATGTTCCATGAACATGATATAAGTAATGTTAAGACAATTAGCGGAAACATGCGTATGAGATGCTTTCATTGAGACCCCGGGGAGAGACCACATCTAATTTATGAATCCACATAGCCTCTCGTTCTAACAGTTGCAGCGCCCTATTCCCACCTCGGATAGAGGGGGGAATGGTATCGATGATGCAGTAACGTAAAGAATTGAGGGGGTGAGAGAATTCAGCGAAGTGGCGTGCTACCGGCTGTTCGCTGGTGCCTGCTAGAATGGCTTTGCGGATAGCTGCACGATGCGCAGCCATCCTCTCCTTGAATTTACACTCGGTTTTACCGATGTAAGTAAGTCCGCAAGGACAGAGAATCTGATGCACCACATGGTTGGTGTCACAATTGACATGGTGGCGAATGGAAATGGATCTACCAGTGTGGGGGTGCTTGAAGGTTTTGCCTGCCAACATGAATTGGCATGTGACACACCCACAGCGGGTGCAGCCTAGAGGTTTGCTGGTCAGAAAGGAACTGGTGTGGGGCTTGGACTGATGCAGTTTGGAAATGTCAGTTTTGACAAGCAGGTCCTTAAGGTTTTTGCCCCTAGAGTAACACGGCATCAGTGAAGTATTTGCAAAAGGAAGCGAGGTGTCAGTTGACACAATGGGCCAGTGTTTTTTGGTTATGGCATTGATGGACGGGGAAATCTGGCAAAATTTATTGACCCAAGGGAGTTTGGGCTCTGTGGGAGGTTTGTTCTTTTTACTCAAGAGAGAAGTACGATCCAAAGTGAGAGCTTTGGTTTTAGCCTGCTGTAACACGCTGTCAGAATAGCCTCTGTTGCGAAATTTACGCATCAGAGCATCAATCTGTGTGAGTGCCGTGGAATGATCGCTATTTATGCGCAGGTTGCGGATCATTTGGGAATACGGCAACCCGCGTTTGAGACTATGTGGGTGGCAGCTAGAGGATAGCAAGGGTTGATTCCGATCGGTCGGTTTTTGATATAATGTGGTATTTATGTTGCCATTTAAAAGTGAGATGGATACATCAAGAAACTGCATATGACTCTGACTGGCAGAATAAGTAAATTTGATGGGACATGGGGATTGGTTGTGTACTTCTATGACGGCGGCAAACGCTTCTTTTGTGGATGACCAAATAATGAAAATGTCATCTATATAACGACCCATGAAAATGATATTAGCAAGGACCTCTGGTCTGTTGTAAAATAACACATCTTCTATGGCATACATCACTACATTGGCGTAGCTCGGAGCTGTGCTTGATCCCATCGCACAGCCCCGAGCTTGTTGATAAAACTGACCATCATAAAGAAAGAAGTTATTAGCAAGAACAAGATATAACAAATCAGCAATGGCATTAATCTGTGGTAAAGTAAAGGTACTTTTGTTATGCAAAAACATTTTAGTGGCCTGCAGTCCAAAGTCATGAGGGATTGAGGTATATAAACTCACCACATCAAGTCCAATAAGCCAACTGTCCTCAGGAATGCAGGTGAGTGCATTAAGTTTAGACAAAAACGATCCTGTATCCAGCAAGAAACTGGGTTCGCATTGTACCAGGGGTTGTAGGATCGAGTCCAAGAAAATAGCAGTCGGCTGGAATAGCGAATCACGGGCAGCGATGATGGGGCGCCCGGGGGGGTTAGTTAGGCTCTTGTGGACCTTGGGTAAGGTATAGAATAAGGGGACAATGGGAAAGTCCGGTACAAGAATGTCACTGACGTCCTTGGACAACAGATCTACGTCGACTGCTTGTTTAAGCGATGTTGTCAATAAACGTCTGAAATGCGGTGTGGGGTCCTTGGAGAGCAGAGAGTAAACATCCCGGTCAGCCAGTTGGGATTCAGCTTCCTTACGGTAGTCGCAAAGATCTTGCAGCACAATACTACCACCTTTGTCCGCAGACTGGATGATCAGGTTCGGATTGGCTGCTAAGGTTTTTAATGCAAGACGCTCCGATGGAGACAAATTGGGGTGAATGGGAGGCACCGGATCGGTAAGCTGGGATACTTCTTTGTCAATGATGCGCGTGAAAGTGCGGATACTCGGGTTATAAGATACCGGGTCAAAAGTTGAAGCAGGTTTGAATTTCTTCAGCTGTGCTCGAATATTCTTGCTTGCATTGTTGACTGGGCTAGGGTGCAAAGCGAACCATTCTATGAGTTTAAGATTGCGATGAAGCTGAGATTTCTCCACGTTCCACTATAGATGATCAAATTGCACTGTGGGAATGAAGGATAAGCCTTTGTTGAGCAGACTGGTTTCACTTGTAGACAGGTCGTAGGATGACAGATTGAATATTAGTGATTGTGTGCCAGCGGTGGCTTGCGACCCCATGTGGAGTCGTTTGTTCTGGCCACCCCGTCGCGTGAATTTCCTCTTCCTTGGCCTCTGTAGTATCTGGGAGCTTGGCCTAACGGGACCCTTGATGACGACTGTTGCTCTTGGTCAGTATTAGAACTTGCTGAGTCTTGCGAAGACCCGGTGTCAAAACGATCTTGCGGTTTGCGGTTGCGGCGAAAGAAAGGCCGGCGTTGATCTTGCGTCTGAGGATTTGTAATCCATTTATATACTGTATGATGCTCGTAGTCGGTGTCGACTTTAACCAGTTTTTCTTTTTTAAATTTGATCAAGTCTCTTTTATATTGGGAAACTTGGTTGTTAAGTTTCTCAATCCACTGTTCAGTGTCAGCAGTCAGGGAGGGTAGATGGGCTTCCTCATAAATGGTGATCTTTTCTTGAAGGGATGCCAGCTCTTTTGCAGAGTGCTCGATGACCAGTAAAATAAGATCAGACGAACATTTGTTTAATATGGCCACCCAGCGGCGGCAGAACTGGGGGTCATAGCGGCCGATGGTGGGGCAATTGCGGACACGAAAGCCCCTCGGGATCTTCTTGGCCTTATAATAGTCACTGAGTGACAGTCTGTGCAAATGAAAGTCTGTCTCTTTTTTCTTCAAACGAAGAAGGTCTCTGAATAAAATTTCAGGTGGGGTGGCTTCGTTCTCGTCGTTGATCCTTTTTCAGAAACAATTTTATCAGCTTCAGTTTCCGAGTAGGAGAACATATCCCCCAAGGGGTATTTGGTGTGTGGAAACAGGTCCTCGATTTCCTCCGCCATGCCTGGTTGTTGACTCCACGATGTGGGGGGGGGGGGGGTGCAAGGTGAGTCACCCAGTGGGGAACAAGGGAAAACGTGTGGGTTGCTTCACGATGAACCAGAAAAATTAGTAGAATGCTGTGCTGGCCGTGCACCCAGCACAGCATTCTACTAATTTTTCTGAAGAATCTCGATGAGATCGGTGTCTGATCCAATGTAACTGCCCAAGGTCCGGCACTCCCAATAACCAGTAAGTAACTGGGTCCGGTGCCCTCACGCAAAAGCGAAATAGAATGGGTGAAGGTGCGGCACTCCGGAACAATACTCAAAGTCAGACGACAAAGGACTGATTTGACAACGTTTCAGTTGTATTTAACCAACTTTTTTCAAGTCATACATATAAAACAGACAGAGTGTACATACCTTAAGTACTACTAACAATCACCCGTGCAAAGTGAAGCTGCGGCAGAGAGGGCGGGATAATCCCCCAGCCCCGTCGCCGTGCAGTGACGTCATCACACGTGGCAGACGCAATGAAATGACAAATGAACCATCACCATGACAACGAACAAGCAATCTGGAGGAAGAAGACAGATATTCTGATTACCAGCAAGTAAATACATGTATGCGAAAATACGCTAAAACTACGTTAATGCAAGAACAAGCAAAAAATATACAATGTACAATGAATCGCATGTTCCATGAACATGATACAAGTAATGTTAAGACGATTAGCGGAAACATGCGTATGAGATGCTTTCATTGAGACCCCGGGGAGAGACCACATCTAATTTTTTTTTTTTTTAACAACTTTTTTATTAAGTCAAAGCTTCATTGCATAACAAGATACATTGCTGAGCATTCAGGCATTTGAATCAAATACAATATATATTCAAGTATATGAGATTAGATTAGGTTACATTTTAGACATAGGATTCCGTATTATTAGAACATGTGTACAGCATGTCTATCTTAACAGAAGAAGAGAACACTTTATTCTAGGATTAGCGGAGGATCATTAAGTAGCATTCGTTCTTCATACCAGCGAGTATTTTGGAAACATTGACGAAGAGTTTGCTTGGTTGACATGGGTAAAGTTTCCATGTAACTGTTCCAGGTGGCGAAGAACTGTTTGGTACGTGAGTCCTTTTGGAGGGAGGCCTCCAACCAATCCATGTGAAAAATGAAAAGCAGTTTATCTTTGAACATTGCCAGGGCTGGAGGGGAGGTTTGGATCCATACTTGGTGGATCGTTTTGCGGGCAGCCGATGAGATCGCCAGCTTTAGTTTTTTGATGGGTTTAGGGGCTCTAGTTTCCTCTGGTAGGATGCCAAATATGGCCCATTCCGGGGTGAGTGGGGTGTAATTAACCAAATTTTCATTAGCAAAGTCACGAACATCTGTCCAGAATTTTTTAACTAATGGGCAGGCCCAAAAGCAGTGATATAGGTCTGCTTGAGGGTTATTACATTTAGGGCATCTTGGGGAGTCTAGAATTTGCATCTGGTATCCTCGTGAGGGAGAGATGTATGATCTGTGGAAAATGTTTAGGTACATTTCCGAGAATTTGGCCATTGGGAATATCGTTATTGAGGTCTGTAGGGTCTTTAACAAAGTGTCTGTTGTTAGGGAGGGGAAGTGTTCTAACCATTGGTTAAGGCCTGTGCGCTGTGAGGTGTAATCCAAAGGTTTTCGGAGGAATTTATAGTAAGTGGAGATCGCTTTTTTAGGTAGGGGGGGAGCCAAGAGTACATTGTCAAGATCATTATTCCAATCTTTTTCCGGGATGAGTTTTGAGATTTTGTCGGCGTATGATTGGGCTTGGATAAAATTTAAGTTGAGGGTGGTTATGATTGGGTAATCTCTTGAGGCTTCCATTAAAGTGAGTGGTTTGTGAGTGTGGGTGTCTATTAGTTGTCCTACTCTATGAAGTCCTGCATTATTCCAGCTCGTGAAGAGGGGCATTGCCATCGTGGAATTGAGGGTTTCGTAAGAAAGGCAAATGTATGGAGTGGTTTGGGTTCAATTTAAAAGTGTGGCGTAGGGTCAGCCACAATTTACGGACAGACATTAAGAGGGGATTGAGGTGTATTTCTGGAGGGATGTCTCTGTCTTCTAGGTGTAAAAAGGCGGTTAGGGAGATATGGGGTAAGAAATTTTGTTCTAGGGTGGTGTTGGCATAGGTATGATTTATAAGTAACCAGTCTTTGAGGTATCTAAATACCGCCGCTTGATTGTATATCGCTATATCTGGGAAATTGATGCCGCCATTCCATTTGGGTTGAGTTAATTTTATCATTCCAATCCTTGCTCTCCCCTTGTTCCAAATAAAAGTTCGGAACAATTTCGTGATAGTGAGGGTATCGGGTTTGGTAAGTAGAAGGGGCAAAACTTGAATTTGATATAAGAGTTTAGGGAAATATATCATTCGCAGGAGGTTCACCCTTCCCAAGTAGGACAGCTGGAGATGGCCCATTCTATTTAGGTCTCTGGCTAGATTTTTGATAGTTTTGCTTATGTTATAGGTATATAGGTTTTGTATATTTTTGGGCAGGGTTATGCCTAAATAAGTCAGGCGGCCCTTAGCCCATCTCATGGGTAGCTGTGAGGCCCACTTGGGGCGCGTAAACCCCCGCTTTAGATATAGAATTTCTGACTTTTCCAGATTAATCTGGAAGCCAGATAGTCGGCCTGAACTGTGTAGTAGGTCTAATAGTGGGCGTAAAGAGGTTTTGGGATTTGCTATGTAGATTAAGACGTCGTCCGCGAATGCAGTTGTTTTGATTTCCATATTGCCTACTCGTATTCCCTGTAGGGTGGGCCAGGAGTCGATTAATCTGAGTATGGGGTCTAGGGAGAGGTTAAACAGAATTGGGGAGAGGGGGCATCCCTGCCTAGTTCCTCTGTGCATCTGGATAGGTGTGCTTTTGGTTCCGTTAATAAGTAAGGAGGTGTTAGGAGTGTCATAGAAGAATTTAACCAAATTTATGAAATGGGGTCCAAAAGAGTATGCTGATAGTGTTAGGAATAAGAAGGGCCATGAAACGGTATCAAATGCTTTGTGGGCATCTAAACTCAATAACATGTGTGGGGCATTGGGGTGGAGATTAGAAGTAATTACCGAGGCAATAGCAGTGCGGATACCCTTAACGGATTGTCGTCCCGCGACAAACCCCATTTGGGTGGGTGAGATGATTTCCGAGAAGAAGGATTGTATTCTAGTGGCCATGATTTTAGATAGGAGCTTAAAATCCACATTCAAAAGGGTAATGGGGCGGTATGAGTCCAGCTTCGTGGAGTCACGTCCGGGCTTGAGGATTAAGGTTGTGTATGCCGCATTGAATGTGGGATAGGGGGGTTGGGACTTGTGGATAGTCTGGAAGATTTCTAACAATGCCGGGATGATGTCTGGTTGCAGTATTTTGTAATATTCCCCGGAAAATCCGTCCGGCCCCGGGGATTTATTTGTTTGAAGGGACGAAATGGCTTGAGTCACTTCCTCAGCTGTGATGTCTTTGTCTAGCATTTCTATTTGGGATTGGGAGAGAGATGGTAGTCTAGAGTCTCTAAGTAGTTGATCCATTTGTGTATAATCTGGGGGGTCAGCCGAGTACAGCGTAGTGTAAAAGTTTTGGAATGCATTGACTATGTCATGCGTCTTTGTCAAGGGTGGGGAGTCACTAGTTTGTTTTATGGATGTGATGTGGCTTCTGCGGTGAAAGGGTTTAGTTAAATTTGCTAACAGGCGTCCGGTGCGGTTCCCCCATCTATAATACCTATTCTTCGTGAAATCAAGGTGTCTTTGAGCTTGTGAAAGCAGAAAGTCTTCGAGAAGGTGTTTCGCCTGCTGGTAAGCTGTGTGATTATCATCAGTGGGGTTAGAAATATAGGCGTTGAGGCAGGAGTTTATATTGGTATGAAGGGAGTCGTATTGTGTTCTGGAGGCTTTGTTTCGTTTGGCCACGTATGCTATTATGTGTCCCCTCATTACTGATTTCGCAGCTTCCCAAAATAATACTGGCGTGTCCCAATGTTCTATGTTGGTGTCTACATAATCTAGCCAGTGGTGTTTTAGATATTTGCGAAAGTTTTCTGAGTGAAATAAATAGGAGGGGAATCTCCAAGATCTGTGTGACGGGTCCGTGGTAGATATGTTGAGGGATATAGTTATGGGAGCGTGATCCGAGATTAGTATGTCTCCTATGTTAGCTGAGGTGACAGAAGAGATAAGGTGGTCCGCTACTAGGATGTAGTCTATCCGTGAGAATGAGAGATGGACTCCCGAGTGGAATGTGTACGATTTGTCCGTAGGGTGGAATAGTCTCCATGCATCTGTCACGTGTGTTTGGGCCGAGAATGTGTTGAATGCTGTCCAAATGTTGGAAGAGGTAGTTCGCGGGGGAGGTAGTTTATCCAATGTGGGGTCTTTGACTACATTAAAATCTCCTCCTATAATTAACGAGGAGTGTGATCGTTGTGCTAGTAGTTGGGAGATTTGGCATAGGAAATCTGAGGTCTGGGTGTTGGGGGCGTATATATTTAAGATAGTGTATGGCGAGTCCCCTATCCGGACATCTAATAGCAGGAATCTGCCCTCTGGGTCTAAAATTGAGTCTGTAATGGAATAAACCAGTTTTTTGGAAAAAAGTATGGCTACTCCTCTTGATTTGGTGATATAGGGGGCGGATATGCACTCTGCAATCCATGGTGCTCTGAGTGTTGAGTCCTCACCAGCCTTCCAGTGAGTCTCTTGTAATAGGGTGATATCTGGGTCGTAGTGTTTTATGTGGGTTATTATTCTTCTCCTTTTGATTGGAGAGTTCAGGCCGCACACATTCCAAGATAATACGTTAATAGATTGTGGGGGGGGGTGAGTATGGTAGGGTCGTGGGGATGTGCGGTGTCATCCTACTCCAGCCCTGGCAAAGATACTAGAACAGAAATTAAACATACAAGACGGTCCTCCATCCCAGCGAGTGTGGGACCGTGTCTTGATAAGTGGTAAATCCCATATCAAGTAGGTTAAGCATGCCTGGTGTGGCAATATATTTCGGACATTAATAACTAAAAGAACGTAAGTGGTAGATAACATGTGAAGCCTTGACAACATTTTCCATATTTTCCAAACCAAACTTTCCCGGTGTGTTCTGATTGGGGTATCAGAACCGACCGGATGTGTACTATACAACAGTAACAATATACAAAACAGTGATAAACTTATCATTAATCAAAATCTAGTATAGGGAGAAACAATAAAGAACAGTGGTGTTGTGAATAGGTTCAAGTATTCACTAGTGAGCCAGGAGAACCCACTGATGGCATAAAGTGCACTCTTGCGGCTTCGGGGTCATCAAATAATAGGGTGCGTCCGTTGTCCGTCACCCGTAACTTAGCCGGGTACAATAAGGCAAATCTCCTATGGGAGTCCACCAAGAATTTACATATTGGGGAGAATGCCTTACGTTTCTGGGCTACTGCCACAGAGAAATCTTGGAATATGAGTACACGTACGCCATCAATTGTAAGTTGTTCCATTTTTTTATAAGCACGTAGTATCAGTTCTTTTGTTCTGAAATCAAGATACCGTGCTATTACTGGTCTGGGGCGCGAGTTAGAATCTGATTTTTCAGGTCCGATTCTATGTACTCGTTCTATATGTGGGAAGTCAACTGTGTCCGATACATCTAAAGCTAGTAGCAATTTGGAGGTAAGATAGTCTGACAGCATGTTTGGTTTAACGCTTTCTGGGATGCCTATAAATCGGAGGTTGTTCCTCCGATTTCTGTTTTCTAAATCCTCAATCTTGTCTTGGAGTTCTTGTATCATCATGGTTGAGACCACATCTAGTAGTAGTAGTAGTAGTACATTTATTTATAAGGCGCCGCAAAGTGTCCGCAGCGCCGTACATAGCAAACAAAAAAAACAAATTACAAGGTAACGTACAGGGTGTGTTGAAAAATACAGTATAAATAGGGGTATAGCTGGTAGAACTAAAATCAGCATCAGTTTAGAAGTAGGTGTGGAAATTGTCGAGGAGACTGAAGATGAAGTAGAGGAAGGGAAGAACAGGACAGGAGCACAGGTGAGGTAATGAGGTAGGGTGAGTACGTGAGGAAGGAGGACCCTACTCATAGGAGTTAACATACTAAAAATAGGTGGGTGGACGAACGAAATACAATAGGATAAGTAGGAACGGAGGGGAACGGAGGCAGGATAGGAGGATCAAAAGAGGTTAGGAGGAGGGATAGGCTAGTCGAAAAAAGTGGGTTTTGAGGGAGCCCTTGAATAAGGTAAGGGAATCAGATAGCCTGATGGGTGGCGGGAGGTTGTTCCAGTGCAGGGGGGCAGCGCGAGAGAAGTCTTGGACACGGGAGTGGGAGGAGGTGATTAGGTGAGAGGTCAGTCGGCGGTCAGCGATGGAGCGAAGAGGACGGGAGGGAGTGTGGATAGAGATCAGTGAAGAGAGGTAGGGAGCTGTGGAGGAGGAGAGAGCCTTGTAGGTGGTGGTGAGGAGTTTAAAGAGAACTCGGAAAGGAATGGGGAGCCAGTGAAGAGATAGACAAAGGGGGGAGGCGGAGGTAGAGCGGCGGGAGAGGAAGATGAGCCTAGCAGCAGCGTTAAGAATGGATTGGAGAGGTGCGAGGCGGGTGAGAGGTAGCCCAGAAAGAAGGATGTTGCAGTAGTCAAGGCGGGAGATGACAAGAGAGTGAATGAGAATTTTGGTCGCGTCAGTGGAGAGGAATGGTCTGATGCGTGAGATGTTGCGTAGGTGAAAGCGGCAAGACTGTGAGAGAGCACGAATGTGGGGGTGAAAGAGAGGGAGGAGTCAATGATGACACCGAGGCAGCGCGTTTGGTCATTGGAGGTGATCTCGGTTTCACCAATGCTGATGGAGATAGTGGGAGAAGAGGGGATGCTCGGGGGATGGAAGATTAGAAGTTCAGTTTTAGCCATGTTTAGTTTCAGGAAGCGTTGGGTCATCCAGGCTGAGATGGCCGTGAGGCATTCGGAGACCTTGGACAGGAGTGATGGGGATAAGTCGGGGGAGGAGAGATAGATTAGGGTATTATCAGCATAAAGGTGGTAATGAAAACCATAGGAGCTGATGAGGGTGCCCAGAGAGGTGGTGTAGAGGGAGAAGAGGAGAGGGCCAAGGACTGACCCTTGGGGAACACCGACTGGCTGCGGGGTAGTAGGAGAGGAGGAGCTCGGAGTGAAGACGGAGAAGGTGCGATCAGAGAGGTATGAGGTGAACCAGGAGAAGACCGTGCCAGTGATGCCAAAGGAACGGAGGGTGTTGAGCAGGAGAGGGTGGTCAACAGTGTCAAAGGCAGCCGACAGATCAAGCTGGATGAGGATAGAAAAGAGGCATTTGGATTTAGCCGAAAGTAGATCGTTAGTGACTTTGGTCAGGGCAGTTTCAGTGGAATGTAAAGGGCGGAACCCAGATTGGAGGGGGTCTAGAATGGAGTTAGCAGTAAGGTGGCTTAGGAGACGATTATAGGTCAGACGTTCTAGGAGCTTGGAGGCAAAAGGGAGGAGGGAGATGGGCCTGTAGTTGGATGGAGAGTTGGGGTCCAGATTTGTTTTTTTGAGAATTGGGGAGACAAGAGCGTGTTTGAAGGAGGAAGGGAAGATCCCAGAGGATAGGGAAAGATTAAAGAGGTGAGCCAGGTGAGAGCAGACTGACGGACTGAGACGACGGATAATATTGGAGGGGATAGGATCGAGCGGGCAGGTGGAGGGAGAAGCGGATTGAAGGATAGAGTGGACTTCAGCAGCAGTGGTGGGGTAAAATGAGGACAGGGGTTGGAAGGAGGGGAGTGGAGATGTAGGAGGGGAGGAGGGAGAGGGTGAGGTCATGGCAGCAGTGATGGCAGTCCTGAGAGAGGAGATTTTGGTTGAAAAGTAGGTATCAAAATCAGCGGCTACGATGGAGGACGGAAGAGCTGGAGGAGGGGGGGAGAGCAAGGAGTTGAAGGTGGCGAAGAGCCTGCAGGGATTGGATGATTGCGAAAGGATGAGGGACTTAAAGTAGGATTCCTTGGCCAGAGCAAGGGCAGAGCTGAAGGAGGAAAGAATGAATTTGAAATGGAGATAATCCGCAAGGGAGCGTGATTTCTTCCAGAAGCGCTCAGCAGTGCGAGAGCACTTTTTAAGGAATCGGGTGATAGGCGAGTGCCACGGTTGGGGGTTGGAGCATCGAAGGGGGATAGAGGAGGGAGGGCAGGCAGAGTCCAATGCCGAAGATAGGGTGTCATTATAGAGGGAGGCGGCGAGGTTCGGGCAGGACATGAGGGCGATTGGGGCGAGAAGAGGACACAGCGTGTTTGAGAAGGCAAATCCACATAGCCTCTCGTTGTAACAGTTGCAGGGCCCTATTCCCACCTCGGATAGAGGGGGGAATGGTATCGATGATGTGGTAACGTAAAGAATTGAGGGGGTGAGAGAATTCAGCGAAGTGGCGTGCTACCGGCTGTTCGCTGGTGCCTGCTAGAATGGCTTTCTGCTATAATCCCAGATAAGGAGAAAAGGTGACAGTGGGAGAGGAGAAGGAGAGCGCTTGTAAGCGGGCAGCTGAGCGGCGTCTGTCTGGCCGAGGTCGGGCAGGTGCAAGGACAGTCCCGCATTAACCACCCATCCGCAAGCCATCTGACTATTGCTCACGGAGGGAGCAGGAGGCGCACAGCTGATTGCAGCTGGCTGTAGCGCACCGTAGTTAAAGACAGTTACTGGGACCATCTCCAGTCCCTGCATTTATCCACCGTGAGCGGAGTCTTGTACGCTAGACGGCAGGAATCCAGAGACTGCAGTGGCAGAGCAGTCTCTGAGCTTTACATCTTCCTTAAGACGGTATCCAGAGGAGAAGGGGCCGTACGGACATCCGCAGTGGCAGTGTGGCTGGCCGTGTCATTCCCCATCCAAGGAGAAGTCTCCTGACAGTGTGCAAAGCGGAGTGGTGAGAGCAATCTCCTTATATATTTCCCCATTTGTGTGCTCCAAGCCTTGGAGAGGTGGCTATGAGATGTGTAAAAAGGCCTTATAGGAGATACCCGGGAATTACATCTTTTCCCTATGGGATATTAACTTTTTATCACAAAATCACAAGTCTCCCCGAAAAGGTCTGGTCTGTGTTATCCACACATTATCAATTTCACTGGGAGGCAGAAACCATGTTAAAAAAGGAATAATTCTGGATATTTTATATATTTTATGCATTTTTTATAGTTTTTTGCGTGACTTTGTTTGATACATGTTTTATGGTGTATGGAAGCCATTTTTGTGGATTTTTTTTGTGGATTTTTTTTGTGGATTTTTTTGATGTGGAGTTTTTCAAGTTTTTTTGAATAAATAGTTTTTTTAACTTTTAAAGAAGGAGTGGACTGCATTCACTTATAGAAACAACTAATCATCCTGGTGATACTGATTCCAAAGGTCCAGCGCTGTAGGAAATCCTCATAAAATCTCTTTTGATTTTTTTCTAAAATTGTCTTGCTAGTATTACAGTTGTACTATTGTATGAGGATAAACGGCTGCAGGATTTTTTCTGGCGCTTGAGGAGTGACTTTGTCATTTTTTTCGTGATATATACAAGGGCCAATGTGTTTTCCCGCAAAAACTTACAACGGTACATAGCCATGTAAACTGATGTCAAAGTCGTCAGTTAAAAAGGATCAACATGCCTCTTAACGATTCTGGGTCCATCTTCAGAAGTTATTAGAACCTCCTGTTCTGTCATAGCAATAACCGCATCTCTAAAAGAACTACAGGCTTTTTGTAGAATCTTTACATCCTCCTTACAATAGCGGATAAGCTCGGTCTGGAAGTTAAAGGACATGTGTTTGTTTTTTTCGTACCAGTCTATAAACGCCGTCTTATCGTCCGCCAACATGTATTCTAGGCCAAGATAATCTATCGATGGCATTGGGCCTATGTAATCTTGGTTAGCCACCGTGTTACAAAAATGCGGGAAGTGTCCTTTGGAGCCCTTAAACCCCATGGCTTTTGGGAGCCGACTGAGTTTCATCGGTAAACAATTTAGAGAATCGAATCTTCAAATCTTTAACGGTTATACACTAAATGTTGCCACCGCGAGCTAAGAGTTTTAATGGCACTTGTTTCCTAGCACTGCCACCGTCGTGATCGGTCGCGGCCCTTATTTAGTGCACTATAAGGGCCGCGATTTACCCAGACGGACGTGATGCTGGTGAATTATTCAATCGCTGGCAACGTGTACTATTCTTCAATTACCGCGACGCGACCGACGTGATAATTGAAGTCTGTGATGAAATCGGTGGCATTGAAAGCCATCGCGAACATCGCGTACAGTGTATAAGCATATTCAATCCCCCCGACGCGACCAACGGTACTATTGGTCTTTGATTACATGTCGGGGGCATTGACAACCATCGTGTACAGTGTACAATGTTTGCGATGCGACCGACGCGATTTCTTCATTGAACAAGCACCCATGTCATGATGTGAGATGGGTGCTTACAATGAAATGCCCCCATAACAACAGTGTGACACCCGTACCATTTTTCCTAACCAACCCGTACCACTTTTCCCAACAGCTTGCCCGTACCACTTGTCCTAACCAACCCGTACCACTTTTCCTTAACAAGCCGTGTGACCCCCGTACCACTTTTTCTAACTAACCCGTACCAATTTTCCCAACAGTTTGCCCGTACCACTTTTCCTAACCAACCCGTACCAATTTTCCCAACAGCTTGCCTGTACCACTTTTCCTAACCAACCCGTACCAATTTTCCCAACACTTTGCCACCCGTACCACTTTTCCTTAACAAGCCGTGTGACCCACGTACCACTTTTCCTAAACAACCCGTACCAATTTTCCCAACAGTTTGCCACCTGTACCACTTTTACATAACAAGCCGTACCAGTTTTCCAAGCAAAAACGTACAATTTATTCATTGAACAAGCACCCATGTCATGATATGAGATGGGTGCTTACAATGAAATATCCCCATAACAACAGTTTGACACCCATACCACTTTCCCTAACTAACCCAAAAACCATTAAAACAAAAATATCTTGTGTATTATCACGGCACCACCAATATAAACAACTAAACAATTTAAAATCCCAACACATTGCAGTACATTATAAACAGTCTACATTACACACAATTAATTACTGTACTACATTACAATAAATCAGACGACACATGTAAATAAACTTAACGGTTTTTTATTTATAAAACTTTTTTTTTAGGCCTTTCATGGCCAAATTTTTTTTTTGTTATTTTTTTTTTCAAGAAAGGGGGGGGGGGGGCAAACATTGGATCATCATCTTATGGGGAAGTTGATCGAAAAATACAAAGAGAATAGATGCCTGACTATCACAACCAGGCAAATTGAAATGAGGCATATGGGAAGATAACAGTACGCTAGAATACCGTGACCACTCATGGAAACATTCACATGAGTCCAGAAGAAAATACAAATATGCGGAACAGTGGTTAGTGAAGGAGCACAACGAGTACGGTCATCACAAACTTCAGGAAGACCGCACTGCAACCTTCACAAACCGAAATTGTAGTACATGACTGATACAGTTCATCATGGAGCAAAAAGAGAGGAAGAGGAACAAGAACATTGCTGCCAGATAATAAATAAAAAATCAAATCAGCCGAATTAAAACTAATAATTATAAAAACGCTCTTCATCTGGGGTGGGGGTCTGCACTGTAAGCATTGCAGATAACAGAGTCCCAGGCAAAGATGAGGGATCAGTGGCAGGTGGCATAGGGGGTCCCGGCGCATAATAAGGGGCAGGCGGAGGATAAACCGGCGCAGTGAACGTGGGGAGGTGATGTGGGTGCTGGGGTGGTGGCCCTAATTGCCTCGGGTGCGTGCTACATGATGGTAGTTTGCACTCACCTCACAACTCGTCCTGTGATGCGCGCAACATATTATCATATAGCAAACGCTTGAAGTTGTGGTATTGGGTTGGCCTCATCTTCCGCATCTCTGTGGCAACATGATTTGGAATTCATCTGGGGGGTTTGCTAAAGCTTCCTCCTTATACTGGCAGCAATGCTCTTGGCCACCGGCAGAAGGTCTCGTCGGCTGTCTCCTCCTGCGCCTCCTGGGGGGAGCTGATGAGGTGCTCGCCACCACATGAGCCGCCACCTCTGCCACCGACTCAGCCTGCTGCACCAACTCAGAGGCAACTCCCTAGAATAAAAAGAAATGTAAAAAAAAAATGTAAAATCATTACATTTCAGTTTCAGTTACATGCAAAACATATTTTACCACAATACTTACTACGTCCATGCTCTCCTGTTCACTGGACGAAGAGCCTTCATCGGTATGAGTCACCTCTGTTCCTCTCCTTCCTTGTTGCTCCACGATGAACAGCATCCGGTCATAGTACCACAATTTCGGCTGGTAAAGGTTCTCACGATCGGTTCCTGAAGCTTGCGACTCCTGGACCCGATTATGCTCCTTCACCAACACTGTCCGCATATTCGTAAACTTCTTCCGGACCCATGTGACGTCCGCATGAGGGACACGTCCGTCTTCTAGCGTAAGCCGATATCTTCCCAAATGCCTCATTTCGCTTCGCCTGATTGTGAAAATCCATGTGGTCCTATTTCCACAGGCATCTATTCTCCTTGTAAAGGTCAATCTAAGTCCACTAATATTTACCTCAGATATTTGGTTGTAGTGTGTAAGAAAATTGGGGAAAGCTGCCCGCTACAGTGTATCAACAACTGGAATACATAGGGGAAAAAAAGGTAAAAATAAATATTACATGCTACTTTAATATTACATAATAAGTGCAATATGCATCACATTTCAATACATGCTAATACAAGCACGGACATATAGCATAGGGTTATGTACCACCAAATGGAATATAATGCAATCCAATATTTCATTCTACAAGCACACATCGTAACATGTGCTAGAAAATGAAAAATAAATGTGTCACCCACTATCCACACCATCCCGAAGCGTTGCGAGCGCAGCGGTACGCGTCCTACGACCTTTTCATACCCCCACTATCCACGTCGGCGTGGAGTTGAGAATAGAAAGTGTGGCGAGCGCAGCGAGCCACCGAGCCCGAAGCGTGGCAAGCGGACGAGGATACCTGTGAAGCCCACGAGGAGACACGGATACCTGTGACACTTTCTATTCTCAACTCCACGCCGACGTTGATAGTGGGGGAAGGAAAAGGTCGGAGGACGCGTACCGCTGCCCCTTGCGGGGCTCGCTGCGCTCGCCACGCTTCGGGATCACGTTTATAGTGTGGGGTGGCGTGAGGGGTGCATTTAACATTATAACCAGTCGTTAGGGAGCTTATACAAGTTAACATCGCATCTCATAAAATTGTATGGCATTGGTTAACATTGCGCAATATCGCATTACATACCATCACATGCCAAATGGAATGCAATGCAATGGGTGCTGTAATAGGACACAAGTAACACAAACTCTACTCCAACAGTGCATCCAAAATAAAAAAGACAATTACTTGCACATTAATACTAACAGGACACATCATGCTACCAATTTAAAACCAAATTGTAAAAAATGAACAATCCCTGCAAAACACAATGTAGTGTTATTTATTAATATGCAATCTAAGACCACTAAATATTTACCTCAGATATTAGTCTCAATAGCACCAAAAAATGGGGGAACTATTCCCAAATACTGTATTCCACAATAGTGTATCAACAACTGGAATAGAAAGGGAAAAAAAGGCAAAAATAAATATTACATGCTACTTTAACATTACATAATAAGTGCAATATGCATCACATTTCAATACATGCTAATTAATACAAGCATGGACATATAGCATAGGTTTATGTACCACCAAATGCAATCCAATATTTCATTCTACAAGCACACATTGTAACATGTGCTAGAAAATTAAAAATAAATGTGTCACCCACTATCCACGCCATCCCGAAGCATGGTGAGCAGCAGCGGTACGCGTCCTCCGACCTTTTCCTACCCCCACTATCCACGTCGGCGTGGAGTTGAGAATAGAAAGTGTGGCGAGGACGCAGATATCTTCACAGGTATCCGTGTCTCCTCGCGGGCTTCACAGGTATCCTCACGCTTCGGGCTCAGTGGCTCGCTACGCTCGCCACACTTTCTATTCTCAACTCCACGCCAACGTGGATAGTGGGGGTAGGAAAAGGTCGTAAGACGCGTACCGCTGCGCTCGCCACACTTCGGGTTCACGTTTATAGTGTGGGGTGGCGTGAGGGGTGCATTTAACATTATAAGCACACATTAGGGTGCTTATACAAGTTAACATTGCATTCCATCAAATTGTATGGCATTGTATACCATATACAATTGGTTTATACAAAAATATACGATTTTAAAATTGTAGGACATTGGTTAACATCGTGCGATATTGCATTGCATACCATCACATGCCAAATGGTATGCGATGCCATGGGCACTGTAATAGTACACAAATAACACAAGTCTACTCCAACAGTTCATCCAAAAAAAAGACACCAACTTGCACATTAATACTAACAGGACACATCATGCTGCCTGCTGCACTATTCCAATAACAACCACATGACACCTCAAAGAGCTATACCTATATATCTGTACCACAGGGGCGGATTGGCCCACCGGGAAACCGGGCCATTTCCCGGTGGGCCGGCCCATAATAGTCACTAAAAGGCCGCTCACCCCATTGGCGGGGCCGCAGACCGCCATCTCTGCGGTTAACGACCGTGGCCGCAGCACTATGCCCCAAACAAATATGGCTGCGGGCAGCCTCATCTATTACAGAAATAAAAATGGCCGCGGGAGTGCTGGTGCGCATGTGCAACCGCACGCAGCTGCTCCCGCGGTTCTGTGTGTGGCATGCACTCACTGTGAGGATGGTTGCGCAGGGAGGCTCTCTCCCTGCTGTACATCCCCGGCCGCTTCTGTCCTTAGACTCTGTAGCTGCCGGCTGCCAGTACACTGTCACACTACATTAGAGGCAGCAGCTCCGGCAGCACAGAGCTCTCTCCCTGGCTTCCAACCCCCTTTCATGTGTCATCAGTCATGACAGCAGGGACTGGAAAGGGGGCGGAGCAACACTGTGTGGAGGGGCGGAGCTACACGATTGGAAGGGGCGGATCTACACGGGAGCACAACTAATGAAAGGAAGAAGTAGATGAAGTGCCAGCCAGCTTGATTTTAAGGTAAAGTGTGAGAGAGAGCAACATACTGTCAGCAACTGGTGCAGGTGTTATGCAGCACTACTACTGTCAGCCACTGGTGCTGGCTTTACGAAGGGATACTACTGTCTGCAACTGGAGCGGTAATTACGCAGTGCGACTACTGTCGGTAACTGGTGCGGGCGTTACGCAGCACCGCTACTGTCAGTAACTGGTGAGGGCGTTACACAGCGCCGCTACTGTCAGTAACTGGTGAGGGCATTACACAGTGCAAACTACTGTCGGTAACTGGTGTGGGCGTTAAGCAATGCTAATACTGTCAGCTACTGGTGCGGGCGTTCTGCAGCGCTACTATTGTCAGCAACTGGTTCTGGCGTTACGCAGCGCTACTACTTTCAGTAACTGGTGCGGGCATTACGCAGCGCCGCTTATGTCAGTAACTGGTGAGGGCGTTACACAGTGCTGGTACTGTCGGTAACTGGTGCGGGCATTCCGCAGCGCTACTACTGTCAGCAACTGGCAGGGGCGGATTGGCCCACCGGGAAACCGGGCTATTTCCCGGTGGGCCAGCCCATTTCATCCATATAGGGGCCGCTCGCCCCCCCTGGCTGGGCCGCGGACCGCCGACTGCCATCTCCGCGCATAGCGTCCGCGGCCACAGCCACTTCACCCATAACAAAGATGGCCGCGGCCAGCTTTGTCCCCTGCAGCACTCATAATGGCCACGGGAGGGCTGGTGCGCATGCGCGGTCGCACGCAGCACCTCCCGCGGCCCCACTGACTGTGATTGTGCGGCTGGTTAGGTGATCCACAGCAGGCAGCGCAAGTTCTTTTGCGTGCTGGGGATCAAAAACACGGTTGGCGGCGCTGGCAAAGCGGCAGCAGAATTAAGGACTGAGCAGTCTGTCTGCAGCGCCGCCCACCCTTCTGCTATCCTCCAGTCCTCCCTATAGCGGCAGCCTGGCAGCCACAGCCCACAGATGATGCACTGGACGAGCCAGCAAGGCATAGGCAGAGCCTGGAGCAGCTCTACAGCCAGCCAGGTATGTAATGTGTCATGGGAATGGGCATGATATGTTAATGTGTGCTGTAATGGGTATCATGGTGTGTGGGGTATATGTATAATGAGCATTACAGTGTGTGGCATATGTATAATGGCATCACGGTACAGTATATGGCATATGTATAATGGCATCACAGTGTGCGGCATTTGTATAATGGCATCACGGTGTGTGGCATATGCAGTGGCGGATTCAGGGGGGGGGCACCCGGGCACGTGCCCCCCCCTGTCATTTATTTTGTAGCTGAGGACCAGGGCTTTCAAACGAGCCCGGCCCCGTGTCTCTAGCCCCCCGGGAACCGGAGATATCACTTGGCAAACCTGTAACATTTTTTCCCCATAGGATAATATGGGACCCGTCAATTCCAACCCGCACCCGGTTCCGACGGCTGCCAGTTCCCGCCATGGCATCACAGAAGCTTGTGGTTGATATCATTCAATTCCAAATCGCTGGGCCTTCAATATGATATTAGGCTGGTCCAAATCGGTAAATCGGTTCCAGAGATATTGTGTGTAAACCGATTTTTTTATTTTTGAAATGTAATTTCATGGCTGTTCATGATTTTGAGGGCAGATTACTCTGGAACCAAACGTTCCAGTTTCACTGGACCAAAATCATTCAAAGTCCACTCAAAAGTTCTTCAATATGATACTTGTCTCATGTAAATGGGTCAGTTGGTTTCGAAGATATAGCCGGTTAAATAAGATAACTGGTTAAAGGGGGGGAGGGGTGGGTTTCTCTCCCCCTCACACCAGAAAATGCAGGGACTAGGCTGGTGTAAAAGGGGCCAACCTGGGAATGCATTTTCTGGTGTGAAAGGGGTATTATTTCAAATAGTCGGGACCTGCAGTGCTCTGAATACAGCCAGGCTCTGCCACTGTCAGTGGCTATCACTTCTGCCTGGCGGCGGCTGTCCCCCATTTACCACGAGCATGTATTCCCCCTTGGCAATGAGCATGTAATCCCACATGGCAACGAGCATGGAACCTCTGGCAATGAGCATGGAACCCTTGGCAATGAGCATGTAGAGAAGCAGCACTTATGTAGCATAATTTTTAATAGGCATTATGGTGTTTGGCATAACACATAATGGACATAATGGCATGTAACTTAACGTGTAATGGACATTATGGTGTAAATGTTTAATGCGCGCCTTTGGTGGACAATGTCCCTGTTTATGAAGTGTATTGTGAATTTTGGCTTAATCTGTGTGGCATTATGTGAATTCTGGCTCAATCCATGTGGCATTATGTGCATTTTGTCTCAATCCGTGTGGCATTATGTGAATTTTGGCTCAATCCATGTGGCATTATGAGAATTTTGGCTCAATCCATGTGGCATTATGTGAATTTTGGCTCAATCCCTATGGCATTTTATGCATTTGTCTCAATCCGTGTGGCATTATGTGAATTTTGACACAATCCATTTGGCATTATGTGAATTTTGGCTCAATCCGTGTGTGTTATTATGTAAATTTGTGGTGTGCAGCACAAGTATAATGGGCATCACGGTGTGCGGCATATGTATAATGGGCATCACGGTGTGCGGCATATGTATAATGGCATCACGGTGTGAGGCATATGTATAATGGGCATCACGGTGTGCGGCATATGTATAATGGGAATCACGGTGTGCGGCATATGTATAATGGGCATCAGGGTGTGCGGCATATGTATAATGGGCATCAGGGTGTGCGGCATATGTATAATGGGCATCACGGTGTGCGGCATATGTATAATGGCATCAGGGTGTGTGGCATATGTATAATGAGCATCACGGTGTGAGGCATATGTATAATGGGCATCACGGTGTGTGGCATATGTATAATGGGCATCACGGTGTGCGGCATATGTATAATGGCATCAGGGTGTGCGGCATATGTATAATGGCATCAGGGTGTGCGGCATATGTATAATGGCATCAGGGTGTGTGGCATATGTATAATGGGCATCACGGTGTGAGGCATATGTATAATGGGCATCACGGTGTGCGGCATATGTATAATGGGCATCACGGTGTGAGGCATATGTATAATGGCATCAGGGTGTGCGGCATATGTATAATGGGCATCACGGTGTGCGGCATATGTATAATGGGCATCACGGTGTGAGGCATATGTATAATGGGCATCATGGTGTGAGGCATATGTATAATGGGCATCATGGTGTGAGGCATATGTATAATGGGCATCAGGGTGTGCGGCATATGTATAATGGGCATCAGGGTGTGCGGCATATGTATAATGGGCATCATGGTGTGCGGCATATGTATAATGGGCATCACGGTGTGCGGCATATGTATAATGGCATCAGGGTGTGCGGCATATGTATAATGGGCATCACGGTGTGAGGCATATTTATAATGGGCATCACGGTGTGAGGCATATTTATAATGGGCATCACGGTGTGAGGCATATGTATAATGGGCATCACGGTGTGAGGCATATGTATAATGGGCATCACGGTGTGTGGCAAATGTATAATGGGCATCACGTGTGTGTGTCATATGTATAATGAGCATCACGGTGTGCGGCACAAGTATAATGGGCATCATGGCGTGCGGCACAAGTATAATGGGCATCACGGTGTGTGGCATATGTATAATGGGCATCACGTGTGTGTGTCATATGTATAATGAGCATCACGGTGTGCGGCACAAGTATAATGGGCATCATGGTGTGCGGCACAAGTATAATGGGCATCACGGTGTGTGGCATATGTATAATGGCATCAGGGTGTGCGGCATATGTATAATGGGCATCACGGTGTGAGGCATATGTATAATGGGCATCACGGTGTGCGGCATATGTATAATGGCATCAGGGTGTGCGGCATATGTATAATGGCATCACGGTGTGAGGCATATGTATAATGGGCATCACGGTGTGAGGCATATGTATAATGGGCATCACGGTGTGAGGCATATGTATAATGGGCATCACGGTGTGTGGCATATGTATAATGGGCATCACGTGTGTGTGTCATATGTATAATGAGCATCACGGTGTGCGGCACAAGTATAATGGGCATCATGGCGTGCGGCACAAGTATAATGGGCATCACGTGTGTGTGTCATATGTATAATGAGCATCACGGTGTGCGGCACAAGTATAATGGGCATCATGGTGTGCGGCACAAGTATAATAGGCATCACGGTGTGTGGCATATGTATAATGGCATCAGGGTGTGCGGCATATGTATAATGGGCATCACGGTGTGAGGCATATGTATAATGGGCATCACGGTGTGAGGCATATGTATAATGGGCATCACGGTGTGAGGCATATGTATAATGGGCATCACGGTGTGAGGCATATGTATAATGAGCATCACGGTGTGCGGCACAAGTATAATGGGCATCACTGTGTGCGGCACAAGTATAATGGGCATCACGGTGTATGGCATATGTATAATGGCATCAGGGTGTGCGGCATATGTATAATGGGCATCACGGTGTGCGGCATATGTATAATGGCATCAGGGTGTGCGGCATATGTATAATGGCATCAGGGTGTGCGGCATATCTATAATGGGCATCACGGTGTGCGGCATATGTATAATGGCATCAGGATGTGTGGCATATGTATAATGGGCATCACGGTGTGTGGCATATGTATAATGGGCATCACTGTCTCCACCACCACTTTGTGACTCCCCTCCCTGCATCCCCTGCCACTCTGCATTCCCCCTCCTACCCTGCATCCTGTGCCACCATGCCCCCTCACACTCTGCATCCTGTGCCACCCTGTGTAAGTCCTCACTCCCTTCGTTCTCAGCCACTCTGCATCTCCCCTCCCAGCATTCTATGGCGCCCTCCATCCCTCCCTCCCTCCCTGCATCCTCTTCCACCCTGCCACTCTACTGTGTTGGGAGACCCCCTGTCACCCCCCCCATCTCTATCTCCCCAGCCCCACAGGCTGTAGAATAAACGCTGTACGCATGCGCCTATTCTGCAGCCTGAGGGGCTGGGGACATAGCCAGCAGCTCAGAGAGCCACTAGCCATGCCCTCACAGCGGCAAAAATTGGGCGTGGCCTTGTTGGAATAGGCCACACCCCCATATTGATAGGCCACGCCCCATAAAAATCGGGCGCGCATCCGGCGCGCAACAACACTCCACCCTCCCCCCTAAGGGCTGCTTCAAGATTTTTCCCGGGCTGGTTTTAATTCCCAATCCGCCCCTGCAAGAGATAACATTACAGTCTAGTCACCCTACATTACTATCACAAATGACAGGCTATTCTGCATGTAGTACACCACACAGTACATAATTTCTGTGCACATGATCCCCTCTGCACATAAACACTTTTTACACACATGTGCATTATTCACATCACCCTAAATCCTGCACATCATCACCCCCTTCACATGATCACTCTCTGGCCCTATACATGCCCAGTACCCCTGCACATAAACATGATCCATGCACAATACTACCTGCACCCCACCCTGCATCTCATCACTTCTGTACATAATCACAATCCCCACATATTAACTTGATCTCCCCACTCCTCCATGTGCCCCCCCTGAACATTAATACTTGTACCCTACCCTGCATAACAAGGTCCCTGCACATAATAAAAATTACCCATATATACATATCATTGCCCCCAAAGCGCCCCCCCCCCCTGAACATTAATATATGAACCCCACCCTGCATAACAGGGCCCCTGCACATAATAAAAACTAGCCATATATACATATCATTGGCCCCAAAGCACCACCCCCCCCACAACCCTGTATATGCCCTCCCAAACCCCACACCCCACCTATGCAGAGTAATCCTAAATTCAACTTACTTTTTGAGCAGGGGCAGGGAGCCAAACGCAGGTACTGCAGCCAGAGATTAATTATCATTAAAATGGCTGCTGTTGTCCTTCCCCAGGGTCCTTTTGGCGCCTTTGGCCTTTGCCTGGCAGCAAAATCGCGTTGGTCGGTCGCAGGCATTCCGTACAGTTCAATGCCTGCGGCCGACGCGATATTTCATTGTAGAAGTACTCTGCAGCACTTATCATGTACGTCGCGTCGCTCGTGTTAAACTGTAAACCGCACAGTTGCACAGCAAGACGCGACCGATGCGATTTACCTGATAAGTGCGGCGGAGTACTTCTAAAAAGAAACATTGCGTCGGTCGCAGCCCTTGTACAATGGGCCTGACGCGACTGACATGATAAGCACTGTATAGTGCTTATACAATGAAATATCGGTCGGACGCATTGAACTGTAAGCCTTACAGCACAATGCGTGCATGTACTGCTTATACATTGAAATATCGCGTTGATCGCATGCATTGTACTGTAAAGCTTACAGTACTTTGCGTGCAACGCGACGTACTTGTACACATGTCGACATGTGTACCATGTCGACTATGCATGTCAGCATGGAGTTGATTATATTTAGTGTGCTGATCACGGCAACCCACCGAGCCCAAAGCACAACGAGGGTCACGCGGATTATTTTGCAAGTAATCCGTGTCCCCGTTCGGGGCTCGCCACGCTTCGGGCTCAGTGGCTCGCTGCGCTCGCCACACTTTCTATTCTCAACTCCACGCCGACGTGGATAGTGGGGGTAGGAAAAGGTCGGAGGACGCGTACCGCTGCCCCTCGCCACCCTTCAGGAATGGCGTGGATAGTGGCGGTGTGTGACTACAATCCATTCATCCTTCCAAAATCATTCAGCTGAGACCGTAAAGACAAGTTTTTTAAAACAGTTAAAATTTTACTAGAAAGTCAAAAAGCAAGAAAAAAGGCATTTCCTTACAAAATGAATAGATGAAAGAACAATAATGGGGCAAGTGTGATCATTAATGGGGCAAAGTTTTATCAGTTCAGTCTTTGGGTAACAAAGTCCGTGCATATAGGATGCGTCCGAAGGGGTCACCGCTTGCCAGACTCTTGCGCCACATAAATTCTTCAAGATAGCTCTGAATCATATGTCTGGCGGTGCCCCGGTGACGCTTATTCCGCCATTTACACGCCCCCCACATGCGCTCTATGTTCTGGGTGTGGACCCCCGTTGTAGGGTCCACGAAATTAGTAACAAAGAGTATCATGTCATCTGCAAAAAGCGTAACTTTCATTTGATACTTTTGAATATGCATTCCTTGAAAATTTGTAGATTGTCTTAGCAGAAGGGCCAGTGGCTCAATGGCCATAGAGAAAAGGAGAGGGGAAAGGGGACAACCCTGTCTTGTTCCTTTATAAAGCTGGAAGTGCTCAGAGATTTGACCATTGCTAATAATCTGGGATGTAGGATTGGAGTAAAGAAGTTTAATATAGGATATGAACTCAATGGGAAAGCCAAAATGTTCCATTGTTTTATATAAGTGTGGCCAGCGAACAAGGTCGAAGGCCTTTTCCGCATCGATGGACATAATTATACCTGGAGGGAGAAGGCCCGACCTGTTTTGTGTATGTTGGATGGCAGTTATCAGTTTCCTGACATTGACTACGGAGTGTCTGCCTGCGATAAAACCTGTCTGATCAGGATGTATGATCATAGGCATAAGGATTTTGAGTCTGTCTGTCAGGACCTTAGCCAGGATCTTATAGTCTGAATTTAACAAAGAAATCGGCCTATAAGATCCCGGGGCTGTTAGGTCTCTTCCCGGCTTTGGCAATGTTTTGAAATATGCTGCATTGAAGTGGTGGGGTAGGGTATTATTAGTAAGCATGTAATTAAAGGCCCTGACTAAAGAGGGTACAATTTGAGGGAGCATTAGTTTATAAAAGCTGCTACCAAAGGTCCTGGTGCTTTGCCTTTTTTGAGAGACTTGATAACTTTAGTCACTTCTTCTTCTGTAATTGGCTCAGTTAAAGGTGGAAGATACTCACTTGAGATTTTTGGAGAGTTAATGGTAGACAGTAGCTGGGGTGTAGGGACATCAGAGTTAGTTGGTGCGGAGGGAGGGGTGGATGAATTAGAATATAGTTCAGAGTAAAAATCTTTCATCACTTGGGCGATATGTTTATTGGATGTTGTAAATGTGCCATCTGGGAGCTTTAAGGGGTGCACTGTAGCAGTAGATCTGGATCCGTTCAGCATATTAGTCAGGAGTTTACCAGATTATTGCCAAAACAGTGATAGCGGTAGTTGATGTTATATAATTGTTTGTTACCTCTGTTGTGTACATATTCATTAGAGTGTGTTTTTGCCATTATATATTTTTGTTTATTTATAGGAGAGGGGTCTTGTCTATACTGGAAATATTAGGAAAGTTGTAAAAAGCGCTAAAAATAAAATAATAAATGTATCTGAAAGAGTGAAAAATGGTTAATGTTTTGAGTGGTACCTGAAAATGAAAAAGTGGTTAGTGGTAATGTTTACACCCTTTTGGGGAATATGTAAAAGGGATTTGTGGATGGACTGTCGCTATCCCTAATGCTGACCCTTACGTGCTTCCGGTGATGGTACTCCGTGTGCCAGATGGTAAAACAGCCGGGGAGCCGCCTGATGTTATCGCGGCTCTCTCCCGTCCGTTTGGCTGTGTGAGCGGCAGGGCGCACTGTCAGAGCCGTCGCTTGATGTTGTTGCGGCTGGCTCAGTGCGCGTCCGTGACTGCCGGAAGTTGGAGATCGTGGAACCGGAAGTTCGCCGCGGCCGCCGGGCAGGGTTTCAGGGATGAGCTTGGGGGTAGTGTGAGAGTCCTCCTTACGGGTCCAACGCGTTTCGTGCGTCCTGCGCACTTTTTCAAGGATGGTTTCCTGTCCAGCATTGTGGGTATATATAGGGAAAACTTTATTGTCAAAAACGGAAGTTCAATTCCGGAAATGGGATAAAAAAGGTGGGAAACGCATGTTCCTATCTTCATAATGGGAAAGGTATTCTCATTCGGTTCTTAGAATGAAAAAATGATAAAAATTTACAATAAAAATACAAGGTACCACTCATAAAAATGCGTTTAACTCAATATCGATATTAAGTCCTAAAGGTTCTAAAGTTTTCATGGTGTAGATCCACTTAGTTTCAATTTTCTTCAGTTCTCTCACAAGGTCGCCTCCACGCCAATTTTTTGTTATTTTTTGTATTACTGTGCATTGAAGACCAGCGGGGTTTTTATTGTGTTTTTGTAAGAAATGGTTGGAGACACTATGAGTTGTGAGTCCTTTGATTATATTATAGATGTGCTCTGCGAATCGGATCTTTGCCTTTCTTTTGGTTTGTCCAATGTACTGTTTTCCACAGCAGCACTCTAACAGATATATTACCCCTTCTGAGTTGCAGGATAAGTGTTCTTTAATTTTGTATTCTTTGCCTGTTTGATTTGATTTGAAGCATGTCACTGGTTTCGTTGTTGCTTTGATGTTTTTGTGCATGCTTTACAGTTTAGACAGTTATAAAAGCCCTTTATCTTTGAAACTTCAGAATCAGGTTCAGATTTTGTATAGCTGGTGACCAGGTGTTTTATATTTTTGGCTCTTCTGTAGATGATTTTTGGTTTCTGTGGTAACAGTGGAAGTAATGTTTCGTCTAGTTGTAATACTTGCCAGTGTTTATGAATTATGTCCTCGACCACTTTGTGACTGCTGTTGAATTGAGTGAAAAAAAGCAAAATTGTATGATTCTTTGTTTTTCTCTTTGTAGTCATCCTCCCATTTTGCTATGAACAAGTTTGCATAGCTTGGGGCTAGGGGTGTCCCCATCGCCGTCCCCCGTTTCTGCAGATAGAATTTTCCATCATGCCAAAAATATTTATGTGATAGGATGAAATGAATGTTCTCCATGATGAAGTTTATCTGAGAATTTTTTATTGTTGAATTGGTGGATAAATAGTGTTTTGTATGTGCACAGCCTTTCTCGTGTTCTATACACGTATAAAGCGATTTTACGTCGGCAGTGCACATAATATATTCTTGTTTCCATTCGATTTGATCCAATATTTGTAAAATGCTTGTTGTGTCCTTTAAATAACTTTTTTGCTGACTCACTAGTTCCTGTAGGTAGTAGTCGGTGTATTTGGAGAGATTTGATGTGATAGAGTTGAGGCCGGAGATTATAGGTCTTCCTGGTGGGTTGGTTATGCTCTTGTGTACTTTCGGAAGAAAATAAAACGTTGGTATTTTTGGATGTTCTTGGAATATGAAATCAAACTCTTTTTGAGTAAGGATGTCTAAGTCAAGTCCTTCTTCCAGATGTGCTAGCAGTTCTGTTGTGAATTGTTCAGTCGGATCTTGTCTGAGGATTTCATATATATACAAGATCTGACTGAACAATTCACAACAGAACTGCTAGCACATCTGGAAGAAGGACTTACTCCTTACTCAAAAGAGTTTGATTTCATATTCCAAGAACATCCAAAAATACCAACGTTTTATTTTCTTCTGAAAGTACACAAGAGCATAACCAACCCACCAGGAAGACCTATAATCTCCGGCCTCAACTCTATCACATCAAATCTCTCCAAATTTATTTATTATTTATTTATTTGCAGTTTCTTATATAGCGCAGCAGATTCCGTTGCGCTTTACAATAGTAGACAGTGATAAAACAAACTGGGTAACAGACAGACTTGGTGGTTAGAGGGCCCTGCTGCAAGCTTACAATCTATTAGGTATATAGGAGGGAAACACAAGGACAGGCATCAGTAATAGCATAGCAGTCCCAACAAGTTACAAGTCCAGAAGGGAAGCTATATAATACATAAGTGCCTCAGAGGGTTAAATATGATAGGCTTGCCTGAAGAGGTGAGTTTTCAGGGAACGCTTGAAAGTTTGGAGGCTAGCGGAGAGTCTAATTGTGCAAATACACCGACTTCTACCTACAGGAACTAGTGAGTCAGCAAAAAAGTTATTTAAAGGACACAACAAGCATTTTACAAATATTGGATCAAATCGAATGGAAACAAGAATATATTATGTGCACTGCCGACGTAAAATCGCTTTATACGTGTATAGAACACGAGAAAGGCTGTGCACATACAAGACACTATTTATCCACCAATTCAACAATAAAAAATTCTCAGATAAACTTCATCATGGAGAACATTCATTTCATCCTATCACATAATTATTTTTGGCATGATGGAAAATTCTATCTGCAGAAACGGGGGACGGCGATGGGGACACCCCTAGCCCCAAGCTATGCAAACTTGTTCGTAGCAAAATGGGAGGATGACTACATCTGGGCCCCAAATGAACACACTCAACATCTCGTCAATTGGAATCGCTACATAGACAACGTGTTCTTCATTTGGCAAGGATCTGAAGAACAGCTACACCAATTCATCCTTTACATCAATTCAAACCAACTGAATCTAGAATTTACCACCATTTACAACAAACAACAAGTAGTTTACCTTGACCTGGAGATCTTCATTGAAAATGAACATTTGAAGACAAGAACCCATATAAAAGAAGTCAGTGGGAACAACATATTACCATGAACCAGTAACCACCACAACAAATGGGTTTCAAACATTCCAGCAGGCCAATTTCGAAGGGTAAAAAGAAATTGCACAGATGAAAGTGTGTTCCTCACTCAAAGTGAAAAAATGAAAAATAACTTCATAAAGAAAGGATACAACAGCACTCTCCTGGAAAACCAATTAGAAACCGTTAAACAAATAGAACGAAAAGACCTGCTTACATACAACAACAGAAAAGAGAAAAACAAAGAATCATTCAATTTTGCTTTTTTCACTCAATTCAACAGCAGTCACAAAGTGGTCGAGGACATAATTCATAAACACTGGCACGTATTACAACTAGACGAAACATTACTTCCACTGTTACCACAGAAACCAAAAATCATCTACAGAAGAGCCAAAAATATAAAACAACACCTGGTCACCAGCTATACAAAATCTGAACCTGATTCTGAAGTTTCAAAGATAAAGGGCTTTTATAACTGTCTAAACTGTAAAGCATGCAAAAACATCAAAGCAACAACGAAACCAGTGACATGCTTCAAATCAAATCAAACAGTCAAAGAATACAAAATTAAAGAACACTTATCCTGCAACTCAGAAGGGGTAATATATCTGTTAGAGTGCTGCTGTGGAAAACAGTACATTGGACAAACCAAAAGAAAGGCAAAGATCCGATTCGCAGAGCACATCTATAATATAATCAAAGGACTCACAACTCATAGTGTCTCCAACCATTTCTTACAAAAACACAATAAAAACCCTGCTGGTCTTCAATGCACAGTAATACAAAAAATAACAAAAAATTGGCGTGGAGGCGACCTTGTGAAAGAACTGAAGAAAATTGAAACTAAGTGGATCTACACCATGAAAACTTTAGAACCTTTAGGACTTAATATCGATATTGAGTTAAACGCATTTTTATGAGTGGTACCTTGTATTTTTATTATAAATTTTTATCATTTTTTCATTCTAAGAACCGAATGAGAATACCCTTCCCATTATGAAGATAGGAACATGCGTTTCCCACCTTTTTTATCCCATTTCTGGAATTGAACTTCCGTTTTTGACAATAAAGTTTTCCCTATATATACCCACAATGCTGGACAGGAAACCATCCTTGAAAAAGTGTGCAGGACGCACGAAACGCGTTGGACCCGTAAGGAGGACTCTCACACTACCCCCAAGCTCATCCCTGAAACCCTGCCCGGCGGCCGCGGCGAACTTCCGGTTCCACGATCTCCAACTTCCGGCAGTCACGGACGCGCACTGAGCCAGCCGCAACAACATCAAGCGACGGCTCTGACAGTGCGCCCTGCCGCTCACACAGCCAAACGGACGGGAGGGAGCCGCGATAACATCAGGTGGCCCCCCGGCTGTTTTACCATCTGGCACACGGAGTACCATCACCGGAAGCACGTAAGGGTCAGCATTAGGGATAGCGACAGTCCATCCACAAATCCCTTTTACATATTCCCCAAAAGGGTGTAAACATTACCACTAACCACTTTTTCATTTTCAGGTACCACTCAAAACATTAACCATTTTTCACTCTTTCAGATACATTTATTATTTTATTTTTAGCGCTTTTTACAACTTTCCTAATATTTCTATATATAAAAAAGCTGCTTTAATCATATAGCGCAGTAACCACCCAAACAAAAAACTATACTGGAAATATGCCAGATATAGTGCTTGTTGGAGCGAGAGGAAGGTAGCGGAGTATTGTTTGTTTAGTTTAGCTACGTAGGAAAGTATGAATCCTCTTAAAACAGCTTTTGCTGTCTGCCAAAACAGAGGGGGGTTTGTAACTGCATGCGACTGGTTGCTGGTACTAAAATCATTCCATTCTTCCCTTAACTTATTCTTAAATTCTGCCGAGACCAATAAATGATTCGGGAATCTCCAAATGGATTTCGCGGTAGGCTCCTCATTGATAAGCAATTTAAACCATAATAAAGAATGGTCTGATATAAAAATTGGTTCCATTTCTGAAACTGTGACTCCAGAAAGTAATTTATCTGAAAGAAGCATACAATCTATGCGCGAATACGTATGATGCGCTGCCGATAGACAAGAATATTCTCTAACTGTGGGATTTAATGTTCTCCAAATATCTGCTAATTGCAAACGTGCGGCCAATTGTGTTACGCCTAGGGCGGGGAGGGATGGGGCCTTTTTTGTCTTTGAGGACTTATCTAAGTATACATCAGAGACCAAATTGAAATCGCCACAAAGTAAGAGGGGTCAACTCACTCAGCAGCTTAATAAAAAATAGCTTTTTGTATACTGTAGGTGCGTATATGTTGCACAAAGTATACTGAATGGAATGTATTGTAACCTGGGAAATTACAAATCTACCTTCAGGATCTGTTATATTTCTCAATAGTTCATGGGGTATATTGCGTTTGATCAAAATAACAACTCCTCTTGCTTTCAAATTAAATGTGGCACTAGCCAGATGTTTCCATCCAAGCATTTGGAGTTTTTGTACTTCAGGAGATGTTAAATGTGATTCCTGAAGCATTACTATATCTAGCTTCATTTTGTTACAGTATACTAAGATCTTTCTGCGCTTAGCTGGTGAGTTGATCCCTCCCACATTTATTGAGCCTACTTTCAATACCCTTTTTTTAGGCCCCCGCCAATACAGAGAAATGGGCAAATATCAGGGGGGGGGGGGGGGGGAACACCAAAGAAAAGACGACATCTAAGTACAGAGGAGCTAGAGGAGGAAAGAGAGTTCAGCGCAAGAAAATAACCTCTAATATACCAATTACCAATATATTTAACATTTCCTCACGACCCCTTAATGAGGCAGAATCTAGACTATTGCAAAAGGGCCTAAAATTCTCTCCGTCGACCGATGCCAACATTTTTACACTGTTTATAGAACTGAATCGTTATATCCGCACATTGTGCAGACAAAGATATTTCTTTTCACAAAAAACTCGAAAGGATAACGACCCTGGATTACCCATCCTATTGGATAGTGGTGATCAGACTTCGTTAGACATATTGGCAGAACTGTGGACGGAGAGTAATGATTCCCCTAAAAAAATCTATGACATTGATAAATCTAAACTAAGAAAAAAGTCCGATTTTTATCCGATAAGGGCTAAGGGCACCAGCATCGAGTCTTTTTATAAGACAACATTGGATGACTTTAAAAAGCTTTGTTTTAGCGACAAGCATAAATCTAAATATGGCTTTAGAGATAACCTCACAGTGTGGGAGAAAAAAGCCCTTGTCGGTCTCACTGGAGACACCTCCATTGTCTTCAGGGAGGCCGACAAGGGTGGAGGGATTGTCATCCAGGATAGAAGCTGCTATGTGGATGAGGCCCTTCGCCAGCTGTCAAATCTTTCTTTTTACTCCAAATTATCTGATAATCCTACACAAAAATATATTTTGGAGCTAAAAACACTCCTGGATCAAGCACTTACTAACTCCATTATTACTAAGGATGAATACCAATTTTTGTTTAACCCTTATCCCTTGGTTCCTATTTTTTATCACCTCCCCAAAATTCATAAAACCTCACTTCCCCACCCGGTCGCCCTATTATTTCTGGTGTCCAATCACTCACTTCCAACCTTTCACAATTTGTTGACTCCCACTTACAATCACGGGTGACCGCCCTCAGATCACACATCCGTGACTCCACCCATTTTCTAAATTTGATAAAGGATATTGTTTGGAAAGAGACCTATCATTTCTTAACCTTGGATGTGGAGAGTCTTTACTCTAATATTCCACATGAATTGGGAATTAACACCATCTCTAAAAAACTAAGAGAGGATGGTGATCTGACGGCGGAACTCCAACACTTTCTCACTAATTCCATATCATTTATTCTTTTTTATAATTATTTCTTTATTTGGTTTTAAAAGTGCATGTTACAAATATACTTTTCATTGCTTTTTCACATACAAGGATACAGCAAAAAACAAAAAAAATAAATACAGAACTTACATAACATACAAGCAACATTTGGTGGATTGCTACCTTTCCCTTCCATGTCTCTCTACCCCCTTATCTATCTTTAGTCGTCCTACCCCTTAAGTCTCACCAATACAGGTTGTATACAAATATCACCCCCCCTCTTCTCACGCCTTGAATCACGAACCCAGACCCTCCATTTCATTCCGCTTCTCTACCTAGTTACTAAACAAGTGGGTCACCCTGGTCCTCTTTATTATAAATCTATCCTTTAATATTGGCTGTACTTTTAGTTTTGCAAGTGTTACAAAGGATTATTTAGTCTATCTACTAGTGCTGTTATTTATACTGTTAATTTCACCTGAATTACTCTACTGTTTATCATTGTGATACAAACTTTTTGAGCTTACAAGTATTAGTGAGTTGTATCTATAGTTCGTGTTATGTTAATAAATTTTTTTTTTTTTTTTTTTAATGTACAAAGTGAAAATATCTTCTTTTACTATATCAGTTAGTGTCCGAGACTCTTTTAGAGTATGATGAAAATTACCATTTATCCCATGTTGCAAGTATTAGTGAGTTTTATCTATAATTCGTGTTATATTAACAGATTGTTTTTTTTTTTTTTTTTGTTTTTTTTTGTGTACAAAGTGAAAATTTCTTCATTTACTATATCAGTTAGTGTCCAAAACTCTATGATGAAAAATACCATTTATCCCATATTACGTGAAATCTGCCAACATTATTTCTAGATAGATACGCAGCTCTCTCATATTCAAACGTAAAGTTAACCAAACTGACCCATTCGTTAATGTTTGGTGCTTTTTCTGCCATCCAAAGTCTGGCAATGGAGGTCTTGGCAAGTGCTCCTAAGTTGATGGCCAGCTGCCTTAAGTCCGCTGTCACCCCAGACCTGGACCATACCCCCAGTATTAATGCTTTAGGACATATTTCCCCCCGAGGGATACCGATGTTTATCAGCACTTCCGCCACTTCCTTCCAGAATTTTTGCAGAGTTGTGCACTGCCATATTAAGTGCCAAAAGTCAGCCCCTGAGGCCCTACATTTCGGGCAGGAATCGCTCTTACCCTTTGCAAACTTTTTAATTTTAGTCGGAGTTATGTAGGTGCGGTGCAGAATATTAAATTGGATTTGCTGGGTCCTGAGAGAAGTGGTAGCTTCATTGGGTATGGCTAGAGCCCTGTCCCAGTCGTCCAATGTAAGCTCAGGAATTTCCCTAGACCACTTTATCATCAGGTCATGCAAGCCTGGGGTCGGTAGTAGGGAGGAAATATATTTGTAGCACTTGGAGACGCCTTTAGCCGGTCCTATATTACGTAAGAATATTTTAAGTGGGTGATCATTAATATTACTAGAGGATACGTGCAGATGTTCTTCCATTGCACTTCTAAGCTGCAGAAAGCGAAAAAACATACTATTTGGGATCTGGAATTCTGATTGCAGTTGGGCAAATGTTTTTACCCCACTTTGCATGACCACGTGGCCTACATTCCTTATTCCAAACTGCGTCCAAGCTGCCATTCCCTGATGCCTTCCAATATGCTTAAAAGATTCCAGGGAGGAGAGACTTGTTTCAGGGTCTATATCTTTATAGCCTATTATCTTGGAGATCCAGTTCCAAGTTTTTATTGCTTGGGTAAGAATCGGGGGATATTTATTGCGACGTTTTTTCGTCAAAATGGCTTGTATTGGGGAGTAGCCCGGTAAGGTCTTATTTATTAAATTTAATAATTCTGCTGATTGACACAGCTCTAGGACCCAATCTCGAAGGTGTAACAGTTGCGTTGATATGTAATACAATTTAAAATTAGGGAGGGAAAGTCCTCCTAGGCCACGTGGTCTCGTAAGTATGGATAATTTGACTCTTGGTCTTTTATTTCTCCATATAAAGGAGATTATAATCCCATTTATTTTCTTAAATATCGTATCAGGGATATATACAGGGGAATGTTGCAGTAGGTAGAGTACTTTTGGTAGAATCATCATTTTAATAAGATTTACCCTACCTATCACTGTCACAGGTAATTTGAGCCAGTTCTTGCATTTAGTTCTGATTAAAACAATTACTGGGTCTATGTTATATTTGATATAGTCTCTAGGATCTTTAGAGATTACTATCCCCAAGTAGTCAAATCTTTCTACCCTCGGTATATCTATTACCACCTCGGGTTCCACCCGTGTATCGTTATACCGTTTTTCCACTAATAAATGGGATTTACTACTATTTATTGTTAGTCCTGAATACAGGCCGAATTCCTGGAGAGCTTGCATCACCAGAGGAAGATCCTGCCTGTAGTTTGCCATCCCCACCAACAAATCATCCGCATATAACGAGACAAGGCTGTCCGCCCCCCCGCCCGGGTCCCCCTGACCCAGTAAGTTTCTCAGTTTACATGCAACTGGTTCTATGGCCAGAGAGAACAACGAGGGGGAAAGCGGGCAACCCTGCCTCGTCCCACGGTATATAGAGAAAGGGTCCGATACGAAGCCATTGATAGTTATTCGTGCACTAGGGTTATAATAAATCATCAGGATCCTTTTTATAAAGCATGTCCCGAAGCCAAAAACCTCCAGAGTGGTCTTTAAGTATGACCACTCCAGAGAGTCAAAGGCCTTGTTTGTATCGAAAGAGGCCAGGGCAAACTCCGAACCTGTCGTTTTTCTCGCCTGTAGGTAAGAAAAGACACGTCGAACGTTTATGGAGGTTGATTTCCCCTTCCTAAAACCCGTTTGATCAACGTGAACTATTTTATCCAACACCTCTCCAATTCTATTGGCCAGAATTGTTGCAAACACCTTAGCGTCAACCGTGAGCAACGAGATAGGTCTGTAGGAGTCAGCCCTCAAGGGGTCTTTGCCCTTCTTAAGGATCACAGTGATGACTGCCTCGGTCATAGAATGTGATAATTGGCCTTCTTTTTCCATTTCCTGATAAAAGTAAAGTAAACGGGAGGACAAGGTATCACTAAAGAGTTTATATATTTCTACTGGTAACCCATCAATGCCTGGGGCCTTACCAGATGCTACGTTTTTTATTGCCTCTTCCACCTCACCCAGCGTGAACGGTAGTTCCAGAGTTTCCCTATCTTGGTCTGACAGGGTAGGCAAATCGATGGCCCTCAGATAAGGCAAGCTATTGTTGTATTCCGGAGTTAATTTAGAGAGATATATCTCCCTATAGTGGTCGACAAATACCTCAGTAATTTTTGAGGTTTCGCTGAACATTTCTCCTTCGAGAGAACAAATTTTAGAGATTATCCTGGGAGGTTCATCAGTTTTTGCCATATAGGCCATCAATTTGCCAGCCCTGTCGGCCACTAAATACATTTTGTGTGAGTCCTTTATTAAGCGAAACTTAGCCATTTCTTGTAGGTGTAAGACCATATCATTTATTCTTAAACACAATTATTTTCTTTTTCAAGACACTTTTTATTTACAGGTGATGGGTACGGCCATGGGGACCAGGTTCGCGCCAAGCTATGCCAACCTCTATATGGGGGAGGTTGAGGACCAACTCATTTGGGGGTCCTCGTTTGGCGCGAACCTGGTCCTCCATGGCCGTTACATAGATGATTTATTTTTCATTTGGGATGGGGATCACGAATCTATCACTTCCTTTGTTTCACATTTAAATTCAAATTCTTTTAATTTGAGGTTCACCCACGAATATCACCCCTATTCTATTAATTTTCTTGATCTTACTTTAAGGAGTGCTGATAGCTCAATTCATACTAGTAATTATCAAAAATCTGTAAATACCAACTCTTATTTACATTTTAAGAGTGGTCATTACCCTCCTTGGGTGAAGAACATACCCAAGGGACAGATGTTGCGACTCAGACGCAACTGTTCACAATTGGATTCTTTTGACAGCCAGGCGAAAAACCTCATCTCTGCATTTCAAAACTGTGGATATCCTTCCCAACTCGTACAAGACGCCTATATGTCCAGCAGAGAGAGAGATAGGGATGCCCTCCTGAGGGACAGATGCCCGAAGGACAAATGCCACCTAGACCCCTTCTCTAATGGAGAAAAACGTATCTCCTTTATCTCTACATTTAATAGGGATTATAAAGAAATTAAAAAAATCATAGATAAGAACCACTCAATATTAAAACAAGATCCCTTATTGAGGGAGATACTTCCTCCCCAACCGTCTTTCATATTTAAGAAAAACAAGTCATTAAAAAACCTGCTAGCTCCAAGCAGCTTAAAATGCCCCAAAATTTCTGCTCCAACCCCCTCACTGGACTGGCTCCCAATAAAACCTTCAGGATGCTATAAGTGTGGTGGTAATCACTGCATTACGTGCAATTTTATCACCAATAAATTGACTGAAGTTAACACAACCACTGATAAAATGAAGATAAAGGGATTTATTAATTGCAATACTTCCTTTGTCATTTATTTACTTACCTGTACGTGTAATTTGAAATACGTGGGGAGAACCACACGATGTTTGAGGTCTAGATTCCTCGAACATCGTCGGAACATCATAAAAGGGTCTCTCCTCCACAGTGTTTCTAGACACTTTTCTGAATGTCATAAGAATGATCCCAAAGATTTGAAACTAACAGGATTAGAACATGTACTGCCCACCAAGAGGGGCGGGGACAGGTTCCGTATCCTGTGTAAACAGGAGATTTTTTGGACATTCAAAATGGACTCACTCTTTCCCAGAGGTTTGAATGAGGCAATGGAGCTCAATATAGTTCTCTAAATTTATCTATTAGCCTCAATTTTTCTTAGATCCCCACAAAACTTCCTCTCCCTCCCTACCCCCCTCCCTGATATTCTCTCTGGTCAAAAACTAGCTTGGCAACATGAATTTGTTTTGAGTTGCTTTGGGTAAATCCCTCGTATGTAAGAAATGGAGGTCTTATTATAATATAGTTTCCTATCATAAATATATAACAATAGCATAGTATATCTTAAATAGATGTGTTTTCCTTCTTCTTTTTTTGGACATGAACAGGGACAATAATATTCACTGTAATCTGAGGGATTATATTAATTATATTATATTAATTGTGCTTGTAAAAAGATGCCAAGTATACATGAAATCCCATGGTTGATGTCTATTGTGATTACTATAAGCATATTCCATCACGATTAGTTCTCTCTATCAACGTTTTTAAACATTGAAAATCAACTTTACCATCTGACATAAGAATTTCATTTTTTTCACCTCGTTCTTTCCAGGGCTTTCTTGTTGGTTTGGGATGTCCAACATAGTTTACATACATATCTTTAAGGCAAATCATGCAATATGTTTCCATCTAGTTATTGTATATATAAGCTTAACACTGATTTGTCAGCCCTATCACGTGCCCTCCTTTTGGAACGCATGTGCGCTCCATAGGCGGGCGGAGAAACTTTTGAGTGAACAGACGCTCTCGTTCACATGACCACTCTCGTCACACAATGACGCTGCAGTGACAGATACACATGGAGGAAAGCACTGTTATATGCCGCGCCCCTCTACGTTCCCTAAACCATTACTCACTCTTCAGTGCCGCTTTGTGCTTCCGGGGCAGAGGCGGAAGTGATTACACTCCATTGGATTTGGAACGCAATATGCGTTCCATAAGCAAATCGACTACACATTGCGTGGTCTATATACACCCCAATGCTTCACAATGTCCTCCATAATGTTCATGTTGCTGATGACGTCATGTAGTTGTTCAACAATCACTGTGATTATTGCCTTATGTGATGTATATTCCTTTTTTAAGTGTGTCAGTATCCCTGATCACGTGATCTCCGCAAATCACGTGACCGGAGCTGAATACAATAAAAAGTTCTTCTTTGCATGTAATTTTGAATGTATATCAAATAGTTCACAATAATTGATATGCTATATGCCTGCCTGCCTATTTTTTATACTGTTTTTTGTCTAATTTGAGAGTTTGCATTGCCATATTGCATCTCACAGGTGCACTAAATTACTCATTAAAGAAGGTATATATACCTGAACCAGGTACACAGTTCCCCACACCTTTGATAAAGCTGCAGGACGCAGTGAAACACGTTAGGTGAACCCCTTGCCTATCCTTGCCTCAGGACATTGCTGTGGAAACCCACTCCTTTGTGGACACCTATTTACATCCATATACTGGACTCCATTTAAAGGCGGACACCGTGCTCCAAGGAAATGCTGGTCAACAACATCCACACCAAGCGAGGTCTCCAACTTGGACACGGAAGCCACATCTCATCCAATGCTGGTTTACTATAGGTCATATCGCTGCAGTAACATCCCTCCGGTGTTTGAGACATTTACCATCTGTCTCACACCTCAATAAGAGGACTGATTCCATCTGCGATCTCTGACTCCTCCAGCGGCACACCATACGGCTGCACACATTGTGAGGACTCTCCAGCTACTATCTTATTCCTCAAAAAGGATCCTGAACTTCAAGCCGGTAAAGTGCACTTACCTGCTCTCCACAATTCAGTGATTACAAATAATTGTTTCCACCATACAAATGTCCACTGAGGCGGGATATCTTTTTTATTATTGCCATTATTAACTCCAGTTTACTTTTACTTCCCCACCTTTCATTTTTATTTAGTTATGGTTATCATTGTTTTATTCTTGTAAATGTGTCACTGTATTTATATGCAATTTTAAACAGTAAAAATGTATACCTTTTATACGTCATTTGGTTTATTCATTGAAATAAGCGCTGCCTAACTCACCTTGTGCAAGTACTCTTTTCTTTTCTACCAGTGGGGAGTGGCTACCCTCACACCCAGGCAGCAGCTTACATTGCAGAACCAGCTCATTGTCAAAGCGCTTGATTATTCCTAGTGAATTCCTCTTTTCTACTTTCAATTCCGTCATAGTCCCGCTCTATTTGAGTAAGAAAGTCGGGAATACACTGGATTTGAAGCCTTTAAGGTAGAAGCTACTGTAGGATAAGACACAAAAGGGAGGGGGAGACAAGACACCAATTGCTAACATTACTAAATACTAAATCTATTGCTGTGCCCAGCACAGCAATGACAAGTGTTACTGAAATCAAACACTTACGGTATACAAAGAAGAGCAGTATTTCTACTGTATTAACCAGAAATAACATCAACTTTCCGGAGCAAAGCTCTTTCCGGCTCTGCCTCACTAGTAGGCATATAGGGTCTGACTGAGCCTGTGGTAAAGATAGAGATATAGGAGGGAGGGGGGAGGGGGTAGGAATGTGGATGCAGATAATGACAGTGTAAAGGTTAAACTAAAAAGGGGGGGAGGAGAAAGGGGGAAAGGGAGAGGAGAGAAAGGGAAGAGGGGGGGGGGGGGGGTATCACTAAATAACCAAAATCGGGCAGCATAAAGAACTGACTTGTACAACCATCAATTATAACAGCCTAACACAAAAAAACCTTACAAAATTAGCCTAATGTGGATCCCTGTTTCCTCAAACCAAATAACAGTCAAGGAGTAGGTGGTTTCTTATTGTGAGACGGTAGGGGTGTGTCGGAGATGTCGTCATCTTTGTAGAGTCGACTTTCCTTTAGAAACTCTAACATCAGCGGGGGTAGAGAAGTCATGTTGAGAATCTTTCAGAAAAATTCTGAGTTTTGCAGGGTATAGTAACGCGAATCTCAGCTTTTCAGTAATCAGTTGGCTGCAGATCGGAGAAAAAACCTTTCGTGCCTTTGTTACTTCAGCAGAGAAGTCTTGGAATATTCTCAATGTGTGGCTTTCCCATTAAATAGTGGGTGTCTTCCTAGACGCTCTCCACAAGATCAGTTTGTGCACATAGCTTAGGCATTTAAAAATAGTAACTCTTGGACGAGTCGTTTGGGCGCGGGGTTGCTCCCAAGCGATGTACGCGCTCTATGACCATCGTGGCGCATTCCTCCCGTATGCCTAGCAGTGACGGTAAAGTTTGACCAACAAAGAGCTCCAAAGCCTGGCCTTTAACAGTTTCTGGTAACCCAATCAACCGCAAATTATTTCTCCTTGATCGGTTTTCAATTTCCTCTATTCTATTAATGATGGAATAGTTTTCATTTTCAAGGTGTTTAATTTCGCATTGAGCATTAGCCATACTATGTGCCAGTGAGCCAATATTGTGTTCTGCGGTGTCAACTCTGTGTGTCAACTGCTGTAATTGAGTAGTAATGTCACTCACCGCTTTTGCCAATAGTGGGGCCATAGTGGAGGTGATGGCGTCGACCATGTCGTCATATGTCAGCGGGGGGGTCTGAGACTGTCGAGAGGTGTCTTCATCCTCTCCTTGTACCTCTGAAGAGGGTTTCTTAGAGGCTGGGATTAGTGAGGAAGCGTCCTTGTCAGGCGCCATGTCTGTTCCAGTTCCTCTCTTGAACTGGCGCACGCTTTGCTGTTGCGAGCGCTGTGGCTGCGGGGCTGTCATAATTCTGTCCATCTTTCGTTCCATGGGATAGAGGGGGAATGACAGGAGGCTGGCTCAGTCGTTATGGAGGCGAAAACGCAGTGTAAAAGGGTGAGGCACCGGAGCACGGAGCGGAGCTGAGAGAGGTGCGACTCACTCCATTCACCTGGAAACCGGAAATGTGGCTTTGCTTTACTTAAGTTGTCCACCCTCCAGTGTATATTCTGAGAGAGTCTTCAGCGCAGCTGGGCACCTTGTTAGCGATCGGCGTAGGAGGTTACTTCCACAAAACGTGGAGAAGATGATGTTCATAAAAATGAAATTCAAATTCCACGAACTTGACCTCCTTCATCAGCACTTACGTCCTCCTAATACACACAGTCCTCCTGTATTGGTTGATTCCAGCAACGACGAATTAATTGTGTGTGAAGAAGAGGATGAGGCTGAGGAATCTGATGCTGAGGATGACATCTTGTAAAGCCAGTTTGTGCAATGCCCATTGCCATTTATTTTTCGTGGGGGCCCAAACAAACCAATCATTTCAGCCACAGTTGACAGTCCCTGCCGCTGAAGTCCCTGTCGCTGAAATGATTGGTTTGTTAAACTGTGCATGTCCTGTATACAACATAAGGGTGGGTGGGAGGGCCCAAGGACAATGTCATCTTGCACCTCTTTCTGCGTCGTTTTGTTGGCTGTTGTAGCGTCCTCAATTTATAAATCTTTGATGGATGAATGGTGGGGAGATGGGTGTTTTCTCTCTCCACATCATCCATGATGGATGAAAATATGTCCTCATGGACATCCATGGTCTTATCCCTTCCAATCGTACTTCTTTTTGGATGGGATGTCCCGGATGGATGGATGGCTGGGCGGCAGGGCCCCAGCAAATCTTTTTCTTGCACCTCTTTCTGCGTCATTTGTTGGCTCTTTGTAGCGTCCTAAATTTTTAAATCTTTGATGGATGAATGGTGGGGAGATGGGTGGTTTCTCTCTCCACATCATCCATTATGGATGAAAATATGTCCTCATGGACATCCATGGTCTTATCCCTTCCTATCGTACTTCTTTTTGGATGGGATGTCCCGGATGGATGGATGGATGGCTGGGTGGCAGGGCCCCAGCAAATCTTTCTTGCACCTCTTTCTGCGTCATTTGTTGGCTCTTTGAAGCATCCTAAATTTTTAAATCTTTGATGGATGAATGGTGGGGAGATGGATGGTTTCTCTCTCCACATCATCCATTATGGATGAAAATATGTCCTCACGGACATCCATGGTCTTATCCCTTCCTATCGTACTTCTTTTTGGATGGGATGTCCTGGATGGATGGATGGCTGGGTGGCAGGGCCCCAGCAAATATTTTTCTTGCACCTCTTTCTGCGTCATTTGTTGGCTCTTTGTAGCGTCCTAAATTTTTAAATCTTTGATGGATGAATGGTGGGGAGATGGGTGGTTTCTCTCTCCACATCATCCATTATGGATGAAAATATGTCCTCATGGTAATCCATGGTCTTATCCCTTCCTATCGTACTTCTTTTTGGATGGGATGTCCCGGATGGATGGCTGGGTGGCAGGGCCCCAGCAAATCTTTTTCTTGCACCTCTTTCTGCGTCATTTGTTGGCTCTTTGTAGCGTCCTAAATTTTTAAATCTTTGATGGATGAATGGTGGGGAGATGGGTGGTTTCTCTCTCCACATCATCCATTATGGATGAAAATATGTCCTCATGGACATCCATGGTCTTATCCCTTCCTATCGTACTTCTTTTTGGATGGGATGTCCCGGATGGCTGGGTGGCAGGGCCCCAGCAAAACTTTTTCCTTGCACCTCTTTCTGCGTCATTTGTTGGCTCTTTGTAGCGTCCTAAATTTTCAAATCTTTGATGGATGAATGGTAGGGAGATGGGTGGTTTCTCTCTCCACATCATCCATTATGGATGAAAATATGTCCTCATGGGCATCCATGGTCTTATCCCTTCCTATCGTACTTCTTTTTGGATGGGATGTCCCGGATGGATGGATGGCTGGGTGGCAGGGCCACAGCAAATCTTTTTCTTGCACCTCTTTCTGTGTCATTTGTTGGATCTTTGTAGCGTCCTAAATTTTTAAATCTTTGATGGATGAATGGTGGGGAGATGGGTGGTTTCTCTCTCCACATCATCCATTATGGATGAAAATATGTCCTCATGGACATCCATGGTCTTATCCCTTCCTATCGTACTTCTTTTTGGATGGGATGTCCCGGATGGCTGGGTGGCAGGGCCCCAGCAAATCTTTTTCTTGCACCTCTTTCTGCATCATTTGTTGGCTCTTTGTAGCGTCCTAAATGTTTAAATCTTTGATGGATGAATGGTGGGGAGATGGGTGGTTTCTCTCTCCACATCATCCATTATGGATGAAAATATGTCCTCATGGACATCCATGGTCTTATCCCTTCCTATCGTACTTCTTTTTGGATGGGATGTCCCAGATGGATGGATGGCTGGGTGGCAGGGCCACAGCAAATCTTTTTCTTGCACCTCTTTCTGTGTCATTTGTTGGCTCTTTGTAGCATCCTAAATTTTTAAATCTTTGATGGATGAATGGTGGGGAGATGGGTGGTTTCTCTTTTCACATCATCCATTATGGATGAAAATATGTCCTCATGGACATCCATGGTCTTATCCCTTCCTATCGTACTTCTTTTTGGATGGGATGTCCCAGATGGATGGATGGATGGCTGGGTGGCAGGGCCCCAGCAAATCTTTTTCTTGCACCTCTTTCTGTGTCATTTGTTGGCTCTTTGTAGTGTCCTAAATTTTTCAATCTTTGATGGATGAATGGTGGGGAGATGGGTGGTTTCTCTCTCCACATCATCCATTATGGATGAAAATATGTCCTCATGGACATCCATGGTCTTATCCCTTCCTATCGTACTTCTTTTTGGATGGGATGTCCCGGATGGATGGCTGGGTGGCAGGGCCACAGCAAATCTTTTTCTTGCACCTCTTTCTGTGTCATTTGTTGGATCTTTGTAGCGTCCTAAATTTTTAAATCTTTGATGGATGAATGGTGGGGAGATGGGTGGTTTCTCTCTCCACATCATCCATTATGGATGAAAATATGTCCTCATGGACATCCATGGTCTTATCCCTTCCTATCGTACTTCTTTTTGGATGGGATGTCCCGGATGGATGGATGGATGGATGGCTGGGTGGCAGGGCCACAGCAAATCTTTTTCTTGCACCTCTTTCTGTGTCATTTGTTGGATCTTTGTAGCGTCCTACATTTTTAAATCTTTGATGGATGAATGGTGGGGAGATGGGTGGGTTCTCTCTCCACATCATCCATTATGGATGAAAATATGTCCTCATGGACATCCATGGTCTTATCCCTTCCTATCGTACTTCTTTTTGGATGGGATGTCCCGGATGGATGGATGGCTGGGTGGCAGGGCCCCAGCAAATCTTTTTCTTGCACCTCTTTCTGTGTCATTTGTTGGATCTTTGTAGCGTCATAAATTTTTAAATCTTTGATGGATGAATGGTGGGGAGATGGGTGGTTTCTCTCTCCACATCATCCATTATGGATGAAAATATGTCCTCATGGACATCCATGGTCTTATCCCTTCCTATCGTACTTCTTTTTGGATGGGATGTCCCGGATGGCTGGGTGGCAGGGCCCCAGCAAATCTTTTTCTTGCACCTCTTTCTGCGTCATTTGTTGGCTCTTTGTAGCGTCCTAAATTTTTAAATCTTTGAGGGATGAATGGTGGGGAGATGGGTGGTTTCTCTCTCCACATCATCCATTATGGATGAAAATATGTCCTCATGGACATCCATGGTCTTATCCCTTCCTATCGTACTTCTTTTTGGATGGGATGTCCCGGATGGATGGATGGCTGGGTGGCAGGGCCCCAGCAAATCTTTTTTTTGCACCTCTTTCTGTGTCATTTGTTGGCTCTTTGTAGCGTCCTAAATTTTTAAATCTTTGATGGATGAATGGTGGGGAGATAGGTGGTTTCTCTCTCCACATCATGCATTATGGATGAAAATATGTCCTCATGGACATCCATGGTCTTATCCCTTCCTATCGTACTTCTTTTTGGATGGGATGTCCCGGATGGCTGGGTGGCAGGGCCCCAGCAAATCTTTTTCTTGCACCTCTTTCTGCGTCATTTGTTGGCTCTTTGTAGCGTCCTAAATTTTTTAATCTTTGATGGATGAATGGTGGGGAGATGGGTGGTTTCTCTCTCCACATCATCCATTATGGATGAAAATATGTCCTCATAGACATCCATGGTCTTATCCCTTCCTATCGTACTTCTTTTTGGATGGGATGTCCCGGATGGCTGGGTGGCAGGGCCCCAGCAAATCTTTTTCTTGCACCTCTTTCTGCGTCATTTGTTGGCTCTTTGTAGCGTCCTAAATTTTTAAATCTTTGATGGATGAATGGTGGGGAGATGGGTGGTTTCTCTCTCCACATCATCCATTATGGATGAAAATATGTCCTCATAGACATCCATGGTCTTATCCCTTCCTATCGTACTTCTTTTTGGATGGGATGTCCCGGATGGCTGGGTGGCAGGGCCCCAGCAAATCTTTTTCTTGCACCTCTTTCTGCGTCATTTGTTGGCTCTTTGTAGCGTCCTAAATTTTTAAATCTTTGATGGATGAATGGTGGGGAGATGGGTGGTTTCTCTCTCCACATCATCCATTATGGATGAAAATATGTCCTCATAGACATCCATGGTCTTATCCCTTCCTATCGTACTTCTTTTTGGATGGGATGTCCCGGATGGCTGGGTGGCAGGGCCCCAGCAAATCTTTTTCTTGCACCTCTTTCTGCGTCATTTGTTGGCTCTTTGTAGCGTCCTAAATTTTTAAATCTTTGATGGATGAATGGTGGGGAGATGGGTGGTTTCTCTCTCCACATCATCCATTATGGATGAAAATATGTCCTCATGGACATCCATGGTCTTATCCCTTCCTATCGTACTTCTTTTTGGATGGGATGTCCCGGATGGCTGGGTGGCAGGGCCCCAGCAAATCTTTTTCTTGCACCTCTTTCTGCGTCATTTGTTGGCTCTTTGTAGCGTCCTAAATTTTTTAATCTTTGATGGATGAATGGTGGGGAGATGGGTGGTTTCTCTCTCCACATCATCCATTATGGATGAAAATATGTCCTCATGGACATCCATGGTCTTATCCCTTCCTATCGTACTTCTTTTTGGATGGGATGTCCCGGATGGATGGCTGGGTGGCAGGGCCACAGCAAATCTTTTTCTTGCACCTCTTTCTGTGTCATTTGTTGGATCTTTGTAGCGTCCTAAATTTTTAAATCTTTGATGGATGAATGGTGGGGAGATGGGTGGTTTCTCTCTCCACATCATCCATTATGGATGAAAATATGTCCTCATGGACATCCATGGTCTTATCCCTTCCTATCGTACTTCTTTTTGGATGGGATGTCCCGGATGGATGGATGGATGGCTGGGTGGCAGGGCCACAGCAAATCTTTTTCTTGCACCTCTTTCTGTGTCATTTGTTGGATCTTTGTAGCGTCCTACATTTTTAAATCTTTGATGGATGAATGGTGGGGAGATGGGTGGGTTCTCTCTCCACATCATCCATTATGGATGAAAATATGTCCTCATGGACATCCATGGTCTTATCCCTTCCTATCGTACTTCTTTTTGGATGGGATGTCCCGGATGGATGGATGGCTGGGTGGCAGGGCCCCAGCAAATCTTTTTCTTGCACCTCTTTCTGTGTCATTTGTTGGATCTTTGTAGCGTCATAAATTTTTAAATCTTTGATGGATGAATGGTGGGGAGATGGGTGGTTTCTCTCTCCACATCATCCATTATGGATGAAAATATGTCCTCATGGACATCCATGGTCTTATCCCTTCCTATCGTACTTCTTTTTGGATGGGATGTCCCGGATGGCTGGGTGGCAGGGCCCCAGCAAATCTTTTTCTTGCACCTCTTTCTGCGTCATTTGTTGGCTCTTTGTAGCGTCCTAAATTTTTAAATCTTTGAGGGATGAATGGTGGGGAGATGGGTGGTTTCTCTCTCCACATCATCCATTATGGATGAAAATATGTCCTCATGGACATCCATGGTCTTATCCCTTCCTATCGTACTTCTTTTTGGATGGGATGTCCCGGATGGATGGATGGCTGGGTGGCAGGGCCCCAGCAAATCTTTTTTTTGCACCTCTTTCTGTGTCATTTGTTGGCTCTTTGTAGCGTCCTAAATTTTTAAATCTTTGATGGATGAATGGTGGGGAGATAGGTGGTTTCTCTCTCCACATCATGCATTATGGATGAAAATATGTCCTCATGGACATCCATGGTCTTATCCCTTCCTATCGTACTTCTTTTTGGATGGGATGTCCCGGATGGCTGGGTGGCAGGGCCCCAGCAAATCTTTTTCTTGCACCTCTTTCTGCGTCATTTGTTGGCTCTTTGTAGCGTCCTAAATTTTTTAATCTTTGATGGATGAATGGTGGGGAGATGGGTGGTTTCTCTCTCCACATCATCCATTATGGATGAAAATATGTCCTCATAGACATCCATGGTCTTATCCCTTCCTATCGTACTTCTTTTTGGATGGGATGTCCCGGATGGCTGGGTGGCAGGGCCCCAGCAAATCTTTTTCTTGCACCTCTTTCTGCGTCATTTGTTGGCTCTTTGTAGCGTCCTAAATTTTTAAATCTTTGATGGATGAATGGTGGGGAGATGGGTGGTTTCTCTCTCCACATCATCCATTATGGATGAAAATATGTCCTCATAGACATCCATGGTCTTATCCCTTCCTATCGTACTTCTTTTTGGATGGGATGTCCCGGATGGCTGGGTGGCAGGGCCCCAGCAAATCTTTTTCTTGCACCTCTTTCTGCGTCATTTGTTGGCTCTTTGTAGCGTCCTAAATTTTTAAATCTTTGATGGATGAATGGTGGGGAGATGGGTGGTTTCTCTCTCCACATCATCCATTATGGATGAAAATATGTCCTCATGGACATCCATGGTCTTATCCCTTCCTATCGTACTTCTTTTTGGATGGGATGTCCCGGATGGCTGGGTGGCAGGGCCCCAGCAAATCTTTTTCTTGCACCTCTTTCTGCGTCATTTGTTGGCTCTTTGTAGCGTCCTAAATTTTTTAATCTTTGATGGATGAATGGTGGGGAGATGGGTGGTTTCTCTCTCCACATCATCCATTATGGATGAAAATATGTCCTCATGGACATCCATGGTCTTATCCCTTCCTATCGTACTTCTTTTTGGATGGGATGTCCCGGATGGCTGGGTGGCAGGGCCCCAGCAAATCTTTTTCTTGCACCTCTTTCTGCGTCATTTGTTGGCTCTTTGTAGTGTCCTAAATTTTTAAATCTTTGATGGATTAATGGTGGGGAGATGGGTGGTTTCTATCTCCACATCATTCATTATGGATGAAAATATGTCTTCATGGACATCCATGGTCTTATCCCTTCCTATCATACTTCTTTTTGGATGGGATGTCCCGGATGGCTGGGTGGCAGGGCCCCAGCAAATCTTTTTCTTGCACCTCTTTCTGCGTCATTTGTTGGCTCTTTGTAGCGTCCTAAATTTTTAAATCTTTGATGGATGAATGGTGGGGAGATGGGTGGTTTCTCTCTCCACATCATCCATTATGGATGAAAATATGTCCTCATGGACATCCATGGTCTTATCCCTTCCTATCGTACTTCTTTTTGGATGGGATTTCCCAGATGGATGGATGGCTGGGTTGCCAGCAAATCTTTTTCTTGCACCTCTTTCTGCGTCATTTGTTGGCTCTTTGTAGCGTCCTAAATTTTTAAATTTGTGATGGATGAATGGTGGGGAGATGGGTGGTTTCTCTCTCCACATCATCCATTATGGATGAAAATATGTCCTCATGGACATCCATGGTCTTATCCCTTCCTATCGTACTTCTTTTTGGATGGGATGTCCCAGATGGATGGATGGCTGGGTGGCCAGCAAATCTTTTTCTTGCATCTCTTTCTGCGTCATTTGTTGGCTCTTTGTAGCGTCCTAAATTTTTAAATCTTTGATGGATGAATGATTTCTCTCTCCACATCATCCATTATGGATGAAAATATGTCCTCATGGACATCCATGGTCTTATCCCTTCTAGGTCTAGTATTTATCCTCCTTTTGGGATAGTATGGATGGATTGATAAATGTTTGGGAAGAAGAAGTCCTAACAGACCAAGTGCGTGGCTTCGGGAGGAACACATGTAAAGTGGTGAAGTGGTGAGGGAGGAAATGGAACGCACGCATAGCCAGTCTGATCAAATTTGATAAGGAGGTAACTTCACAAACCACGTGACCTCACGCCAGATAGGGGTCTTGTTAGATATTAAACTGATCCAATCAGACACAGTCAATGCTGCACCAAACACCCACTGCTCCTTGGCTGCACATGCCAAACTGCAAAATCAATCCACATTGGGCAATTGGTACTTGTGTGGAGGTTCTAACAGAGGAGCGCAGCTACAAGGACAATTTCAACTTGCACATCTTTGTATTCTTTGCTCTTTTTTTTTTTTTTGGGGGGGGGGGGGTTATTAAACTGCCACCCTGTCTGCCCCTGTAGTGCTGCTCTGCTTCCAACATGTGCCAGGTTGGAAGTGTAAGGTCCACATGTATGTGATGCCCACTGCTGTCGCCTAGCTTAGTCATCCAGCTACCTCGGGATAACCTTATGGCCCTACTACAGTAAATGAAAACGATTTTGTGAGCTGTGAAGTGATCAAAATTGTCTAGAAATGAGTGGAAACTAATGTTATTGAGCTTAATAACACTTTAGGGGCAAAAACAGGCCCGAAAACTATTATTTTAGCAATTTTTAGCATTTTTCCAAAAAAATCCAGATCCAAAACCCGCAAGGGTGGTTTTGCCAAAACCAATCCAGATCCAAAACCCGAAGGGAGATCCAGATCCAAAACCAAAACCCGAAAAAGTGCCCGCCGCACATCTCTAGTTTTTATGCTTTTTTAACAAAAAATCAGAACCCAAAACCCAAAGAATCCAAACACAAAACACTTAGGAGGTGTTTTGCCAAAACCCATTTAGAAACCAAAACCTCAAGGTAATCAAAACCCAAAACCCGAAAAGTGGCCGGTGCACATCCCTAGAATGTATATACAAAATACAATGTAAACACTGTTAAAACAAACATTAAAAATACAGTACACATGCATAGAATAGGCTGTCATTACTGTAACTCTATGTAATTATAATTATAGTACAGTATAACGCGCTGGAAACACTCAAAAAAAGAAGCCAGTTTTTATATGCATCAGAACTCCATAGTATATAAAGACAACAGGCAATTCCAGATTGCAATCTGATGCTGCCCTATATAGTATTGTGCGAAACTACGCAAGTGTAGATCGCTACAAATGTATAAGCTACACACAATACATGATAATGATATTACATTAACAGGTTTTTTGTAGGCCCATAATATAAAAGTAACAGAACCAGTCTTCTAGCTTGGGATGATTAGCATCAGTATCATCACTGACAATGAGCGCACCAAAGTGTGCAGAACCTGTTAATGTAATATCATTATCATGTATTGTGTGTACCCGGGCAACGGATTGAGATATACATATATATATATATGGAACAGGCATGAACCTCTGCGCCAAGTGTATTTCAGACAGTTTTCCAGTAAATGATCCCTCTATGTGACAATAGGGGGAATACCAGCACGGTTGAGGGCATGGCCTATGACGCTCCCTCTCTCCTCACTACTGACGTCTGGCTCCTGGTTGCCCCTGCACACCTCCCTGCAAACCAGCATAGCGGTGTCCTTTGGCGGATCCTTGTTCCAGCGCAGACGTGTGAGCAGTCTAGCCTGTGGCTATGTTGTAAAATCTTACCCAGTCCACAGTGCTTTTACTTGTGGTACGAGTCTTTATCTGCTTGTACCTGGATTTTACCATTGTCCATTAAACTTTTTATAAGTGATATTGCACCATGAAGCGCCTTTTCTCTGCCTTTCCCTATATATATATATATATATATATATATATATATATATATATATATATATATATATCTCCTCAAGCTTCCCGTGACAGGTGTTCTGCCTCCTGCGCCCGTGCGGGTACTCACCCCTAAAGGGGGTCTTGAGGAATTGCCCTCATTTTCACTTTGTGTAGAGCTGTTGCCACCTGTTGTTTCTGACTCCGGATCTCTTTGGCGATCAGGACAAAGTGATCTAATTTGACGCTGATGTCTATATGGGTATCTACCTGTTGCCCATGGGTAGACAGACTGGTCTTGATAGTCTCTGTCAACTGTGCTTAGTTTTTTTTTTTTATACTTAATTCAATCTTTTTTGTAATTTTCTATATTGATCTTTCATTTATCCAGCCAAGCTTCATTCTTATCGTCCGATAAGGTCTGTATCGCGGTTGCCTCCAATTCAGCAATTTTAGCTTTGGTGTCATCCATAATTTTCGTAGCTTCCTCAATGACTAATAATATCAGGTCCATTGAGCATTTGCTGAGCACTGCCACCCAACGGCGGCAGAACTCTGTGTTGTTTCTCCCTATGGTGGGAATATTTTTCAGGCGAAAGCCCCTTGGGATCTTTTGCTCACGATGGTAGTCAGATAAAGCTTATGGTGTGTAGGTGGTAATCTATCTCCTTTTTCTTTAATTTGAGCAGGAGATGATATAAATCTTCATTGGATTCAGTTCCTGCTACAGATCTCAGAGTGTCCTTAGTCAGAATACTACTTTCTGAGTCGGAAAAACGTAACATATCACCTCTATTGAGGTTAATGGCTGAGTATCCACTCACATGTGGGACCTGGGACATGATTGCAAGATCTTTAGTAGTGCTTTGAAAGATGTGTGACAGTTAAAATCACTTCCAGCCGGAAGACTGATCACACTGACATAGTGGCTCAGGTTGCCTTGTCCAAGTAACACCGCAAGGTGTAGGATCGTGCTGCTTGGCCCATGCTGTGCTCTACTTGGTTGGTTGTTTGAGATGCTGAACTCCTGATGAAGGTCCATAAAGGACAGAAACGTTGAGTATACCTTTATTCATAATGCTTTTGGAGTACTAAACACACAGCTTTTTAATTTGCATTTAACAAACTGGAGAGTGCCTCATTTTTTTCTCTATATACATGCACTCTTTTTGTGTTCTGGATGTCACCCTAGGAGTTGGATGGAGTGCGGTCTTATGAGATATATATATATATATATATATATATATATATATATATATATATATATATATATACATACACACACACACACACACACTAGGTGATTCATTGCGCCCTACGGGCGCTCTTCACACCGGCGTAAGGGGCTGCGCCCCCTTAATTTGTGAACGTTTGTATTGTGTGAAATATGGTTAGAATTGTATGAAAGATGCCTTGTATTGCAACTTGAGTTATAGGTGAAATGTGTTAAATAGAGAGCATACGATTTGGAAGGGGGTGTGTATTATTTTGTTTAATTAAAAAGCGGTTACAGAGTAAGATGTACATTGATAGTGTGGAGGGTACAGTGAAATTTGTGGGTGTGGGAGGGGGTGTGTGCATGTTGTTTAGGTGTGTGTGTGCAGCCTATCCAGCCACAGCCTTATCCGGCTGTGGCCAGAGTTTATCTGTGGGCTTAGATTGAAGTGGGCCGTTATTAAAGTGGGAAAACTGATTCATAACTACAGCGTTATACCAGCGTTACACCAAAGTGAAACTAAAGGACAAAACAACAACTGAGAAAACCAAAGTCTGCTTTGAGTGAGTTCAATTCATTCACACAACATACTACTCCTGGCTGCTTAATCTGGCTATTCAACCATCATATCATCTTTTTACATCTGCAAACAACTTTTACTATCACTGTTAAAGCTTGTAATTGTGTAAAGATGAGCCCCGGTGCTGGGAGCGCTCTCCTGCTCCCAGCGCCGGAGCAACAGTGTGAGGGGGAGAGGGAGCTGAGTCCCCAGTGGGACCAAGCTCCAGACAGCGCTGGGATCAAGACACCGATTCCAGCGCTTACAGTGCGGGCGGCAAAGCGCCGCTCGCGGCAGTTTAAATCTCCCGCCGTTCGGGAGCCAATCATGGCTCCCGAATCGGCGGCCAATGGCAGACGGACGCGGCGAGCTAATCAGCACTCGCCGCGCCGTCCCCAAGCCCGCCCCCGGCGTCTGACATCAGACGCCGCCGGGAGACGAAGGAGGAGGAAGTCCCCACACCGGCAGAGCGCAGGAGCGCCCCAGCTGAAGCAAGAAGACGCGGCCAGAAGAAGAGAACAGCGGCGGCGAGGAGAAGAGCTCCGGCGGCCACTGAAGAGGCCAGAAGACGCCGGGCTCAAGAAGGGGAATCGATACTCTGAGTTAAAATAGAAATACAATTCAAAAGCAATAGACAGTTATTTGTAAAATGCTCATGTTCAGAAACTGGTTACTCGGAACTGTTCGATGGCTCGAGCTGAATATGTGTATTTTTTTTTATTATTATTGAATATTGACAAAACGAAAATAATAAAAATTGTTATATCAAAAAAAAGAAAGGGGAATCGCCGGCGGCTCCTGGACGAGGAGTGGAAGCGGCGCCGCCCGGGAGGAAAGAGATGAAAGAGAAGAAAGAAGATGGCGGCCATCACCGGAGAGTCCAGCAGGGGTGGGCTGCAAAAGAGCTGATGAAGCTCCCCCCTGCGGCTTCTCCCAACCTCAGGTAGGCGGCCCCCAGGCCACCTACCCCTACCCTAGACCACCGGGTATTGGGCACTAGGCCCGTGGGTACTTTCAGGCCCCTCCGGCCTGTGGGCATTATAGTCGGGCCCTCTTGGTCCGTGGCCAATTGATTGTTGGGCCCTCCTGGCCCTTCTTATATGTCGTTGGGCCCTCTCCCTGTGGCCCCTGTCCCGATAGGCCAGGCATTAGGCCCTTGGCCCAATTAGCCGGGCACTAGGCCCGTTGCACAGTAGCCGGTCGTAAAGGCCCGAGGCCCCCATAGCTCGGGGGGCTAATTGAATCAGGCCTCTAGGCCTGTGCCCCAGTCAGGCACTAGGCCTGTGGACCCAGACAGGCACTAGGCCTGAGCCGTCAGTTAGGAGTATGTCACGCTAGGGGTACCTTGTGGATCTGTCTGAGACCTGGAGGTCAGGGGTTCACGGCTTGAAGGAGACTGGAGAACAGCAGGTTTAATATAACGCATTATTGGAGTACCAACACTGGAAGATAAGACCATTTAGGGAAACTGCAGGACAAAGAACCCAGTGGATACTTGGGCAACAAGGGAATGTCCACAATAACAAGGAATGTCCAAGAGTCTCTGTCAGAGTGCCGAGAGGGACACTGACGACTTACCGCGAGTGCGGACGGCAGATAGCAGCGGTGGTTGAGTGTCGACGGACACCGATGACTGGCAGCAGGTGCAGCTGGTGGACAGCAGGAGTGAGGAAGTGTCAACAGGCACGGAGGGCTGGCAGCAGGTGCAGCTGGTCGATAGCAGGAGTGGAGAAGTGTCAACAGGCACGGAGGGCTGGCAGCAGGTGCAGCTGGTCGACAGCAGGAGTGGAGAAGTGTCAACAGGCACGGAGGGCTGGCAGCAGGTGCAGCTGGTCGACAGCAGGAGTGGAGAAGTGTCAACAGGCACGGAGGGCTGGCAGCAGGTGGAGCTGGTCAATAGCAGGAGTGGAGAAGTGTCAACAGGCATGGAGCGCTGGCAGCAGCTGCAGCTGGTCGACAGCAGGAGTGGAGAAGTGTCAACAGGCACAGAGGGCTGGCAGCAGGTGCAGCTGGTCGACAGCAGGAGTGGGGAAGACTGGAGAAAACCTGAGAGAGCAGGATGCAATTGCGATGTCCAGGAAACAGGTGTTGAACTGTAAGGACTGGAGGCAGAATGCAAATGCAGGGATCCAGGTAACAGGTGCTGATTAGAAGATAATGAATACAGGATACAGGTGTGGACTGCAGACAGGGAACACTGGAATCAAGGATTTAACAGAGCAAGGGCAGGAGCACAGGCAGAAGCTTCCTCCCAAGGGATTGACAGCAAAGCACTGGCGATTGTATGCCCCAGAGGGCTCTGCTTTATCCCCCAGGGCAGATCTTGATTGGAGGAGCTGAACTACTGATCCGGGCCATTGGTTGGCTACCACAAGATGGCGGCGCCCGGACTGGAGTCAAACAACTTTAGCTGGTTCTCATACTGGATGTGCACGCTACAGGCCCCAGGAAGATGGTCGCGGCCGGGAGACCCAAACGCTGCGCTCCCCGTCCTGCACCCGGACGGATGGCCCGCAGGCCCCGCCGCCGGAGATGAACAGGTGAGCGGCGCGTCTTAGCAGCGGCCGTGACAGAGTGATTGTAGTATAAGGCCCTGGTGTAATAGGCGGCAAGTGATTAGTAAAAGGGCGCTAGGCCCCATATTGAGGTTTCAGGTGGGTGGTTGGGGTTAACAGGTGGACGTGCTCCGCGGCAGTCCCCTTGTGGTTCCCCAAGTAGTTAACTGGTACCGTTTTAGAGTGAGCATACGCTGGCCAGCTCTAGTCAGGAAGGGAGTACATCTGAATACAGGCAGAGGTTAAAGGAGCAGTTGGTTGGTAAGGTCTTGTACTGTATTGTATATTGTTGTCCGTGCAGAGCAAAGTTGTTTAGATTTTCGTAGTTGTGTTGCACCACATACACTTAGTTCTAGGGCTTTGTGTGGTAGTTATATAGTCGTGCCACATTTAGGTTCGTTAGGCTCTGCACGGATCTGGTGTTTGTCTCCTTACAGGGACCTGTGAGGAGAACCGAGGGTTGGAGTACAAGAGTGCGGACGTAGTACAAGAGTGAGGATGGTGAGTGTCATCTTGTTTGTCCGTCCGTCTGTGTGTGTTCCTGCCTATCTCCCTTACTTCCTCCATCCAGGGCGTATGCGGACCTTGTACCCCGTGCAAGGTCAAGGCCTCACCTAGGTGCGCAAGTGCCAATAGGTGACACTCCGGGCTCTGAGGCAGTGCGCCGATGATGATGTTTCCCGGAGCCCGGAGGGTGCCTCTGTAGAGACGTCACGGGACAGAGGGCGCATCGGTCTTCATCCAGGAAGAACAGCTCTCACCTACTCTCCTTCCTCCTAGGTGTACGTGTCTGGGTGCCGGAGAATTCCAGGACAGTGATTTGGCATGGCCTGAAGGTGAGAGGGTGCGGCGCCAGGTAAGTGGTCCGACGACACCAGGACGGCAGCAGGCACCACACCGCACCGCCCCTACACCCATCTCACAATTGCACTGTCAGTTTTGAAAATGACCAGCTGTACCTCTAATGACCTCACCTCTCCTGCTCTTCCATTGATAGTAGGTGTGCCCTAACATTTTATTCTTGGTCCTCTTCTTCTCTATACGTCCTCTCTGGGTGAGCTTATGTGCTCACTCGACTTTCACTATCACATCTATGCTGATAATACTGAAATCTACCTCTCCTCTCCTGATCTCTCTCCCTCTATCCTCACTCATTTCTCCAACTGTCTATCTGCTATCTACTCTTGGATGACCCAGCGCTTTTTTACACTTAAAATATCAAAGACTAAGCTGACCTCTTCCCACCCTCCTGCATAAAACCTGACCATTTCTCACCTTAACCTGTTTATGCTCACTTCTTTCCCTTCTGTGTCACCCCTGTCTGTCTAACCCTCCCCTTTAGAATGTAAGCTCTCACGAGCAGGGCCCTCTCTCCTCATGTGCCTTTCTTAGAATATATAAACCACTGCCACCCTGATGATTGTTTCAGTGTCTTTTCCCCTGATGCAACTATCCATATTAACCATGTACTTGTCCTAAATTGTCTTGTAATGTAATTCCTTATGTGTTTTTGCTCATAACTATGCTCTGTAAAGCGCTGCGTAATTTGTGTGCGCTATATAAGAAACTGTAAATAAATAATAAATAAATAGTATAGTAGGGTGTTTTAGGAAAACAGGAGGCTGGGTATTGATAGGGGTGTGTGGGCATAAGGGGGACTAAAGAGGAGGGTGGGGGACACTGTGCAGCTTCTGCCAGTGGGTGAGGGTCCAGCGTGACAGCACAGGAGTACAGGACGGTGGCCCTGAGTCAGTGTCTCCTCCTACTGGGTGGGAGTTAGGGTGCATGAGAGCAGGAGGCTGGGCAATGAGGCGTGATAGGGGTATGTGGGCAACACAGCGTCAGCGGCTCCCCAGTGGTGGAAGTTACAGTTCAGGAGAGCAAAAAGCTGGTAGTGATAGGGGTGTGTGGGCATACGGGGGACTAAAGAGGAGGGTGGGGGACACTGTGCAGCTTCTGCCAGTGGGTGAGGTTCCAGCGTGGCAGCACAGGAGTACAGGATGGTGCCCCTGAGTCAGTGTTTCCTCTTACTGGGTGGGAGTTAGGGTGCATGAGAGCAGGAGGCTAGGTGGTAAAGCATGATAGGGGAATGTGGGCAACACAGGGTGAGCGGGTCCCCACTGGCGGAAGTTACAGGGCAGGAGAACAGGAGGCAGGGCAGTGATAAGAGGTGTGTGGGCATGAGGGGTAGTAAAGGTTTATTGGCTGTTGCGGAGTAGGGATAGGCATTGGTGCAGACGCCATCGATGGTTGGCATTGATGGCGATTTTGCACCCTGCCATCGATAGTAGTAACATATTACTTGGATAACCATCGATTGTTGTAGCTATTGATGGTCATCCATTATATCTGACTGAATAGGCCGTGGGTCAATCAGAATATGGTGGCGGGACTTCCGGGTGTGGGGGGCGGAGCTATGCCCCGTGTCCCGGCACCTTAAAAATTTTTTAAACTTGATCGGTTCTCCTTTGCCATCGATGTAGGGAAACCATCTGGTCCTCCCACATCGATGGCAAAAGTATTCAACATCGGCCATAAACCATCGATTATTTGAAATCATTGATTCTCGATGGGCATCCCTAGAACTGGAGGAGGGTGGGGGACAGTATGCAGCTCCCGGCAGTGGGTGAGTGTCTCCTCCCACTGGGAGGGAGTGATCGTGCATGAGAGCAGGAGGCTGTATAATAGTGGTATGTGGGCAAGACATTGATAAAAGTTGTGGCGCTGGTGCAGAGGACCGTGGGGTTACTTCTGGCAGTGGGGGAACCTGCAGCGCGGTAGCCAGGGCCAGATTTCCCACCTAGGGGCGGCACCTGCTTGTGGCGGTACAGAATCCCCCATTGTCACAGGGGTACGTGAAATGCGGGAGCTGGGTCGCTGGGGAGTGGAATTGCCGAAAGGGGGTCTGCAAATTGCGGGAGAGGGGGTGTGCGGGGATCCGCGATTAGCGGGAGGGGGCAGAGGTCCATAAATCGTGGGAGGGGGCGCGGGCGGGGGCTTGAATAGTGGGAAGGGGGGTTGTCGGGGGTCAGTGAATTGTGGGAGGGGGGTTGTGGAGGTCCGTGAATCGCGGGAGGGGCGCGGGGGTGCTGTGAATCAAGGGAGGGGTGGCGCCGGGGGGGGGGGGGTGCGGGGGTCCGTGAATCGCGGGAGGGTGTTCGTGGGGGGCTGCGAATCGCAGGCGGGCGGTGTTGTGAATTGCGGGAGGGGGGTCCGCGAATCGCAGGAGGGGGTCTGCAAATTGCGGGAGGGGGTGTGTGAATCGCAGGGGCGTCTGTGAATCACGGGAGGGGGGGCGCGGGAGGTGCTGAGGGTGCCCGAAAATCGGTGGAGGGGGGGCGCTACGGGGGGGGGGTTCAGTGAATCGCGGGAGGGGGGTTCGCAAATCGTACAGAATCGTGCCATGAACAGCGGGAGGGGGCGGTGGTCCGCAAATTGCGGGAGGGGGGGTCACGGGGGTCCCACGAATCGTGGGAGGGTGTGTTGCTGGGGACCCGCGAATCGTGGAGGGGGCATGGGGGTCCCGTGATTCGCGGGAGGTGGGGTCACGGGGGTCCCGCAAATCACGGGAGGGGGGTCACGGGGGTCCCGCGAATCACGGGAGGGGGGTCACGGGGGTCCCGCGAATCACGGGAGGGGGTGTCACGGGGGTCAGGGGAATCGCGGGAGGGGGCGGGGGTCCGCAAATCGTGGGGGCTAGAATTGCAGCAGGGGGGCGTGAATTGCGGGAGGAGGGGGGTGGTCCGCGAATCGCGGGAGGGGAGGTCGCGGGGATCCTGCGAATTGCGGTAGGGGGTTCCGCAAATCGCTGGAAGGGGGGGTCGCGGGAGTCCTGCGAATCGCGAAAGGGTGGTCGCAGGAGTCCCGCGGGAGTCCCGTGAATCGCGGGAGGGGGGTAGCGTTGTTCCCGCGAATCGCGGGGGGGCGCGGGGGTCCCGCGAATCGCGGGAGGAGGGTCGCAGGGGTCCCGCGATTCGCAGGAGGGGGGCCCGCGAATCGTGGGAGGGGGGTCACGGGGGTCCAGAGGGGGGGTGCAGGAATAATGGTGGATGGTGGCTGTGGAGTAATGGTGGATGGTGGGTGTGTACTGTAGCCCTGGCTGGGCGAGGGGAGGTGATGTCAAGGGGGTGGAACGTTATACACATGAAAACGTTACACACATAAAACACTGGTCTTTTCCCTAGGGGGGGGGGCGGGTTTGTGTATGCCGCTGGGCGGGAACCTTAGCTACACGGGATGAGTGACAGATCTGGCTAAATATATAAGATATATATTCCAGGTTGTTATCAAGGTGCAAGAGACAATATGACAGGTGTAACAAACATACCTTTATAGTGATCTGTGCCATCCACCTGCCCCCCGGCGAGTTGAATGGCGTCACCAAGAAGCGTCGGCCGCTGAGGCCGTGGAGGGATCACCTGATCTGCTCTTCAATCACTATAATAAAACATACGACATATCAGTTGAACAGTTTAAACTGCATCGGCAGCTAAAACTAAAAGAACATTTTCAAGACCAGAGCCGGCGCTACCCACTCAGCAAGGTATGCAAAGCAGGGAGGCGCCAGGCTTGAGAGGCGCTCTCCCCCTGCTCTGCACCATGCTGATCTGCAGTGTAGTGTTGCTGCTACACAATCTGCATTGCGCTTGTACACTATTACAAAGCATCAGCGCTGGCAGCCAGCTTAAAAAATCCTATAGAAGTCTAGCATGATCACTTGTGCCCTCCCCTTCTCTATCCTCCCTGCGCCTCCTGACCTGTCAATCAACATAACACACAGGGGGCAGCAGCACCGCGGCCACTGCCCTCCCATCAGTGGCATATTTATGTTCTCACTGCAGACGCTGGGCAGCTCCTCCCAATGCTCTGCTGAGTTTGCTTCCTGCTTAGGCAGGAAAAGAAAGTCACATGACTGTACACACGCACGCTGGAGGAGCCAGCATGCATGAGAGGACTGAGGAGCAGCCCAGCTACTAGTCTGACAGCCTGCAGCATCCTCAACAGCTGCAGACAGGGGAGCAGCGTCTCAGGTAAGTTCTCCTGCAGATAAAAGAGGGGATGGGGTCATTGTGCAAATCCCCCCCCCCCACAGCCAATGTGGGGCTGTGTGTGTGTGTATGTGTGTGTGGTGGGGTGAGGGGGATGGGTTGGTGGGTTGTGCTGACATAATGACAATGTATGCTGGAGGGGAGTGTTACTGGCATGTCACTGGGGATAGTCCTACTGTATGTTATCAATGCTCGTGGGGGTGGGTGGTATTTCCATGTTAATAATGTGTGCTGCATGGGAGGAGGCAGCTAGTTTCATGGCAGCAATGTGATGCTTGGGGTGGGGGTAGTATCATATTAACAAAGTTATGCTACTATTTTTTTTTTCTTATTAATGCTTTGCCTGTCACTCACTGCCTCTTCCTGGCTGTCACTTCTGTATCCTGTCACTCGCTGACTCCCTCCCTCTCACCTGTCACATCTCTATCCTGTCACCCGCTGACTCCCTCCCTCTCACCTGTCACATCTCTCTCCTGTCACCCGCTGACTCCCTCCCTCTCACCTGTCACATCTCTCTCCTGTCACCCGCTGACTCCCTCCCTCTCACCTGTCACATCTCTCTCCTGTCACCCGCTGACTCCCTCCCTCTCACCTGTCACATCTCTCTCCTGTCACCCGCTGACTCCCTCCCTCTCACCTGTCACATCTCTCTCCTGTCACCCGCTGACTCCCTCCCTCTCACCTGTCACATCTCTCTCCTGTCACCCACTGAATCTCACCCTGTCCAAGTTGCCCTTTCTAGCATTTCACATTTTCAAACTATAAAACAGTAAAGATACATATCAAGAGGACATTCAGATATGTCCCTTGTCAGCTTAAAAGCTCATTTGCCACAATAAGCGTTCCTATAAGATCGCAAGGTGAATATGCTCCCACAAACAGGCTATGGCTAGTTGCAAGCATTATGCAGCTACTTGTTGGTAGGGGTAGAATGAGCGGGACCACATCTGTAGAAGGGCACAAAATTTACAGTTTGCAGGAGGGCGCCGGACACCCTAGCACCAGCCCTGTTCAAGACAAAGCATCCACTATTGAGAATGTTAATCTGATTCCAGCAGCAATCCGGAAGAAATTGAAGTTTGATCCCCTATCCTCAAATCCTTCCATTAAAACTTTCAGCAGGCTTATTGAACATAACACCGCCGCCATTCTCAAGTCATCAACTGCTTCTAACTCAAACTTTTCTGCAGCAGAATGGCGTGCTCTAAAAGCCTTGAGTTCTGACACGTCAATAACGATCTGCCCGGAGGATAAAGGAGGAGGTTTAGTGATTCAAAATGCTGCTGATTATTTACGCGAAATCTCCCGACAATTGACAGATCAAAGTGTGTATCTACCATTGCAGACGGATCCTTCACTCGGGTACAAACAGGAGTTGGATTCGATACTGCAGGGGCCGTGCAGAATTCATTGATTCCAAAATTAAAGATGCATTGACTACGGACTTTCCTGTGGTCCCATTACTTTATACTATCCCCAAGGTCCACAAGAGTGTGGCAGACACATCATCTTTGCCCGGGGTTCGCTGTACCAGCCCATCTCGATTTATCTGGATGGGTTTTTGCAGCCTTGTGTGCAGGGCCAGACTACTTTCTTAAAAGACACCAATGCTTTACTGTCTAAGTTGCAATTGTTGGGCCGTCTCCCGGAGGGGTGTCTTTTGTGCACCGTGGATGTCGCGAGTCTCTACACGTGTATACCACACGAGGGGGGACTCGCGGCGGTCCGGATGCTCATAACTGACAACCCGTTGTATACGGGACCCAGCATTGAGTTATTTTTGCAGTTACGTGGTTTAACGCTCAAACGCAATTTTTTCATGTCCAATAATCGTTATTATCTCTGCGGCTGTGCGATGGGGTCCTCCGTGGCCCCATCGCTGGCCAACAGCTACATGTTTGTGGTTGAAAACCAGTTGTTCATTCAGGACCCCAGGATCAGTGGGCATCTTGTGCTGTACACACGGTACATAGATGACCTACTGATCCTGTGGTCTGGTCCACATGAGATGTTGGAAAATTTGATTCTGTCCCACAATACCTCCATATCACCTGTGAAGTTTACTTTTAACATCAGCAAAATTAACATTCAGTTTCTAGATGTCAACATTGTCAACAATGGAGGAGTCGTCAGCACTTCCCTTTTCTGTAAACACACAGACAGGAACAATTTGCTCCTTGCGTCCAGTCACCATCCCACCCCGTTAAAACGGGGTCGCCCATTTTCCCAGATGTTGCGGGTTCGCCGCATTGTCAGTAAACCGACAGAACTGGAGTGGACATTGTCGGCCATGGTGGAGAAATTTAGCCAACGGGGGTACCTGCTTAGTGACCTGCTTAGGGCCAAAGATAGGGCCCTGGCATTAACCAGGGAACAGGCATTAAGTGGTTCTAAAACGAGAAAGCAAGAGAAATTCATTTGGGTGAATGCCTATCATCCTAAAAGTGGGGCCATTAACAGAATGGCTAAAAATCACTGGCCCATTATCCACACAGATCCATCATTGAGATCCCTACAGGATTCGCAACTCATGTGTGCCTACACACGGGGAAAAATCGGGGAAAAATCTAAAAGATTTCCTTGTTAAAAACAACATTGCCTGTGTCGACAGGACTGGTTTCATCGTTCTTTGGTTCCCCTAAAGGGGGATGTTTCAAGTGTAGTGGGTGTACCACATGTTCCTACATGATGGTAGGTGACAAGTTCCATCACCCCTCCTCCGGTAAGCCGTTTAAAATCAGGCAAAGGGTCACATGTACATCCACCTACGTAGTGTATATGATCAGCTGCCCGTGTGGCAGACACTACGTTGGTAAAACCATCAGAACCTTTAGAGAGAGGGCTGCAGCCCATAGATCGGCTATTAAACATGCCCTTCTAGCTGGCACGAGTGAGCAGCCGGTGGCACGGCACTTTGCCATGGCGCGACACTCATTATCTTCGCTGAGATATCGCATCATTGAGCAAATCCCCAGACCCAAAAGAGGGGGGGATAGGGGTTTAACCCTTTTCAGAGCGGAGAGCCGCTGGATATACCGACTGGATACTTTGGCCCCCAGGGTGCTCAACGAACATGCCGGTCTTTCATATTTTTTATAGATCAATATCAGTGCATAATGCTTCGGCATATCCAACATGTTGTCAAGAGAACGAGCAGGATTGCCCCGTGTTTAGTCCAGTCTGGTTCTGTGCAAATTGTGAATCATTTAAGCGGGTCACATTGTAGCAAGTGATACGTGACTTAGCCATTCGTGTGCTGCAGCTTTCATTGAAACAGCGCTAATTTGCACTCCATGTTTTAATGTATTTTCTCACTATGTAATGTTTCACTTACATTACATAGGCCCTTATTCTGATCGGTGCGGTAATATCCGCGTGCGTTCGTGCCGCCGATGTTTTGTGTCTGCGCATGTGCAGAGGCGTCTCTGCGCATGTGCGAGCGGGGCGTACGGCCAAATCCCGCATGAAATGTGAACACTCGGAACAGGGGGAGGAGAGGGGCGTGAAGGGCTATTTGGGCTCATTACCATATGCATACGCCCCGCGTTTCATGCAAACGCTGGGCATACGTATGGTAATGCGGCCGTGACACACGTGTAGGGGGTGGACATATGACATCGCCGGATGTCAGCTGCCCGCCCAGATCCCTGCTTTTGCATGGAAAAATGTCCGTGTGGTCTGAGGTTGCGGGAGCTGGTGGAGCACTCGGTCCTGCATTCGATGGTCTGCGACCATCGAATGATGGGGGAGGTTCCTGAGATGGAGGAGGCGTATTCCGTAAAAAATACACGTGCGGTCCGTTTGGCCAGCTTCTTACCGCGTACGGACGGAGTTGGCGATCCGTATGTAAGGCGGGGTTTCGCACGCACGGTCCTGGCCGCATAATCTGATCCGGCCGCACCGATCAGAATAAGGGCCATAGTGAGAATGTTTTTTGTATAATGTAGGTTAAATACTGGGTTTTATGCATTTTTGTATGTTTTTGATATGTCGTATGTTTTATTATAGATATTGAAGGGCAGATCAGGTGATCCCACCACAGCCTCAGCGGCCGACGCTTCATGGTGACATCATTCAACTCACCGGGCGGATGCCGGGGGGCAGGTGGAGGGCACAGATCACTATAAAGGTATGTTTGTTACACCTGTCATATTGTCTCTTGCACCTTGATAAAAAGCCTGGAATAGGCTTGAAACGTCGGAAAACCACAAGGTCTCCTATATTTCTTTATTTAAAGCAGAGTGCCGCCAGCCACAGAGTATATATATATATATATATAGAAAACAGGAACCCCCCAAGAAGGGTAAAGCACGTCACTGCAGCAATACTTAGATGAAACCAAGCTGAAGTTTATTCGCCTCGACGGGCCGTTTCGGGGCTCAACCCCTTCCTCAAGAGACTTTCAAACATGTACAATCATCACAGCAGTGTTTGTCATTTAAATACCTCCACCATTGCCGCCAGTCCACCCCAGCCACGCTAGACACACCCCCTTACCGCCCGTCAGCCGGCTCTGGCGCACAGCAGCAGCGTCACCGCCTCACACACGCTGACCCGCTGTCATGGTAACCAGAGACCGGCCGACGACCAGCACAAGCCCCACAGGCGTGCGCGCACACCCCTCTTGCTGTGCGAGCGCCCACAGCCCGGGGACCCACGCTGGCTTGCGGTAGCGGCGTGTCAATGCTGGCACCACCACCGATCACTGCCCCGGTCTGAGCAGGCTCCGGGAGCAGCTGCAGGCGTCTCTCTCACGCCGCAGCCGCTCCCATGGAAACCTCACTCGCGACCAAGCCGTCATGACGTCACATAAGGAGCGCACGCCCACGGCTCCCACCACGTGAGCGCCGCTCCCATAGCAACGCCATAACAAGCCTATATTAGAGATGTGCAGACTCGGATTTCAGAGATCCGAGCCCCCACGGACGTCATCATTCCGAGCCCGATTCCGAGCAGCGCTTGGAGATTTCCGCCTGACTTGGGTCCGTCCGCGTGATTAGAACGTCATCTCCCGGCGCCGGATTTCGCAAGGCTTTATAAGCGGCTGCCGAGCCCGCCATCTTCAATCCAGTCAAGTAGTGGGTTGGGAGAGGGTGTGTTGGTGCTTCTGCTGGGGCTTAAACTTGAGGTTGACCTTGAGCGCAATATTTTGCAATCGCTGGTGCTGTCTCTCAGTGCTGCTGTGTAGTCTAACTGTCTACTTGTAGTACTACTGTCTCCTCTGTGCGGTCTACCTCTGGTGTGCTGTGCTGTAATTAATTATTTTATTTGCTTGGGCTGTCTCCCTCAGTGCTGCTGTGTACTCTGTTCTCCTCTGCTTAGGAGAACAGTCTAACTGTGTACCTGCCTGTAGTACTACTGTCTCTGTGCTGTGGCCTACCTCTGGTGCTGTGCTGTGCCATTTATTATATATTAATAATTAATTATATTAAATAAATATATATAGTCCACTGGTGCTGCCTGCACTGAATCTGCCAGTATTATTTAGTTACTCATTCCACTGACAGTGCACCTACCTAGTACATACTAGGCTGCTACAGGTATATCTAATTTTATTCAAAAATAATACTTGTGCTGTGTGGGACTGTAAAAAATAATTACATGCTGCTGGTGCACTGACGTGTGCCACTGCCAAGCAGTACCTAATAATTAATTATTATAAATTCTGCTGGTGCACAATAGTAGTATTGCTGACGTATCTATCTACCTGTCTTGTGCCTAGTAGTACTGTCTTATCTACCTATCTGGTGCCTAGTACTGCCATATCTACCTGTCTGGTCTGGTGCCCACTGCTGAGAGGCAACTAAACTTCTTTGGGGGCGGCTGCAATTAAACTTCTTTGTGGGTGGCTGCAATTACACTTCTTTTTGGGCGGCTAAACTTTTTTGTGGGCGGCTGCAATTAAACTTCTTTGTGGGCGGCTGCAATTAAACTTCTTTGTGGGCGGCTGCAATTAAACTTCTTTGTGGGCGGCTGCAATTACACTTCTTTTTGGGCGGCTAAACTTTTTTGTGGGCGGCTGCAATTACACTTCTTTTTGGGCGGCTGCAATTACACTTCTTTTTGGGCTGCTAAACTTTTTTGTGGGCGGCTGCAATTAAACTTCTTTGGGGGCGGCTGCAATTACACTTCTCTTTGGGCGGCTAAACTTTTTTGTGGGCGGCTGCAATTAAACTTCTTTGGAGGCGGCTGCAATTACACTTCTTTGAGGTCAGCTGCAATTAAACTTCTTTGGGACACAGGGGCACTCCAGGTGCACAGGGGGTATCCTGTAGTGGGCTGCCACACATTTTTTTTTTAAATATGGCTATCCACAGGTTGTTCAGTCTGCCATTTGAGATTGGGATCTTTCAGCACAGAGACAAACTGCACATCAGGGTCAGGATCAGGCAGGTTGTTAAACGGGGTTTTGACCATTATCAATGCCGATAAATATATGATCAAAGAACAATAAGTGAAAAGCGTAGGTTACGTATTATGTCCGTAACCTGTGTACCCTTTATTCCTAGCTACGTGCGAACAAAACGCAGCGCAGCGTAGTGTACCTTTATCGTGTATTATACACGGAAGAACCAATGCATTAATAGGAGATCCCTTCGCAGTACTAATCTAGTCTCTAATCTGCGAATACACTTTTAAGGACAATGTCCGTAATACACCTTATCGCTAGATGCGAATAATAGACAAGACCACAGTATAAAGGTGAGGAGATAGGAACTCCGTAAATAGTGTATTTAGTCCCTAATGGACAAAAGGGGATTACAGAAATAGGAAAAACACAGGGTAACACGTAATGCAATTGTCTAACAATGAATATACAAATCAAACTCTTCTAGGGAAAGAAAACAGGCACAGAATACAATCAGCCAACAATACAATAAAAGAAAGTACAGGGAATGCAACCGTTTACCGTCTCAAATATGCACAGCGCAGTCCGGTCGGAGCTCGCTATATTCAGATTGAACTATAGCCCGGGTTAATGGTGAGGGGATTCATCAGCAGTTCCAAAATAAAAGAAAGTGCCAGCTCAGGGATGGCTATCTTATAGGGTCAGAAGGGGGAGGACAAAGGCCATTCCTATTGGTCAGGGTTCGAATGTCCAGTCCTCAGTGATTGGGCAAGGTATTACATCTGGCTTGGAGACGTGCAGGGGGGGGAAGGGTACTTTGGTGTCCTTTTGTTTGCTGGCATGTCGTCGGGGGTCGTAAACAGCAACACAAACTAGTTACAACTGCATTCCTTTGTCTCACACAGGGCACATGATAAAAGTACATATAATAGGTATTTTGTCCGTAATTATCAGACCATGGGACTTGCGAATATTTGGCTGCGACTGGAATGCTGCGTACGGGACACTGAACATAATGATACCAAACATGTTACAGAAACAATCGTGTATTTCTAATTAAACTATGTGTAGTGCACTAATCCTTTAATTAACTATATTTTATTTAGTGTTAGTGGCATTATGAATTTATGTGTAATAGTATGGCTGCGCTTCTGGTCCACTTTGTCACACAGACTCGGGTATGTATACTTTATTTGCGCAACTCTGCGAACCAAAATGGCGGCCATACTATCCTAAAATGGCGTGTGTGCAACTCGACTTTAACACCATGAATCAATCACATCATAAAATTAATTAATAATCAATCAGAATCAAGCCAGATACAGATGGAGCTGGCCTTATTATTGCTGGCGGAGTGCCAGGACCGTGTCCCTGGCGATCCGCCAGCAATCTGGCGCTCTGGCTGAATGAGACGCTCGTGCGTCTCCCACGCACGAGCGTCTCAATAGCCGGGCGGCGAGGCGGCGCGGCGGGTGCAGTCCTGCCCGTCTCCAGCTTCAGGGAGACGGGCAGGGCTGCGGGGGGCTGCGGGGGGGCGGTGTGGACCGGCGGGGACCCGGGGAAGCCGGCGGGGACCCGGGCAAAAGCACCGTCGGAACGGGACGCGCGTGCACCTCGTGCACGCGCGTCCCCTTCCGACATACAGATGGCGCGGGGCGGGGGATGGCGGGTGGCGAGTCCTCCGCCATCCCCAGCAAAGACAAGCCCGGCGCCATCTGTAGGGGTCTTGTTAAATTTTAAACTGACCAACACAGATACACACTCAACTAGTACTGCCTCATCTACCTGTCTGGTCTGGTGCCCACTGCTGAGAGGCAATTAAACTTCTTTGGGGGCGGCTGCAATTACACTTCTTTGTGGGCGGCTGCAATTACACTTCTTATCATTTATTGTCCCATCCTCCATTATGTTCAAGATGCAACATCTGGGTGTTAATATACTTTCTCTCATCCCAATTTCTACCATTATTTTTTTAACTTTTGTCCAGAATTCCTGTATCACGCCACATTCCCAAATCAGATGGAAAAAGGTGCCTGGTGCTATTTTACATTTAGGACACCTATCCCTTGCTATTGCCCCAAATTTAACCAGTCTCCCCGTTGTTAAATACGCCCTGTGCAGTACAAATAACTGTATTTGTTGAACTTTAATGTTTAATGAGTTTGTACTCTTGGGTATTGACGCTAGAACAGATATCCAATCTTCTAGGTCTATAGACCCCAGGTCTAATTCCCATTTCTCTTTTATATTCTTCATTTTATCTTCATTTTTATTTTGCAACAATTGCTCATATACCCTAGATATCTTAAGGGAGTTTCCACCCATTGTTAGCATTGCCTTTATTGGTGATATTCCGAATTCTGGGCTGTTCCCTTTAAATTGCGTAGCCAAAGCGTTTTTAAGTTGTAAATATCTGAAGATATAAGAGGATGGTAAGGAGAATTCCTCTTGCAATCGTGGGAATGATTTGAATTCTCCATTTAGATATACCTGATTTAGGGTTATAACCCCATGTATTCCCCATACCTCCGATACCTAGAGAAATTTAAGTTCAGGCAACCCCTTTACATCATTTAATGGGTGGTCTATATCCCAGTGATGGAACTCTAGGAGTCTATTTACCTCCCGCCAGATTTTAATGGCTTGTTTGACTACTGGGGGGTCTTTTTGAGTTATATACCCTTTGATTAGCATCTGCGCTGGTATTTTTTCTTTACCGACTCTGTTCTTCATTACCAATTCTCTTATTCCATCCCCATTCCCTGAATCTTCCATCCATTCTGTCATAGATTTATTTTGACCAGCAAGATAGTAAAGTTTAAAATCAGGAAGTGACATCCCCCCATTATCTCTTTTCCTCATCAAGGTCTGGAGACTGATTTTAGGTCGGGCGTTGTTCCATATAAATGTGGATATCATGCTATTAACTTTCCTAAAAAAGCTATTTTGTATGTAACAGGGAGAATGTTGTAAAGTGTAGAGGAATTTTGGAAGTATAATCATTTTCAGTAAATTCACTCTACCCGTAGTTGATAGGGGTAACCTGCTCCATTGTCTTGTCTTCTGACCTAGATACAGCACCAGGGGGTCTAGGTTAAGTTTAGAAAAATCGTTTGGATCCCTAGAGAACCAAATCCCCAGGTATTTAACTATCAACTATTTTAAGGGGACAGTTTATATGTGGTCTTATCTGGGTCCCAGAGCCTATTGGGAGGATACTAGATTTGCTCCAGTTTACCCTGAAACCTGAGATATTACCGAATTCTTCTATTATTTTAAGTATGATTGGAATGAATTTGCCCCCATCTGTCAAAAATACCAACAAGTCATCTGCGTAAAGAGCAACTATATCCGTATGGCTGCCCCTCTTATATCCCTGAATACCCAGATGGTTCCGCAGGATGCATGCCAGAGGCTCTATAGCGAGAGCAAACAGGCTGGGCGACAATGGACAGCCCTGTCTTGTCCCTCTGCCTATAGAGAAAGGCTGGGTTATGTTACCATTAATGGACACTCTAGCCTCTGGATTCGCATACATCAGCTGCACCCACTTGATATATCTGGGCCCCAGCCCAAATCTGCGCATTACTTCCCAGAGGTAGTGCCACTCGACCGCATCAAATGCTTTGACCGCGTCGAGTGACACCACCACTGGGTATGCGTCATCATCGTGAGGAGTCTGCAGGTGGGTGTACAGTTTGCGTATATTCAGGGCTGTGGTTTTCCCTGGCATAAAACCAGTCTGGTCCTCATGTATAATTTTGCTTAAGTGGGGATTTAATCTTAATGATAGTATTTTTGCCAAGATTTTTGCTTCTACCGCTATTAAAGAGATGGGCCTATATGAATCTAATATTTTGGGATCCTTCTCTGCTTTAAGTAATACAACAATTTTTGTTTCTAACATTGACCTAGGGAGGGCATTATTTTCGAAGCTGGTGTTTAGCGTATCTAAAAGCATAGGGGCCAGTACATTGATATGTTTTTTATAAATTTCTGCTGGGATACCATCCAGCCCTGGGGATTTGCCATTTGGAAGTGTATTAATAGCTGCTCTTATTTCCTCCAGGGTCAGAGGGGCCTCCAGCCCTTCCCTATGCTCTGTGGCCAAACAGGGTATTTCTATGTTGTTTAAGAAAGTAGCTCTTTCTTCCTGGCCACCTAGAAGTTGTGACTCATATAATTTATTGAAATATCTGGTGAATGCTTTCCCTATTTCTTCATTTGTGTACACCGTGTCCCCATTAGCATCTATGATATTTGTGATATTGTTGGTTGAGCTATCATTTTGGGCCATGTAAGCTAGGAATTTCCCTGATTTGTCAGTACTGGGGTATCTTGTGTAGGAGTTATGTTGGAGTGTTCTTATATTTTCCTCTTCCATTAAATCCACCCATCCTTTCTGCATCTCCAACCATTCTGTTTTTTTTTTCTTCTGACTGGTCCCTGAGATAAGCTTTCTCTAACTCCACACATTGAGTTTCCATCTCTGTTACTTTGCTTTTACTCTGAGTTTTAATATCAGCTATTACTTTTTTTAGGGTACCTCTCATATACGCTTTAAATGCGTCCCATACCATAGCGTTGGGTGCTGATCCTCTATTGAATGCCCAGTATTCGATCCACTGTTTTTCCAATATCGCTACATCTGCTATTTTATCCAGCCACCTACTGTCCAGTTTCCAGAACTGTTTCCCCCTTCCCTTTGTCTCCATAACCTCCAAAACTACTGGGGAGTGATCTGAAATCCCTCTAGCCTTGTATTCTACCTTAGAAACTTTAGGCAACAACTTCCTCGATACCAGCATCAGGTCGATCCTGGAGAAAGATTGATAGGACGTTGAGAAACAAGAAAATTGTTTTACCCCTATGTTTCTCTCTCTCCAGGCATCGACCCACCCTAGGCTACCCACAAATTGGTCAAACCCAGTCTTGGTTCCAGTCTTGCTGCTGCGGCTGTGGCATTCCCTGTCTTCCCCATTGCGGGGAGTAAAGGCTAATATGTAGATGGACTGCAGTGATTTATTTAACAGTCTTTCGGTAGGCTGAGGCTGGGGCTGTCTTAAGTTTGATGGCTTATAATCGCTGTGGCTAGACACATTAGGTTTTAAAAAACCATGCACTCGGAGGTTAAGCAGATAAAGCAGCGGGGGAGCTATGTAGCTAACTGTTTCTTGTATCCAGCTGCTAAATCAGTAGGGGAAGCTGGATTTGGTTTTCAGGGGGCCAGCAAAGGACGTTATGCCAGCTATTTTTATGTTGAATGTTCAGCTTGCTGTCAACTTATACACAATGCTTTTAACCATGTCAGGGTGCCAAATGTGAATACCTCCACTGTTCCTGCAGCAGTCTTCGCCCGCCAGCCTCTGCCCTGTATCCGGTGTTCTATTTCTGGCAGCAGCCGATTGTCCCCTGGTGCTGCCCACGACCTCGCTCCACACCTTCACTGTATTCCGTTAGGCAGCAGCGTCCGTCAGCCACCAGGTTCATGCCGCCACACTACCGCAGCGGGGGGGGCGCATCTCACCCGTGTCACTTCCCAGGCGCCGGACTGTCTCACTCCGGCTGTACGTGGTGACGGGGCGCGCTGCCTCACTCCGTTCCCGCTCTCCCTGCTCCAACCTCCTCAGCCAAGCCGCTTGACGCGCTCGGTCTCTGCCACCGACCAGAGTGACTCTCCACAAAGGCTCCCAGCGTCTCGCCGCAATCACCGCTGCCACAGGTGAGGGTTAGTCGGTCAGAAATTACATAGTATATCGGATGCTTAAGGGAGCTCTCTCACCACACCACTCTACTCCCGCGCTGCCGTGGCCACGCCACGCCCGGGTCAACATATAATTTAAACAGTATTTACATGTGCAGTCAGAAAATAAATTGTGTATAATACATATATTACATAATTTCGGTACTTATGTACTAACTGGGCTGCCGATTTTGAAATTGGGTCCATCGCATCCGACCATATCGCATGCGATGCGATGCGATGGACCCGATTTTTCCATAGGATTCAATGTTAAAATGGACTGAGTCCATTTTAACATGGAATTCAACGGGAAAAGGGGTCCTTTTCATACCCCTACTATCCAAGTGGGCATGGAGTTGGATATAAACCTGTGGCGAGTGTAGCGAGCCACCGAGCCCGAAGCGTAGCGAGCCCCGCGAGGGGACACAGTATACCGCTTTGCTCGCCACGCTTCGGGCTCGGTGGCTCGCTACGCTCGCCACAGGTTTATATCCAACTCCATGCCCACTTGGATAGTAGGGGTATGAAAAGGACTGATTGACTCAGTCCATTTTAACATTGAATCCTATGGAAAAATCGGGTTATCGCATCGCATCGCATGCGATATGGTCGTTTGCGATGCGATATCGCATCGCATCTGATTGTATGCCTTAAGTTAAGGCATACAATCAAAAAATCGGCAGCCCAGATAATACATAAGTACCATAATTTCTAGTGAAAATACAATAAAGACAAAACGGTACATGTTTTACAGCAAGGTATGATAAATGTCAGTCTCCCCGCTGGGATCGCAAAACAAATTTACATTATATGCAATTAATTAGCATTAATTGAGGCAATTACTGTAAGTCAATATACAAACTTGGTCCAATATACAAACAGTGAATTGGACCAAGAGCCAGGAACATCGTCTGGTCAGCGCCCTTTAGGGGTATGAACAAGGGCCCAACTAAAAGGCACAGGACGCGCAGAGGTAAGCAGTGCCAAAGACAAAAGAAAAAATCAAAAAAAGAAGAATTAAACGTCTACAATCTGTCTACAAGATCCTTTTCCAAAGACGAGATGAATATACTTACTAAAGGTTTAAGTTTTGTCCCAACAAACAAACATTCAGAGTTTGATGCGCTGGTAGACACCAACATCTTTGCTAGACAGCTAAGATTAAAATAATTCTTCAATAAATCTGCCAACAAACCCTATGAGCCTGGTCCAATTAAAAAGAAGAGCACCTTTGATCCTCTGTCCAACAACCCAGCGATAAAATCTTACACCAATCTGCTGACTAAAGAAGTCAAAGACTTTAAAAATGCCATTAGCCCTAATAACAATCTCCGCAAATTGGAGCAGATAGCATTGAAACAGCTATCAGAATACAAAGATATAACAATAAGACCCACGGATAAAAGGGGAGCTCTGGTAATACAAGACATCTCAGCCTACAGAAATGAAGCCATGCGGCAATTACGGGACACAAATGTTTATGTACAATTACCTAAAGACCCCAAGATGGAGTACATCCATCTATTCGATTGACTTCTAAAAGAAGGCATTGAAAATGAATGGATTACAAAGGAAACGGCTGCAGCACTTCTAAGCACTAACCCCAAAGTACCGCTTTTCTACACGATCCCAAAGCTGCATAAGGACATACACAACCCGCCTGGCAGGCCAATCGTTTCGGCTAGAGATTCCCTGTTCTACGCTACGGCTAAGTATTTGGACTACTTCCTACAACCTTTAGTACAAAAGGAAAGCACCTACCTAAAGGATACAAACACATTTCTTGATAAACTGAGAAAATTCACCAATTTACCCTTGAACTACTACCTTTGCACAGCTGACGTAGTCAGCCTTTATACAAACATTCCCATTGATCGTGGAACACAGGCCATGCAACAACTCCTTGAGTCCTCGGATGGGTATGAGGGACCTTGCATCCCTTTCTTTATTCAATTATTGCATATGGCATTGGACAAAAATTACTTTTTATTTGATGGTCTCTTCTTTAAACAGGTACAGGGCTGTGCCATGGGCAGTTGTGTGGCACCAGCCTATGCCAATGCATTTATGTTTCAGGTAGAGAGTAATCTTTTCTTTGCACAAGAGAAATACAAAAGCAAAATACACTTTTACACATGTTTTATAGATGATGTGTTCATCATTTGGGTTAACAGTAGAGAGGAGTTCACAAAGATGATTAATGATATCATCACTCTGGATACCAATATAAAATTCACCTTTGAGATTGATGATAAGAGCATACATTTCCTTGATGTCACCATAACTAAGGATCAAACAGAACTCCATACTAGCCTCTATACAAAACCCACAGATTTCAACACACTCTTGGAAGCAAGCAGCTTCCATCCCCGCTCACTTAATAGAGGCTTACCTTACTCACAATTTCTGCGAGTACACAGAATCTGCAGTAACCCGTTAGATGAGAAAAACATATATGTAAAATGAAACGAGACATAAATTCCTGCAACGGGGATATCAAAATAAAACCCTCATGCAAGATATGGAGAAAGCCCTGGCAGCTCCAAGAAATATTGAACCCAAAACCAATATAGAAACTGCCACAGCACCTGTGGTATGGGTCAATACCTATACTACAGCAAGTACCCTGTTGAATTAAATGGCCAAGACACACTGGCTAATAGTGCAAAAAGATCCCAACCTCACCTCCCTTAATAACAGACCGTTAATGACATGTTACAAGAGGGGGAGAAAAATAAAAGATCACATTATGCACACTGACATAACTGGATACAACCCAGCACCGGAGAAGCATTTCCTCACCAAAAAAATGGGGGTTTATAAATGTGTGGGATGTACAACTTGTACATATCTGGAGACAGGTGACAGTTTCCATTACCCACACAGTGGCAAAAAAATACCCATTAAACATGTTTTAACCTGTAGTACAACCCATGTGATATACTACATTAAGTGCCCGTGCGCACTTATGTATATAGGTTAAACTACAACCCAATTCAAGGAACATATGGCGCAACACAGAAGTGCCCTACATAAAATCTTGTCCGGAAAAATGGTAGACCAGCCGGTAGCTAAACATTTTAAAGAAAGGGGCCATACACTAGCGCAACTATAAAATCATAGATCACATCCCCCCTAACCTTAGAGGGGTGATCAAAACAGGATGCTTTTGCAAAGAGAAGCGAGATGGATATCTCAGCTTAACTCAGTACACCCGAGAGGTCTCAATGAGCACTTATCCTTTGCGTGCTTCCTCTAATCTACATATAGTAAATATGTTGCCATTCACTGTTATACTGTATCTAACACTAGTGCATACACATATTATATAAATATGTTTATTATTGCACAGTTTCATTATGCTTTAATCCTTTGTTGTATATGACTTAATTGCCTCAATGCTAATTAATTGCATATAATGTAAATTTGTTATGCGATCCCAGCGGGGAGACTGACATTTATCATGCCGTGCTGTAAAACATGTACGGTTTTGTCGTTATTGTATTTTCACTAGAAATTATGTAATATATGATTATACACAATTTATTTTTTTGACTGCACATGTAAATACTGTTTCAATTATATGTTGACCCTGCGCAGGTCATTCTTTACACAAGTTGATGGCTGGCAATGATGTTGCATCCACAGGTGAGGCGGCTCACTGTTGATGATGTCATCACTTGGCGGGACAACTCCCCCCTTCCCACGAGATGAACACTGTATATAAGTACCTTGCACTGTATTAACTGTATTCCTGATGAAGGTTTATTGAAATAAACCGAAACGTAGAAATTTGCACTTACAACAAGTGTCACTTCTTTATTTGAAAACCTGAGAGTGCTGCTCATCCAGCAATGATATATATATATATACACACACACACCACCAGTCGACCCGGCACAGCCACAAACTTTCTGCAAAATCCAGCGGGTGCCCGCATGACGCAAATGCGTGACATACAAGAGATAAATAATGCAGCACTCCAGCTTTCGTGTAGAAAGTCTTTGTTAAAGTGTAAACGACAAGCAACGTTTTTTACAACAGCAACAACAACTGTTTTCATCAGTGTCCCTATTTCAACAACACAGAAGTTGGGAGGTATGCACTATATACACACACACACACACACACACACACACACGTCCCTCACTATATATACTGTACACACACACACACACGTCCCACACTATATATACTGTACACACGCATACATGTCCCACACTATTTATATTGTACACACACATATATCCCTAATCCCACACTATTTATACTGTACACACACATATATCCCACACTATATATACTGTACACACACGTCCCACACTATATATACTGCACACACACATACATGTCCCACACTATTTATACTGTACACACACATATATCCCCCACTATATATACACTGTACACACACATGTCCTACACACACACACACACACACACCTGTACACACACATATATCCCCCCACTATATATACTGTACACACACATGTGTACACACATACATGTCCCACACTATATATATATATATATATATATATATATATATACAGTATATACTGAACACACATACATATCCCACACTATATATACTGTACATACACACATGTCCCAAACTATACATACTGCTGTACACAAATACACACACATATCCCCCAATATATATAATGCACCTCCCACAGTATGATTGAAAGCACAGTCCCAGAATGCACACACTGCTCTTACCGCATTCATTTAAATTTTTTGTGTGCACTGTGCAGTCAATACAGCCGCCGCTCTATGCACCCCTATAAGTCTTTCACTACCTGCCTTCCTCCCGCAGGAGGTGATCGGCCGCTGTCCTCGGCTCCTCACACAGCTGGTTCCTCTCGCAGCTCTGGCTGCAGTTTCCTGGCCGGCGCCAGGCCATCTCTGCCCGACCAGCAAGGCGCGACACCCCTCATCTCCCCGCCCGGCTCCTTACACGCCACCGTCATGGTGCAGGGGAGTGCTTGCTGTCCATGGGGCCCCCCAGCTGCCGGGCCCCATAGCAGCTGCACCCCCTGCACCCACGGTAGTTCCATCACTGCTCGTCAGTGCTGGGCAGCGTGTCTGTCAGCCAATAGCGGCACTTAATTGCCGGACTGAATGTTTGTCAGTTGTCCTAGCAACTGCTTTTCACGTAACTGCACGGCTGGTAATTGCCAAGACATTTGTTTAACTGTTGCCATGGCAACTCCTCTCTCGCTTCTAGATGTCTGCTGACCGTCGCGGCGCCCATATCACCGACAAGCACTGTAACCGTTTATATATGTGCACAATCTATACAATATACAGAACAAAAGTGAAACACTGTGTGCAATACAAACTAGAACCATGTGTAAAACATTATGTGAAAAGAAAATTACAAAACGGCATAAATATAATGGTGAGTATATAACCAATGGATAACGGGGTCAATCTATATATTCTACTTCCATCACTGTGGAGGTGTCATAAAACCAAAAAGACCAAAATGGAGTTTCTTCGCCATGGATGAAGTCACTTCACACATACATATTTGTTAGTTTTAGATAATAACTTTATATATATATATATATATATATATATATATTTTCTTATAAAAAATATCATATAACAAACAATACAATTTTATAGGCGGCCACCTACAACTTCACAAAATAATATAATAATATGATTACATAACCATTTTTATAATCATCCAATTAATAAGCAAATATATCAAATACAATTAATATAAGCCTTGGGATAAAAGTATTATAGTTCTCAGTCCATATATCTAGAATTGGGAAGAGATTACTTCTTTTTAAAAAAAATTGAATAGATCTTTTCTTAAAAAGACTCTAGTAGCCTTTATCTCCAGGTATAGTCCTTTTTTTTTTTTTTCAAATATGTTTATTTGAGTTTTTCAATAATAACATTCAATGACTTATAACAGAGCTTTCAGGTATAGCCAATACATTTGTACAAACACTTGGAGATAGGTCATTTGTGATTGGAACAATTGTAAACATGTTGATCGTAAATATAATGACAATCAGCTGAATTTGTAGCCGTCTTAATATATTGGGATGTGCCAACTGGGGTAATGAAAGGTATCGGAATGGCTATCCTGAGATGATAATATTAGTCTCTAATAGTCATACTTACTTCAAGATCTATATCTATAACATGAAATATGAGTAATGGGAGGGGGAAGGAGTTGGGAGATGGGGGTGGATTGTCAGAGGGGAAAGTAAAGGATAAGGAGGGGGGAGGGGGGGGTTCTGTCTTGTTTGGTTTTTCATTTCGTATTCGTCATTAATATTAATAGTGCAGTCCATCATCACGTCACTCTACCATTTTTGGGGTCAGGCTGTCTCGTGCATTTCTACATCTTGTTTTTCCGCAATGGGGTACCATCGCTTCCAGAAGCCTGATGGGCTAGCCGTGTGCAGCTGAATATCATATCTGTCATAGTTAGCGAGTCGAGTAAGATACTGTGTAAGTAGAGTCAGCGAGGGAGGGTTGTTCAATAGCCAGTTTTTCATGATTAGTTTTTTAGCCACAGTGACTACAATTGTTAGGAATAGAATTGCCTTTCTTTCAGGTATACTAAGTTCCCATACATCAAAATTAGCAAATAGGAGAGGGAATGGGTGTAGCTGCACACTAGTGCCTAGAGTGGAGTAAATGTAATTCACTACTTTGTACCAAAACTTTTTTATCTTTCCACAGGACCATATATTGTGAAATAGAGTCGCTGAACCAGAGGCACATTTTGGTCATCTCCCCGTCTCTTCCTCTACAAAATGTCGTCGCTGTGCCGATGATATATATGCACGGTGTATTATTTTAACGTGCGTTTCCTGTAAAACTGAGGAGCGCAGGATTCAGAGCTTTGTGTCATAGTGTCTGAACAATATGTCTTCTGATGTTATTAAAGGGATGTCTCCAAGCCACTGTTTCCTGGTTTGTTTTTGTAGTTTATTTGCCTTGTGTGATATGTGTATATTATATATGAGTTTAGTTTTAAAATTGGGTTTGGTGAATGTCTCCAACAGGGGGTAAAGTTTGTTTTGTGGGTTTGGTTCCGCTGAGAGCAAGGGGGTAGGGATGTCACGTAAAGTAGCAACTGCATCATTGGGAAGACAGCTCGAGCATTCAGATCAAATTGTGTTTTCAGCTGTGTAAAGATTTTTAATTGTCCTCCTGGGTCAAAGACTTGTGAGGTCATCTTTAGGCCTTTATTATATATTTGTCGGAATGCCGAACGGTCTATCCCTGGGGTAAACATTGGATTGCCTCCAATCGGTAGCCATTTGGTGTGGAGTGGGGAATGTCCCCGTAATTTGCAAGTGTGCCACCATGCGTCATAGGTGTCTCGAAAGAGTAAGTGTTGTGTCAGATGTTTGGGAATTTTTGCCTTAGGTGTGTGCAGGAGTGCCCCTGGTGAGAATGGGTGAAAAAGTGCGCAATCTAATTTATATATGGTGAAGTTACTGGATTCCAATAGCCAATCCATAGCATATCTGGTTAATAGTGCCCTAGAGTATAGCATTAGATTGGGGAATCCCAGGCCTCCCTCCGACTTCTGCATCTGCAGTTTGGCCAACGATATCCGTGGCTTACTTGCTTTCCATATGAATTTAGTGCATACACTCATCAGCGTTTTGATATCTGAACTGACGATTTTGCAAGGCAATAATTGTAAGATATAAATTAACCTAGGGAGAATTATGGTTTTTATAATCTCGATCCTGAGATAGTGGGAGATCTTGCCATACTTCCATTTAGGGATAGTGGATAGGGATAGTGGGAGATCTTGCCATACTTCCATTTGTTGTTTTGCTTTCGCAATGGCAGGGGTAATATTGGCTTTGTATAAATTTTCTGGTTTGTTAGTTATCTGGACCCCTAGGTATTTTATTTGGGAAGATTGGAGCTTAATTGTCTTCAGCTCTAATGAGGATGAGAAATCTGGTGGGGGGCCCCGCAGTGTAAGTAGCTCTGACGTTAACTTTGTATCCGGAAAAGGTGCTGACATGCTGTATTATGGCCATAGCCGTAGGGATGGAATGTTCCGGATGTGAGAGAAAAAGGAGCATGTCGTCAGCAAAGAGGGATACCCTCATGTCCACACCGCCCACACACACTCCCTGGTATAGTGGGGATTCTCTCAAAGCCACTGCCAGAGGTTCCAGAGCTAGTGCGAAGAGCAGCGGGGACATGGGGCACCCCTGTCGCGTGCCGCGCAGAATTGGGAAAGGTTCCGAAATGCTCCCATTACATAGGATCCTTGAGGAGGAGCCCGAATATAATGTTGATAACCAGTTTACAAATGTTTCTGGAAAGCCAAACTTTCTCAGGGTGTGGAAAAGGTGATCCCAGTGTACCATGTCGAAGGCCTTTTCTGCGTCCAAGGATAAAATCGCTTTTGGCATATTCGACACGGCACACTGGGAATCACACACCACAGAGAGGACCCGCCTTATATTAGTGACAGGCTGCCTCCCCATCACAAAGCCCGTTTGGTCTGGGTGCACTAAACCTGGGATAATTACTTTGAGGCGTTGTGCTAAAATTTTAGTTAAGAGCTTGTAATCAAGATTAAGCAGGGATATTGGCCTGTAGGAGGCGGGGTCTGAGAGATCCCTTCCCGGCTTGGGGAGGACCCGTATGTTGGCCATGTTAAATTCATTTGGGATTTTAGGGGCCTTCAATATTGAGTTAAAAACTTTCACTAGGCATGGGGCTATCTTGTGGTTTAATAGTTTATAGTATTCTGACGTAAAACAGTCAGGGCCCGGAGCCTTTTGGGGCTTTAGTTTAGTTATGGCCTCTTGCACCTCCTGGAGCGAGATGTCTTTGACAAGATTTACGTTTCCCTCTGCTGACAGTTGGGGTACCATTAAATTATCCCAGAAGGTCTCGCTCTCAGCGGTGTTTGAGTGGGGGTCTGAGTATAAGTTTTTGTAGAAGTTTTTTAATATGTGGGCTATTTCCTTATTTGATGTTGTTTTGGTGGTGTCTGTTTTTTTCTGGGGATGAATGATAGTGGGGGATCTCTGGCCCTGTAGGAGGTTTGACATACGTTTTCCTGACTTATTGCCATATTTATGGAATCTGAATTCCTTCTTAAAGGAGTACCATGATTCCATTTTCGAGATCAACTTTTCATAATAACTTCTAGCCTGCACATAGGTGTTTTTATTGGGAATGGTAGGGGATGTTTTGAACGCTTGAAATGAAGAAGTCAATTTGGATTGGGCTTCCAAGTAGTTTTTTGCATCTTTTCTTTTTTGGGAGGCCGAGATGGACATAATTTCTCCTCTTATGGTCGCTTTAGAGGCCTGCCAGTATAATATAGGGTAGAAGAAAAGGATAGAGGAAGGTCTGCACTAGGTGGGATTGTGTAATTCAAGTAGGATAGAGAAGTAGATGTTGGATGAAGATATATGAACTGACACAACGATTAGAGACTAATTTCTAAGAATAGCATTACATGCAGGTTTATGGCAATAGCCTTGACCTGACTGCTGTAATGGTCAGTGGTGCACCCCCGAGTGGAGTATAAGTTTAACAGGGAAAACAAAAGAAAAGAAACTCGGGTGGGGTGCACTCTTAATACCTTAATCACTAAAGTTATTCAATAAAGATTTTAAACTATTTTTTATTGTGCTTTTTTTAATATTATTTGCTGAGTGATTATTAAATTAATAGCTAAAACTGCTGACTAATCAGATGTTAATTTTATACTGGCGATATGTTAGTTTTTTGCAGGATTTTAATCCAATTGACATGTGCAAACATCCATCAATTATGAGTGTAAAAACTGGCCGTCATACATCCTTTATGCCCTTATCCAAAAGGCAATGTCAATGCAGTCTCAATTAATTTTGAGATAAGGATTATAATCATTGGCCAGCATAACTCAAAGTTTCAAAGAAATAGATGATGAAAGAACACATGTCAAATAAAACAATTTTTTGCAATTCTATTTACATATATACATATTGTACTGCTTTTTCAATCATAGAAAAATACCTTAACTGGCATCTAATACAATTTAGCAACACTTTTAACTATGTGGCAGACCTGCTGTCACACATTGTAACAAGTCCTTTGCTTTTAGATGGTAAGGGTTAATAGGTTAATTATCCTAGATCTTTTTAAGAAATGTTATTTTTTGGAGCGGCTATGGTTTTTTAATGCTAATTATTAAGTCCTCCTGCAGCTACAAATTGGTCTGTGTGTGCATCATATATTCCTGTAAATTAAAGTACAGCAAAAAAAGGGGCAGCGCAGACATAAATCAAAATAACTTGATAAATACTATTTGGATGCTGTGCTGGATGTCAATGTGCCCACACCCGCAGTTCACCTTCAGCAATTAGCGCACACCATAAATGTTTTAAATGCCATATGTGGAAGAGAGGAACACAAAAGGAAAAACCCAGACCAAAATCAAAAGAGTCGCTGTCAACTATACCTCTCTAATTAGCGGAGCAGCCTTACTGGATTTAATAAATTTCAAGAATTTGCTCATAGAGTCAGATAGAAAACATACCTCATATATTCACATTGAGCAAGCGCATCACAGAGGAGCATTGCCAAAAACCAAAGTTGTCAGAGAATGCTGTTCAAGTATAGTTCTGAATAAATCACCTATAGCTGTACTTTAAGCCTGATACATCTCACAAGTCCCAAAGCATGGTATATAAAGGGGAGAGAAAATATACAGCGTGTGTGCAGCACCAGAATTAATTGCACAGGTTTGCCGTTTAAAGCAGAAAATCACACAGCTATAGACATATCTTAAGCCTGATACATCTCACAAGCCCCAAAACATGGCATGTATAGGGGAGAGAAAATATACAGCGTATGTATGGCAAAAGGATTAGTTACACAAGTTTGCCGTTAAAGTAGAAAATCACAGACTAGATGCCAGGAAAAATTAAGCAAATAACGCTAAACTGTGCAGTACATTAATGAATAAATAAATAAAAAAGTGCACCGAAGGATCACTGTCCCGTGCCAGAAAACCAGCTGACTGGCCAGCACATAGGGAGAGGAACCCTCGTTACCTATCCTGCAAGCGGTGAGGTCTCCTGGAGCCACTGACGGGTTCTTTGAATTTTCGTACAGGGAGACACTCAGGCGGTCACGTGTGCACACGTGACCGAACGTTGTGACGCGCGTTTCGCCGGAGCTTGATCACACAGGCAGCGTATTGCAGCTGCTCTGTTGTGAAACTTTATAGTGGTGACTATCCAATCAAAACTGCGTCTATAATTTATAAGACACAGCTGCTCCATTGCTAATGCATGGCATGTCACCGTACTATTTGCAAATAAACGAAGTTTTTATGCTGGGGTTTATTTTAACACACCTACATGATTTAAAGGTACACACCCTTTTTAAGAAAAACGTGAAAAACTTCTTTTTATTGTAAATTTTTTATATTTTGAGTTTTTTTAAGATAATTTATTATTATTATATATATGTTTATTTAATAATATTTCTGTTTTTTAATATTTTTGTATTTTTATTTTTTATTTTATTTTTTGATTTCCAGAAGTGTATATAGAAATATTATTTTTTCTATTTACCATTGTGATTTTACTGTATAATCCTATCTTAGCCCAGGCAAGACCCCTTATCTATTACTGCGATATTTAAGGTGATTGCTATTATCATATTAATTTGCAATGTTTTATGTATGATTTTTAGGGATGCATCATTCCATCCAAGTGGACATGCATTCCCACATATATCAATACCTTACTATTTATACTTAGGAGTATGCGGTTCAACACCATTTGCAATGCATATTCTCAAAGCAATTTTTAAGAAGATCCTATTGTTGCCATCATTGATACTCATATGCATACAAATGGTGAGCTCCGCAATTTCTAGTACTACTTCTTTGCCCTTCCCATATCCATATGTGCCCATTACAGTAGTGATGTATATTGAATACATATTAAGAGACAAACTTTAATGTTGTCAAATATAAGTGATACAGTGCCCATGAGCACAAAATAAAAGAATAAGAAAAAGGGAGGAATTGATTAATAAATGTGTAAAAGCGTGAATAAATCCTAAAATAATAGTGCCAATACTTTAATACCACACTGTGAAAAGAAGGGGGAAAAAGAAAAAACAGTTGGAAAAGAAAAGAAAGAGAAAAGGAAAAAAAGCAAAGAGTGAAAAAGGGAGTGGAGGAAGAGGGGAAAAGGGGAAGAGGAATTTGAGAAGAAGAAGATTATTGAAAATTGTGAATAAATATATATATATGCTATGGTGTATTCTGGGTCTATTAGGAATGGGAAGTGGTAAGGAGACTTAGGGGGAGAATAATTAGCCCCATGTTAGGTACTGTTTTACAATATTAATATGTCGCTACATAATATAGGGTGGATAGTCATGTGGCCTCAAGTTTTAGATGAAATTAAATTAAATTTAAATTAGAGAGCTAAGATATGAAATTAAATATGAGATTACGAGATATAGTACAGACCTGTCCAATGATATAATCTAAATGGGATTCTGGCTGATTTAACTGGTGGAGGAACCTGGACGTACGGTTAGAGCAGATGTATTGAATGAAATTATGAGAGGAATACGCCATAATTGATGTGTTCATTCATTCCGGTGGGATTAAGTGTACCCAACTCAAATGTCCATTGACTTTCTTTTTTGAGTAGGGCTTGCATGAGATCGCCACCTCTAATGCCAAGACCAATTTTCTCCAACCCACAGACCTGGAAAGCAAAGGACTTGTTACAATGTGTGACAGCAGGTCTGCCACATAGTTAAAAGTGTTGCTAAATTGTATTAGATGCCAGTTAAGGTATTTTTCTATGATTGAAAAAGCAGTACAATATGTATATATGTAAATAGAATTGCAAAAAATTGTTTTATTTGACATGTGTTCTTTCATCATCTATTTCTTTGAAACTTTGAGTTATGCTGGCCAATGATTATAATCCTTATCTCAAAATTAATTGAGACTGCATTGACATTGCCTTTTGGATAAGGGCATAAAGGATGTATGACGGCCAGTTTTTACACTCATAATTGATGGATGTTTGCACATGTCAATTGGATTAAAATCCTGCAAAAAACTAACATATCGCCAGTATAAAATTAACATCTGATTAGTCAGCAGTTTTAGCTATTAATTTAATAATCACTCAGCAAATAATATTAAAAAAAGCACAATAAAAAATAGTTTAAAATCTTTATTGAATAACTTTAGTGATTAAGGTATTAAGAGTGCACCCCACCCGAGTTTCTTTTCTTTTGTTTTCCCTGTTAAACTTATACTCCACTCGGGGGTGCACCACTGACCATTACAGCAGTCAGGTCAAGGCTATTGCCATAAACCTGCATGTAATGCTATTCTTAGAAATTAGTCTCTAATTGTTGTGTCAGTTCATATATCTTCATCCAACATCTACTTCTCTATCCTACTTGAATTACACAATCCCACCTAGTGCAGACCTTCCTCTATCCTTTTCTTCTAGTTAATACGCATTGGCTGGAACACCAGCTTTCTAGAGGGACACTTAGCACAGGGATCAGGGACAAGAGAATAGCTTGAGATATATCTCTCTCTTGAGACCTCAAGCTTACTCACTATATTAAAGAATTTCTTCTGCTGAGAAGTGAATCTAAACTTATATCATCAGGCAAAAATGAGTTTCAATTTGAGGCAGGAATTGACCACCCGTAGAAAAACGATGGAGAACTTGGATGAGATCTTTCCAAGCGAGATCCAGACCAGTGATCCTCATACTAGTTGGGAGGATGACTTCTTTAAATTAAAATCTATTCTACAGAAGCAGACCAGGACTTCCTGGGATCTAACAACCCTAGAAAATTATATAAAAAATAAAATAGTGCCCAGAGGACTCCGCCCAAGAGTCTTCCCTGCGTTTGAGCTTATAAGTGATAACCTTAAAAAAGAATGGGAGAATTCCCTGCTCAAATGCTCGATGGAATTACTCCAAATACTGGTAAAACATGATAATCTAGTACTGGAGGAAAGTGAGAGGGACCTGGAGGAAGTGAGTAAGAAACTCGAGCTATGGGAAAAGGACAGTCAGTTTCAGAAGTGTTTTGAGAAAAATAAAGAAGATCTGAAAAATTATGAACAGACGATTATAGACCGCAAAAAAAGTAAATTTGCACGAGATATGAAAGACTTTTCATCAGGTCGAATATTTAAATGGAACAGCAGACCCAGAACCCCGTTCAGGAAGAACATACAGGAGCAATACTCCTCTTCTGATTTAGATACTACAGCTGGTGAGAGCAGTGACCCCGAAAGAGAACAACAAGGGGTGTATCAGAGAGGAGGCCCAATTTACAACCAGCATTTTTTAGGCGACAGTCAGGCCGTAAGACCAAAGCCCAAACGGGGAAGAGGCAGACGAGGCGCGGGAGCGGAAGACTTAAGAGGACAGCAGCAATGGGATGCGACACCTCAGCAACGCTATCCTGTCAGGACAACACGGAGACGCTGACCCCGCAAGTGACCACAATCCTCCCTCCTTCTTCTATGAACATTGTGCATAGGAGTCACGCTGACCAGATAAATTCTATATCTCCTAACTCGTCTGTACAAAAATTAAAAGTGATAAATCTCTCTACACATGAGCTGAATGACACCCAAAGAGATATTCTTGAAAAAGGACTGTCATTTTCCCCTTCACAGCATTTTGAGAGATTCAAGTGGGAACGTGATCTAAAGTTGTTTTGCAGAAAATTGATGTTAACCAAAATATTTGAGAAAGTGGATACAGAGGTGGATCAATCCCCATCATCTTTGGGAATGACCGAACAAGAACAGGAAGCACTATTGGCACTGGAAGAATTGGATACAGGACTGATGACCAGTTCTCAACTACCTATTCCAAGCACCAGTAGACCACAAGTCCAACCGAAATCCACCTTCTTCCCAAATGACACCAGTAGCCCAGAAATCCAAATATTCATGAAGTCTGTCTCCTCTGAACTTGATCACCTTCATTGTAATCAACACCGTTATTTTACTAAATCTAACATCAGCGCACAAGAACGTAAGGCTATAAAAGAAATACGCGACTGGCAAGACATCTTGGTGAAACCAAGCGATAAGGGCGGAAATGTTGTATTGTGGAGTAAGGATAAATACCTGAAGGAGGCCTATCGTCAACTAAATGATGCAGCATGTTATAGATCTACTCTATTTAGCCCTATGGAGAATTACAAGCTGCAATATCACAGAATTCTTGACGTGGCCAAATCAGAAGGAACCATTACGGTCAAAGAACATCAATATCTACAATGCAACAATCCAGTCATGCCTACCTTCTATATGCTGCCGAAGGTGCACAAGAGGATCGAAGATCCCCCGGGAAGGCCGATTGTTTCGGGGAATGGCGGACTCACAGAAAAGGCCTGCACATTCCTCGATCTACATCTGAGACATTTTGTCCTCAATCTTCCTTCTTTTGTGCAGGACACATCCGATGTCCTACGACGACTTCATGATATCACCCTGGATGATAATCATTTCCTGGTCTCACTGGATGTAGAAGCTCTCTACACCTCTATCAACCATGATCAAGGCATAGAGGCGGTCAGATATTATATGGATACAGCTAGACAGGAACCATTCCAACAGTTCCTGATCAAATTGTTACAGTTTATCCTATATCATAATATCTTTACATTCAACGACCGATTTTATCTACAGGTGAGGGGCACAGCTATGGGGGCGGCTTGTGCCCCCACCTATGCCAACATATTTTTGGGTCAATGGGAGCGAGAAACAGTCTTCAGTGAGGAGAATGAGATATACACCTCACATGTCGCGATGTGGCTGAGGTACATCGACGACATTTTCCTAATATGGGAAGGTGATGAAATACTGCTTCTCAGCTTCATACAAAAATTGAACATCAATAATCTCAATCTTCGTCTGACTCATACTATCAGCCAACAAGAACTGGCATTTTTAGATCTAAAAATATACAAAGACGAAGATAACAAAATAGCAACTCAACTTTACAGAAAGGATACGGCCACCAATACGTTATTACATCAGACCAGTGCACATTTTCCCCCCACAGTCGAGAACATCCCCAAAGGGGAGTTCTTGCGATTAAGAAGAAACTGCTCAGGGGAACAACAATTTAAAGCACAAAGCCAAGAACTCACCCATCGACTTCGTGAACGGGGCTATAGCCATACCTCTATCAAAAAAGCCATGAGAAATGCCCTGAAGTTGGATCGAGAAACTTTAATCTTCCCTCAAAATAAGAAGAAAACCAAAGATCCAACCATTCGTTTTGTAGGTGATTTTTGTCAAGAGTGGCGGACCATCAAGGACATAATACAGAGACATTGGTCCACCCTGATGTTGGACACGACACTGGCACGCAAGTTGGGCCCTAAAGTGTCTATGAGTTGGCGTAGAGCCAAGAATCTAAAAGATCGTCTGGTAAATAGTCACTTTACAAGAACAGCGCCACCACAGAACCGCATAAAAGGCACTTACCCTTGTGGGCAGTGCAAGGCATGCCAATTCATGACAAAACGCGACACCATCACCGATAGATTTGGCAAACTCATACAATTACATGATTACATCAATTGTAAAACAGAAGGAGTGGTGTATTGCATCTTTTGTGGTTGTGGTCAAAGATATGTCGGTATGACGACACGTCCCCTCAAATATAGGGTCCTGGAACATGTAGGGACCATCCGGAATGGGACAACGGATTTGAGAAACCACAAGAAGATAACATCAGTCGCAAGGCATTTTGTGACAAAGCACGGAAGCTCCTTGAAAGATTTCCAGGTCTGTGGGTTGGAGAAAATTGGTCTTGGCATTAGAGGTGGCGATCTCATGCAAGCCCTACTCAAAAAAGAAAGTCAATGGACATTTGAGTTGGGTACACTTAATCCCACCGGAATGAATGAACACATCAATTATGGCGTATTCCTCTCATAATTTCATTCAATACATCTGCTCTAACCGTACGTCCAGGTTCCTCCACCAGTTAAATCAGCCAGAATCCCATTTAGATTATATCATTGGACAGGTCTGTACTATATCTCGTAATCTCATATTTAATTTCATATCTTAGCTCTCTAATTTAAATTTAATTTAATTTCATCTAAAACTTGAGGCCACATGACTATCCACCCTATATTATGTAGCGACATATTAATATTGTAAAACAGTACCTAACATGGGGCTAATTATTCTCCCCCTAAGTCTCCTTACCACTTCCCATTCCTAATAGACCCAGAATACACCATAGCATATATATATATTTATTCACAATTTTCAATAATCTTCTTCTTCTCAAATTCCTCTTCCCCTTTTCCCCTCTTCCTCCACTCCCTTTTTCACTCTTTGCTTTTTTTCCTTTTCTCTTTCTTTTCTTTTCCAACTGTTTTTTCTTTTTCCCCCTTCTTTTCACAGTGTGGTATTAAAGTATTGGCACTATTATTTTATGATTTATTCACGCTTTTACACATTTATTAATCAATTCCTCCCTTTTTCTTATTCTTTTATTTTGTGCTCATGGGCACTGTATCACTTATATTTGACAACATTAAAGTTTGTCTCTTAATATGTATTCAATATACATCACTACTGTAATGGGCACATATGGATATGGGAAGGGCAAAGAAGTAGTACTAGAAATTGCGGAGCTCACCATTTGTATGCATATGAGTATCAATGATGGCAACAATAGGATCTTCTTAAAAATTGCTTTGAGAATATGCATTGCAAATGGTGTTGAACCGCATACTCCTAAGTATAAATAGTAAGGTATTGATATATGTGGGAATGCATGTCCACTTGGATGGAATGATGCATCCCTAAAAATCATACATAAAACATTGCAAATTAATATGATAATAGCAATCACCTTAAATATCGCAGTAATAGATAAGGGGTCTTGCCTGGGCTAAGATAGGATTATACAGTAAAATCACAATGGTAAATAGAAAAAATAATATTTCTATATACACTTCTGGAAATCAAAAAATAAAATAATAAAAAATAAAAATACAAAAATATTAAAAAACAGAAATATTATTAAATAAACATATATATAATAATAAATTATCTTAAAAAAACTCAAAATATAAAAAATTTACAATAAAAAGAAGTTTTTCACGTTTTTCTTAAAAAGGGTGTGTACCTTTAAATCATGTAGGTGTGTTAAAATAAACCCCAGCATAAAAACTTCGTTTATTTGCAAATAGTACGGTGACATGCCATGCATTAGCAATGGAGCAGCTGTGTCTTATAAATTATAGACGCAGTTTTGATTGGATAGTCACCACTATAAAGTTTCACAACAGAGCAGCTGCAATACGCTGCCTGTGTGATCAAGCTCCGGCGAAACGCGCGTCACAACGTTCGGTCACGTGTGCACACGTGACCGCCTGAGTGTCTCCCTGTACGAAAATTCAAAGAACCCGTCAGTGGCTCCAGGAGACCTCACCGCTTGCAGGATAGGTAACGAGGGTTCCTCTCCCTATGTGCTGGCCAGTCAGCTGGTTTTCTGGCACGGGACAGTGATCCTTCGGTGCACTTTTTTATTTATTTATTCATTAATGTACTGCACAGTTTAGCGTTATTTGCTTAATTTTTCCTGGCATCTAGTCTGTGATTTTCTACTTTAACGGCAAACTTGTGTAACTAATCCTTTTGCCATACATACGCTGTATATTTTCTCTCCCCTATACATGCCATGTTTTGGGGCTTGTGAGATGTATCAGGCTTAAGATATGTCTATAGCTGTGTGATTTTCTGCTTTAAACGGCAAACCTGTGCAATTAATTCTGGTGCTGCACACACGCTGTATATTTTCTCTCCCCTTTATATACCATGCTTTGGGACTTGTGAGATGTATCAGGCTTAAAGTACAGCTATAGGTGATTTATTCAGAACTATACTTGAACAGCATTCTCTGACAACTTTGGTTTTTGGCAATGCTCCTCTGTGATGCGCTTGCTCAATGTGAATATATGAGGTATGTTTTCTATCTGACTCTATGAGCAAATTCTTGAAATTTATTAAATCCAGTAAGGCTGCTCCGCTAATTAGAGAGGTATAGTTGACAGCGACTCTTTTGATTTTGGTCTGGGTTTTTCCTTTTGTGTTCCTCTCTTCCACATATGGCATTTAAAACATTTATGGTGTGCGCTAATTGCTGAAGGTGAACTGCGGGTGTGGGCACATTGACATCCAGCACAGCATCCAAATAGTATTTATCAAGTTATTTTGATTTATGTCTGCGCTGCCCTTTTTTTGCTGTACTTTAATTTACAGGAATATATGATGCACACACAGACCAATTTGTAGCTGCAGGAGGACTTAATAATTAGCATTAAAAAACCATAGCCGCTCCAAAAAATAACATTTCTTAAAAAGATCTAGGATAATTAACCTATTAACCCTTACCATCTAAAAGCAAAGGACTTGTTACAATGTGTGACAGCAGGTCTGCCACATAGTTAAAAGTGTTGCTAAATTGTATTAGATGCCAGTTAAGGTATTTTTCTATGATTGAAAAAGCAGTACAATATGTATATATGTAAATAGAATTGCAAAAAATTGTTTTATTTGACATGTGTTCTTTCATCATCTATTTCTTTGAAACTTTGAGTTATGCTGGCCAATGATTATAATCCTTATCTCAAAATTAATTGAGACTGCATTGACATTGCCTTTTGGATAAGGGCATAAAGGATGTATGACGGCCAGTTTTTACACTCATAATTGATGGATGTTTGCACATGTCAATTGGATTAAAATCCTGCAAAAAACTAACATATCGCCAGTATAAAATTAACATCTGATTAGTCAGCAGTTTTAGCTATTAATTTAATAATCACTCAGCAAATAATATTAAAAAAAGCACAATAAAAAATAGTTTAAAATCTTTATTGAATAACTTTAGTGATTAAGGTATTAAGAGTGCACCCCACCCGAGTTTCTTTTCTTTTGTTTTCCCAGTATAATATAGGGTCCTGATCTAGCGTTTCGCTGTTATGGGAGTGGTAGAAGTCCCAGGTGTTCAGTATTTTCTCTTGTAATTTGCCTGACGATGCCAACGCTGATGGACAGCGCCAGGAAATATAAGATTGTTGTTCCCTGGTTAGTCTGAGTTTAAACCATACCACAGCGTGGTCTGATAGGGTTATTGGCTCTATGTTTACTTCTTCTATATTAGGGAGAAAATTGGCTGACATGAGTATGTAATCTATTCTTGCCAGCTGACCAGTAGAGGCCGATAGACATGTAAATTCCTTTTCAGTAGGGTTAGCCATCCGCCATATGTCTAGCAGCTGCAGCTGATCCGCTACAGCCTGCACTCCGAGTTTATGGAGCTTGGGTCTTCTGGAGTTTAGTATTTGTCTATCTAAGATGTGGGAGGATATTTAGTTGAAGTCCCCTCCCAAAATGATTGGGGTCCCAAGGTGAGGTGTGAGTAGTGTGATTACCTTTATTTATTTATTTATTAACAGTTTCTTATATAGCGCACACAGATTCCGCAGCGCTTCTTTAGAAAGAATGGCTTAGAGTACACGTTTGGTGCATATATGTTCATACACATGAAAGACTGTTATTCATATTTCAGTTGACACAGTAGATATCTACCCTCGGGGTCAGCGACCACATCTGATACCGTTATAGGCAAGTGCGATTTCACCAGCACTGCCAGGCCTCTGGCCTTAGAATTGTAGGGGGCCGCCGCCAGCCCAGCGAGCCCAGTTTCACTGATTCTGATACAGTCAGATGTGTCTCTTGGAGGAGAGCCACATCTAGTCGCAATTTGTTAAGGTACAATAATATTTGTTTGCGCTTTCTGGGGGAGTTAATAACCCCTATGTTCCAGCTTCCCAGCTTAAGAGCCTTTACCGTATCTCAGGGAGAATAACACAACATAGCCCATTAAGACAAGTGTCTGAGTGGGTGGAGACATCTTACTGGACCTATAGTAAGTTCGCACATGCACTGAATATATGAGGTAAGCGAATAAGTGACCATTATAGACATGTAAGGGGAGGTGAGAGGGATAAAGTGGGGGTGGGGGGGGGAAATAACAAAATACTAGTAGAATTCAACTTCCTTGGTTTAACACGACAATTTTGGATCCACATAATCCAACATCAAAATGGAGAGGCCTGACTCCTAAGGTCGGCCGCCCATATTAGTAAACTAACATAACATCAACCGTATAACTTCTTTTTTTTTTCTGACTTTATCAATGTCAGAGTCCAGCAACAAAAAAGGGGTATCTGGTGGAGAGAAAGATGCACAAATACTTCTGTGCAGGCCTGGGGGGTTGAGACCCAGGCGTCTGGATGTGTAACATATATATATTGGGCAGTTTGTTACCATTACCGCCAACATTTCCCCATGCAAGAATTTCCTGGATAAACTAGCCATACACCACGGGGATCAGTCACATGTAATTTGGCATCAGGTTTCACAGATCGTCTGGCAGCTTGTGAGGGCTTGTGTGTGGGACGTTGTAATCTGGGAGATGGTGAAGCAAGCGAGTCCCCAGGAAAGTCATAATGGTGCTGAAGCGTGTCTGGCAGCTGTAATGTCCTCTATTGTGATGCTGAGGTTCACCCATAAATAGTGTGAGACCTCAAGTCACAGTCTGACATGCAGGGGTTATTGAGTTCCTTTAAATATGCCTCGGCGTCATGGACTGACAGGAAGTCTTTGAACTGCGAACCCTCAAAAAGCCTGAGCCTTGCTGGGTATAGAAGAGCAAACTTTCTGCCGTCTTGTATTAATTTGGTGCACAGGGGGGAGAAATCCTCCCTTGCCTTAGTCAACTCCGCAGAGTAATCCTGGAAAAGTAATATCTTCTGCCCTTCCCATACGATATCACGCTTATTTCTGGACACCGCCCAAAACAGCTCTTTATGCAAGTAATTTAAAGTTTTAAAGATCACCGCACGCGGCCGTGCGCCCTCTTGTGGTCTCAGGGGGCCAAGTCTGTGGGCTCTCTCAATCACGAGATCATTGCACCTGTCTTGTATTTTTAAAATGGTGGGGAGCGTGATTTTAATAAAATCGTATAGTTCTTGCCCCTTGATTGCCTCTGGGAGCCCCACTATTCTCATATTATTCCGTCTGGACCTGTTTTCAAGGTCTTGGACCTTGTTTTGGAGTTGTTGAATAGTCTTAGTGTGGTCCTCTGTAGTTTTCTTAATCTCAAATACCTCTGCAAACGTTTCTCCCACTCTCTGCTCTGTTTCCAGGACCCTTTTTTGCAGCTGCGCTAACTGTTTGTTTGTTAATCTCTGCGGTTTGTTTTTCCAGCAGTGGGCTAACAGCAGCTCTCACTGCTGTGATTAGGTCTCCATATAATACAGGAGCTGTGGGGTCTGGGCCGGGAGCTGAGAGCAGTGGGTCCCGCGCATTCTGCATGGGTGTAGGGGCAATACTGGGGGTGCTGCCTTTACCTGAGTGTCCGCTGATACCTGGTCATCGTCATCCGATGCCTCAGTGCTGTGTACAGGGGATTCAATGAGAGGGTGCGCTGGCGGTGTCAGGCGGCGCCATCTTGGATTTTTTCTCTCTCTTCTCTTTCTCACGCAGCTCTTGGTGCTGGGCATGACAGTAAGATATCTGTCCATGCAGCGCCGGTGTTCCGCCGGCTCCTGGTGTGGTTTGCGGGCTGATGTGGAGGCTTTACGTCTTGTAAATGGTGATATGGGCGGTCAATGCAGGGGAGCCAGCTCTCCTAGCTGCTGCTCATGGAGCTGCCGGAACCGGAAGTCAGGTATAGTCCTTTTAATTAAAGGTATATTGCAAGTTTTGTAATGTCTATATTCAAATTGGGCACAAATGACACAATAAATGGTATATGTGCACAGCAGCGTGCCTGTGATAAGTTTTTGGGCAAACAACTTGGTGATGGGTAATTGTGCACAGCGGTGCGTCTCTCACCTGCACACACTGTGCGTTGGTATCAGCGCCGATATGGAGTGTCCCTCCGGTGAGCGGGTTGGTTGGGGAGGACGCCGCATAGATGTTTGGGGCTGGCATATCACTCACCCATGTAGTTGGACCGGACGGCTAGCGCTGCTCTCACCTGCGCTGCCGTATCTCCTCACTCTCACCAGAGTTCTCTTGGCGGCTTGGGAAACGTGATGACGTGGAGCCTGATCCGTGATTCTCCCAATCAGATGGTGCTTGTAATAATATGCACAGGAGACTTGCAGATCTTATGTGACGGAGTCCAGGCAAATGATTCCAATTTTTCCAAAGAAAAGGCTGTTAGGGCGATATGCGTTAGTGGTCTACCCAGCTAACAGCCTTTTATATATATATAAAAGTTATTATCTAAAACTAACAAAAATGTGTGTGTGAAGTGACTTCATCCATGGTGCAAATAGACATTTAAAACAGCGCAGAAACTCCATTTTGGTCTTTTTGGTTTTCTTTTGGATCTGTTTGGGGCCTGTACCTCATTGGGTCGGGCACTAGGCAGATTAAGTGTACCTGCACTGGTACACGTGGGATAACTGCAGCTAGAATATAGACATCATATTTTGAAAATTATTACATCTGTATATATATATATATATATATTTTTTCTGATTCAATAATTAGCGCCCAATCCACTACTAGCAATCTAGTGTTTTTTTTTTTGAGGTGTCATAATAGCACCGCACTTTAATTTCATAATTGAGCTGACTCAATCTATTGTTAACTGCGCTCATCTGATATTATCAAAATATGTCCCCCTACACTGATGTACTAGTTATCATGATGTTAACCAATTAAGTGCTACATCTGTATTTAGATAAGCACATTAAGACCCGATGACTCATTTAGCCCTTTGGGGCTCATGGTGTCCAACCTTAAAATCCAATGTGACTCCTTCTGTAACAATTGCAGGCTGCAATTACCCCCTCTCAATGAGGCTGGCACATGGTCTATCATCCTATACCGTATGGACCCCACACCATGACGTGCTGTGGAAAAGTGCCTGGCCACAGGCTGTTTGGATTTACCTACTTTAATGGCAGCTTTTATAGCCGATCTATGGGCGGCCATGCATTCCTTGAACGCTCTTTCCGTTTTTCCAATATAAGACACTCCGCATGGACATATAATTTGATAAATAGTAAACTTGGTGTTACAGTTTAAAGCGTATCGTGTCTTATACGGTTTACCTGTCTGTGGATTATAGAACGTGGGACCATCTATTAGGAACTGGCACGTTACATACGTGCATCTAATGCAACCTAGATGTGTACCAACTGTCACATTAGATACTGGTTCTTTAAAGGTTTTAACTAAGGCATCTCTCAGATTTTTACCCCGTCTATAGCAGGGCATTATGGTTGTGTTATTTAATTGTAATTCTTTGTCTGTTTGGACAATGTGCCAGAGTTTTTTCGTTTTTTGGGCAATTTGTTTACTGGCAACATTGGAGCCCTGTACAAAGGGAATCATGGGTTTTGCATTAGCCTGTGCTGTTTTAGGCTTCAATAATGCTTCACAGCGGATGGCCTGTACTTTTGCCTTTTATTGGCAAAGCTCCTCATACTGATAACCGCTTTGGGTAAAGTTGTCAATCATTGCATCCATTTGCAGGTACATGGTAATTGGATCTGAGTTGATCCTTTTACATCTTAATAATTGTGAAAAAGGTAGGCTCTGCACACTAGGTCGTGGATGGCAACTGGAATAATGTAATAAATTGTTGCGGTCTGTTGCCTTATAAAATAAGGATGTACCAATTTTCCCATTTTGTAATGTGATGTTCACATCCAAAAACTGCACACAAGAGGTGCTGTAAGTGTACGTGAACTTCACAGTACTGGGGCCTGAGTTATGCGTCTCCAGTATCTGGATCAAATCTTGCGGATCACCTGACCAAAACAATAGTAGGTTGTCTATGTAGCGGGTATATTTTATACGCTCCGCCACACGGATGTCCCTAAAGAATAGCTCGTCCTCTACAAAAAACATGAATGTGTTTGCATATGAGGGGGCTACCGCCGCCCCCATAGCACAACCTACATTTTGTAAGTAAAATTTGTCCTGGTATATGAAAAAGTTTCTAGTCAGAACCAGACGTAACAAGTCCATAATAAAGTTGATGTCAGGACCAGCATAAATGACACTCTCCCTAAGCAATTTGGCCATGCAACATAAGCCAAAATCATGCGGGATCACTGTGTGCAAGCTGCGGACATCAATTGTAAACATACACATATTGTTGTCTTTTATAGATAAATCCCCCAATGCAATGAGAAGAGAGGTAGTGTCCAGCAAAAAATGGGCATTGGCCCTAAGGCAAGGCTGAATCAGGCTGTCTATGTATATAGCTGTGGGCTGAAATAAAGACCCTCTGGCAGACACTATGGGTCTTCCAGGAGGGTCCTCCAAAGATTTATGTATCTTTGGCATGTCAGGTCTGGGGTCTGTTGTGTTCCCGACTCTGACCGTGGTGGACCAGTGGAGGGCGCTGAGTATCGGAAGGCTGGAGGCCTGATGTATGACATGCACAGGGGCAAGGCCTTGCGTACCAGAGTGTTGGCGGAGACCACAAACAGAGGCGCAGAGTCTAACCTGCCAGCGGTATTCACCAGGGACCCCCGCAAGGGGATATGGACTTAGCTGCGTCTGACAGGCAGGTCGCGTCCCTCTGCCCTGGCCCTCTGGACGTAGGCTGGGACTGAGGCTGTAAGTATAGGGGATGGTAATAATAATGACACTGGAGACACTGGCAGGTGGAACAGTCTCTAGAAGGCACAGTGTGAAAGTGTCAACACCGATGTCGACAGCGGGGTCGATGGGATCACTCAACTGCACGATGGTAACTGCAGGAGGCTTCTGGAGATGGTATGCCAGGTGAGGATGATAGCAGGAATAGTTACTCGACTGCAGAGTGGAAATAGCAGGAGTCTTCTGGGGATGACAAACCAGGTAGTAGCTGCAGGAACTGCGAGAGGTACACGGGGAGACCGGATAACCAGGAGCCTTGGAAACAGCTGAACACAGGAGGTACTGGGGTCAGATGAACACAAGTTCAAGGCAATGACTGAGGATTAGAGACCGGAATATATCCCCCTTGCTGAGTGCTGATTGGCTAGCTGCAGCAGCACCAATCAGTACAGGGAAAGAGTGAGCATACCTGAGAGGTATGCAGGTGTGTGGGTCAGAGGTTACCCTGGCTGAGCAGCGGGATTGGATCTTCTGGTCAGCTGAGCGCATGTGTCATGGCGGCGCCCATGACGCGCGGAGTCCAGCGTGCCGGCATGTCGATTACACGGGTCAGCACCAGCCAAACATGGGACATCTCGCCAGACACTAACAGCGACCAGAGGCCTTACTCTCAACGCTGACCACCGGGAAGGTAATGGACGTGGTCTCAGACGGGGCTGAGACCCACGGTTTGTGACAGTACCCCCCCCTTTTAGGGTGGGCACCGAACACCCTTTAGGCTTCTACGGGTTCTCTTCATGAAACATCTTGAGTAAACGGGGGGCATGCACATCTTCCGCATCTGCCCAACTCCTTTCCTCAGGACCATATCCTCTCCAATCAATGAGATACTGGAGACGCCCATACCTCCGACGATAATCAATGATTTTGTTTATCTCGAATTCTACTCCCCTGCTGGTTCAAACTTTGGGTAGTGATGGTGAAGAAGTATGGAAGCGATTCAAGATGAGAGGACGTAACAAAGAGATGTGAAATGAGTTGGGAATGCGTAAAGATTTGGGTAACTTCAATTTATACGCCACAGGATTGATGCTCTGTAGAACAGTGTAAGGACCGATAAATCTGGGAGCAAATTTCATAGAGGGAACTCTCAGTCTGAGATTCCGTGTAGAAATTAGCACACCCTAACACTTTATTAACTCTTATTTTTCCTATCACATTGTATATATTTTGTATTTTAATCCCACCTTCACTTCCCTACATAGCACTTATGTGCTTCTTATTAACCCTTACTAATTTTCATTTGTGTGCTGCCCTGGAGTACTCAGCCTGTGTCGGCATGTTGGGGGCCCACACCCCAGACCCATACCCAGTATTAGGGACCCCCTTGACGTACGGCCTGGGGGCTTAGCCCTATATCTGCAGATATATGCAACCAAGATCTCTGTATTATCTGATTAATATGTAGTTATTTTCTCATTCAGTGTGCAATTGGGATACAAAATGTTTTTTTTTTCCTAGACAGAATTACCCCTCCCTTTTGGCACCTGAATGACACACCTCTGATTGAGCAGCTTACCAACAAAAGTGTTGTGCAGTTGAGCGGCATAGATGGGTCAGCATTAGGAGGGATTGCTGACACCTGAGTGCCATTGGAGAAGCCAGGGGTATCTCCAGGTAAGCTGGCTCTCAGACGTTATAAGCCATTATCATGTGGCCTAACACTGGGCTATTAAGCCCAGACATATATGTTATTGCTTATGGGATGGGTTTGGGAATGTGGTTCCCCCTGTGTTGGTAGGGCTGGTCTGCTCCAGGTTAGCACACCCTAACACTTTATTAACTCTTATTTTTCCTATCACATTGTATATATTTTGTATTTTAATCCCACCTTCACTTCCCTACATAGCACTTATGTGCTTCTTATTAACCCTTACTAATTTTCATTTGTGTGCTGCCCTGGAGTACTCAGCCTGTGTCGGCATGTTGGGGGCCCACACCCCAGACCCATACCCAGTATTAGGGACCCCCAGTGACAGAGAGGCCTTGACGTACGGCCTGGGGGCTTAGCCCTATATCTGCAGATTTATGCAACCAAGATCTCTGTATTATCTGATTAATATGTAGTTATTTTCTCATTCAGTGTGCAATTGGGATACAAAATGTTTTTTTTTTCCTAGACAGAATTACCCCTCCCTTTTGGCACCTGAATGACACACCTCTGATTGAGCAGCTTACCAACAAAAGTGTTATTCCGTGTAGAAAGCCAAACTCTATCCCCTGGACGCAACTCAGGGACAGCTCTTCTCTTGCGATCTGCAAAGAACTTGTACCTTGTTGAAGCTTTCTTGATGTTGGAATGAACCTCTCGCCAGATTTGAGAGAAATGGTTAACAGCTGCTGCAGCTGCATGTACATCTATCGCAGGTAAAGCTTCAAAATTGGGGGCCGGGGGTGTTGTACATAGACTGTAAAGAAAGGGGAATGACCAGTGGTAGTGTGGTACCTGAAGTTATGAGCAAATTCGGCCCATGGGAGGAGTCTCGACCAGTCATCTTGAGAGGATGATACGTAAAGACGTAGGAAGGTTTCCAGATCCTGGTTTACCCTTTCTGTCTGACCGTTGGACTGGGGGTGATAGCCGGAAGAAAACTTTAATTTAATTTGGAATGCATCAGACAGGGCTCTCCAAAACCGTGCTACAAATTGTACCCCACGATCGGACACAATTTCTCTAGGCAAGCCATGACTTTTGAAGATATGTTGTACAAACAGCTGAGCCAGACTGGGAGCGGACGGTAGTCCGGGCAATGGGATGAATCGGGCCATCTTGGAAAATCTGTCAACTATTACCCATATGGTGTTATACTCTTGAGATTTGGGTAAGTCGCAGATAAAGTCCATTGAAATGTGAGTCCAGGGACGAGATGGAATGGACAGAGGATGGAGCTGGCCGGCTGGGGCTTGTCGGGACACTTTGTGCTGTGCACACTCTGGACATGAGGTCACAAACTCCTTCACTTCCTTGCCAATCTGCGGCCACCAATAGGATCTCTGAAGGATCTTTAATGTCCCCTGGGTGCCAGGATGCCCAGAGAATAACGACTTGTGTGCCCAGGAGAGTAGCTTCTGACGCAGTTCAGTGGGGACGAAGATTTTACCAGGAGGAGGCACAGGCGACACTTGTGTGGGAGCAAAAGCGATGGGGTCAAGAATGGGCCGACTCTCCTGCAAGTCAGAATGTTCTTCCATGGAACGAGATAAAGCATCAGCTTTCACATTCTGAGTGCCTGGACGGTATAACAACTTGAAAGAGAAACGAGAGAAAAACAAGGACCAACGAGCCTGTCGAGGATTCATACACTGGGCAGACTGGAGGTATAACAGGTTTTTATGATCTGTGAAGATCGTCACGGGGAACTTGGCACCTTCGAAAAGATATCTCCATTCTTCGAGGGATAGTTTGATGGCCAGCAATTCTTGGTCTCCAATGGAGTAATTTCTTTCTGCTGGAAGAAACTTGCGAGAGAAGAACCCACAGGGGTGGAGTTTTTCGTCACTGTTTTTTTGGGATAGTACAGCACCTACTTCTATGTGCGAGGCATCTACCTCAAGAAAAAAGGGTTTGTCGACATCGGGCTGGGACAGGATAGGACCAGTGACAAAGGCTTGTTTTAAAAACTGGAAGGCTGCGACGGCTTCTGGAGGCCAGCTGGCTGGATTTGCCCCTTTCTTGGTGAGTGCAGTAATGGGTGCAATCAGTGTGGAGAAGCCTCGAATGAATTTCCTGTAGTAGTTGGAAAACCCTATAAAGCGTTGGACTGCTTTGAGGGAAGTGGGTTGTGACCACCCATTGATAGCCTCCAATTTCTCTGGATCCATACGTAAATCAAAACCAGAAATGATGTAACCCAGAAAAGGCACGGAAGGAACTTCAAAGGTACATTTGGAAATCTTGCCGTACAGTTTGTTTCGCCGAAGACGAGACAATACTTCTTTGACCTGGGTTCGATGAGAGGATAAATCTTTTGAAAAAATGAGGATGTCATCGAGGTATACCACAAGACAAACGTAGAGCATGTCCCGGAAGACCTCATTTACAAATTGTTGGAATACTGCTGGGGCATTGCAGAGGCCGAAAGGCATTACCAGGTACTCGTAATGACCATCCCGGGTGTTAAATGCGGTCTTCCACTCATCACCTTCACGAATCCGTATCAAATTGTATGCCCCACGGAGATCCAATTTGGTGAAGACTCGGGCACCTCTCACTCGGTCAAAGAGTTCGGTAATTAAAGGAAGCGGGTAACTGTTTTTGACTGTGATATTGTTTAAACCTCGGTAATCGATGCACGGGCGAAGGCCTCCATCTTTTTTCTTTACAAAAAAGAAACCTGCACCTGCTGGGGAACTTGAGCGCCGGATAAAGCCTTTCTGAAGATTCTCCTGTATGTACGCAGACATGGCTTGAGTTTCAGGAACAGACAATGGATAAGTTCGACCTTCCCTGGAAGAAGATCAATTTTACAGTCCCAATTACGATGAGGAGGTAGTATATCAGCAGACTGCTCGCAGAACACATCAGCGAATTCACTGTAGACTTCAGGGAGCCCAGGAAGAATTTTTACATTGGCTGAACGAGTGGGTACCACTGGCTTGATACACTGCTGTTGGCAATGAGAGAACTCCATTGCTCGATCTGTAACGTCTTCCAATTGATGTTGGGATTATGAAGACGGAACCAGGGAAGACCGAGGACGATTTCATAAGAAGATTTGGGAATGACGAGAAATTTGATCTGCTCCTGATGCAACATGCCAACTCTAAGGGTGAGGAGGCTGGTACAGAAACAAACCTCACTGCCTGGGATTCTGCTGCCGTCAACTGCTGTAACAGCTAGGTGTGGAACTAACGGTTCCATTGGAATCTTCAGTTTAGTAACCAGGTCTTAAGAAATAAAATTCCCGGCTGAACCGGGATCTGCCAAGGCGGTGCTGGAATGGGCACCGGCAGGGGTATCCAAAGATACGGGCAAAACAAAGTCATATTCTGGAGGAGACTTCACCACTTGACCTAACCTGACTCCTCCCTTACAGGTTAGGCTCGGTCGTTTCCCGAACGCTCGGGGCAATTGTTAATGAAATGACTGGGAGCAGCACAATATAGGCACAAACGATTGCGCTGCCTACGGGTACGTTCTTCGGGAGTCAGTCGTGATCTACCCACTTGCACGCGTAGGAGACTCAGAACGAATCTTGGGAGAAACTTTGGGAATTAACTTCTTGTGTTTTTCTAGTCCTCTCTCACGAAGACGCAGATCAATCTTGACACATAAAGATATAAGATCTTCCAATTGGTCAGGAAGATCGCGCGATGCCAACTCATCTTTAATCCGGTCAGAGACTCCTAACCAGAAGGCAGCTGTCAGGGCTTCATTGTTCCACTGTAATTCAGACGCGAGAGTTTGAAAGTGGATTACATACTGCCCCATGGGGCGGGGCCCTTGCTTGATCTGGAGGATGTCGGTAGCTGCTGACACGGGTCGACCTGGCAAATCGAATATGCGGCGAAAGGTCTGGATGAATTGGTCATAGTCCGCCAGCAGAGGATCTGCTCTCTCCCATAAGGGTGACACCCACTTTAGGGCAGAACCAGTCAATAATGACACAATATATGCAATTTAAATTCTGGCCGTAGGAAAGTTATGAGGGATCAATTCGAACTGGATTTGGCACTGATTGATAAACCCTCTGCAGGTCTTGGGGTCACCATCGTATTTGGTGGGTGCTGGCAGTTGGAGACGAGAAGGTAGAGCTGGTGATGCTGATCCTCCGGGAGAGGTTGACATAGAAGTCGACAGGGACTGTTGCAGGGTGTCCAACCTGCTGGACACATCCTGTAAGAATTTAATCACCTGCTGCTGAGTGGCTTCTTGGGAGACTTGCGAGAGAAGAACCCACAGGGGTGGAGTTTTTCGTCACTGTTTTTTTGGGATAGTACAGCACCTACTTCTATGTGCGAGGCATCTACCTCAAGAAAAAAGGGTTTGTCGACATCGGGCTGGGACAGGATAGGACCAGTGACAAAGGCTTGTTTTAAAAACTGGAAGGCTGCGACGGCTTCTGGAGGCCAGCTGGCTGGATTTGCCCCTTTCTTGGTGAGTGCAGTAATGGGTGCAATCAGTGTGGAGAAGCCTCGAATGAATTTCCTGTAGTAGTTGGAAAACCCTATAAAGCGTTGGACTGCTTTGAGGGAAGTGGGTTGTGACCACCCATTGATAGCCTCCAATTTCTCTGGATCCATACGTAAATCAAAACCAGAAATGATGTAACCCAGAAAAGGCACGGAAGGAACTTCAAAGGTACATTTGGAAATCTTGCCGTACAGTTTGTTTCGCCGAAGACGAGACAATACTTCTTTGACCTGGGTTCGATGAGAGGATAAATCTTTTGAAAAAATGAGGATGTCATCGAGGTATACCACAAGACAAACGTAGAGCATGTCCCGGAAGACCTCATTTACAAATTGTTGGAATACTGCTGGGGCATTGCAGAGGCCGAAAGGCATTACCAGGTACTCGTAATGACCATCCCGGGTGTTAAATGCGGTCTTCCACTCATCACCTTCACGAATCCGTATCAAATTGTATGCCCCACGGAGATCCAATTTGGTGAAGACTCGGGCACCTCTCACTCGGTCAAAGAGTTCGGTAATTAAAGGAAGCGGGTAACTGTTTTTGACTGTGATATTGTTTAAACCTCGGTAATCGATGCACGGGCGAAGGCCTCCATCTTTTTTCTTTACAAAAAAGAAACCTGCACCTGCTGGGGAACTTGAGCGCCGGATAAAGCCTTTCTGAAGATTCTCCTGTATGTACGCAGACATGGCTTGAGTTTCAGGAACAGACAATGGATAAGTTCGACCTTCCCTGGAAGAAGATCAATTTTACAGTCCCAATTACGATGAGGAGGTAGTATATCAGCAGACTGCTCGCAGAACACATCAGCGAATTCACTGTAGACTTCAGGGAGCCCAGGAAGAATTTTTACATTGGCTGAACGAGTGGGTACCACTGGCTTGATACACTGCTGTTGGCAATGAGAGAACTCCATTGCTCGATCTGTAACGTCTTCCAATTGATGTTGGGATTATGAAGACGGAACCAGGGAAGACCGAGGACGATTTCATAAGAAGATTTGGGAATGACGAGAAATTTGATCTGCTCCTGATGCAACATGCCAACTCTAAGGGTGAGGAGGCTGGTACAGAAACAAACCTCACTGCCTGGGATTCTGCTGCCGTCAACTGCTGTAACAGCTAGGTGTGGAACTAACGGTTCCATTGGAATCTTCAGTTTAGTAACCAGGTCTTAAGAAATAAAATTCCCGGCTGAACCGGGATCTGCCAAGGCGGTGCTGGAATGGGCACCGGCAGGGGTATCCAAAGATACGGGCAAAACAAAGTCATATTCTGGAGGAGACTTCACCACTTGACCTAACCTGACTCCTCCCTTACAGGTTAGGCTCGGTCGTTTCCCGAACGCTCGGGGCAATTGTTAATGAAATGACTGGGAGCAGCACAATATAGGCACAAACGATTGCGCTGCCTACGGGTACGTTCTTCGGGAGTCAGTCGTGATCTACCCACTTGCACGCGTAGGAGACTCAGAACGAATCTTGGGAGAAACTTTGGGAATTAACTTCTTGTGTTTTTCTAGTCCTCTCTCACGAAGACGCAGATCAATCTTGACACATAAAGATATAAGATCTTCCAATTGGTCAGGAAGATCGCGCGATGCCAACTCATCTTTAATCCGGTCAGAGACTCCTAACCAGAAGGCAGCTGTCAGGGCTTCATTGTTCCACTGTAATTCAGACGCGAGAGTTTGAAAGTGGATTACATACTGCCCCATGGGGCGGGGCCCTTGCTTGATCTGGAGGATGTCGGTAGCTGCTGACACGGGTCGACCTGGCAAATCGAATATGCGGCGAAAGGTCTGGATGAATTGGTCATAGTCCGCCAGCAGAGGATCTGCTCTCTCCCATAAGGGTGACACCCACTTTAGGGCAGAACCAGTCAATAATGACACAATATATGCAATTTAAATTCTGGCCGTAGGAAAGTTATGAGGGATCAATTCGAACTGGATTTGGCACTGATTGATAAACCCTCTGCAGGTCTTGGGGTCACCATCGTATTTGGTGGGTGCTGGCAGTTGGAGACGAGAAGGTAGAGCTGGTGATGCTGATCCTCCGGGAGAGGTTGACATAGAAGTCGACAGGGACTGTTGCAGGGTGTCCAACCTGCTGGACACATCCTGTAAGAATTTAATCACCTGCTGCTGAGTGGCTTCTTGGGTCTCCATTCAGGCAGCAACATTTTGGAGAACCGCTGGTCCCACACTTGGGTCTGGAGCCGAGTCCATCGGCATTGAACTTACTGTCAGGTCTGGGGTCTGTTGTGTTCCCGACTCTGACCGTGGTGGACCAGTGGAGGGCGCTGAGTATCGGAAGGCTGGAGGCCTGATGTATGACATGCACAGGGGCAAGGCCTTGCGTACCAGAGTGTTGGCGGAGACCACAAACAGAGGCGCGGAGTCTAACCTGCCAGCGGTATTCACCAGGGACCCCCGCAAGGGGATATGGACTTAGCTGCGTCTGACAGGCAGGTCGCGTCCCTCTGCCCTGGCCCTCTGGACGTAGGCTGGGACTGAGGCTGTGAGTATAGGGGATGGTAATAATAATGACACTGGAGACACTGGCAGGTGGAACAGTCTCTAGAAGGCACAGTGTGAAAGTGTCAACACCGATGTCGACAGCGGGGTCGATGGGATCACTCAACTGCACGATGGTAACTGCAGGAGGCTTCTGGAGATGGTATGCCAGGTGAGGATGATAGCAGGAATAGTTACTCGACTGCAGAGTGGAAATAGCAGGAGTCTTCTGGGGATGACAAACCAGGTAGTAGCTGCAGGAACTGCGAGAGGTACACGGGGAGACCGGATAACCAGGAGCCTTGGAAACAGCTGAACACAGGAGGTACTGGGGTCAGATGAACACAAGTTCAAGGCAATGACTGAGGATTAGAGACCGGAATATATCCCCCTTGCTGAGTGCTGATTGGCTAGCTGCAGCAGCACCAATCAGTACAGGGAAAGAGTGAGCATACCTGAGAGGTATGCAGGTGTGTGGGTCAGAGGTTACCCTGGCTGAGCAGCGGGATTGGATCTTCTGGTCAGCCGAGCGCATGTGTCATGGCGGCGCCCATGACGCGCGGAGTCCAGCGTGCCGGCATGTCGATTACACGGGTCAGCACCAGCCAAACATGGGACATCTCGCCAGACACTAACAGCGACCAGAGGCCTTACTCTCAACGCTGACCACCGGGAAGGTAATGGACGTGGTCGCAGACGGGGCTGAGACCCACGGTTTGTGACATGGCATACAGTACAGGACCAGTGCCACCAGATACATTGGAAGTAGTGCCTCCATTAGTTTGCTGGATATTAATTTTTCATCAACAGCCCTCTGTAGAGTCTCTTGAAGTTCTTTCTAGAAGGTGGGCGTGGGATCTCCACTTAAGAGGCAACAGTTAAACAAATGTCTCGGCAATTAACAGTCATGCAGTTACTTGAAAAGCAGTTGCTAGGACAACTGACAAACATTGAGTCCGGCAATTAAGTGCCGCTATTGGCTGACAGACACGCCGCCCAGCACTGACGAGCACCATACTCATTTGTCCGGCACGTCGGTGCCGTTGTTTGTTTGACATCACTATCCTGACGCTGCTTTCGGGGGTTGGACTCCCGCACGTGAAATCAGCCACTATCCACCATTGTATATTTGAGCCTGACGAAAACACGGTTGTTGTTGTTGAAGTTGCTTGTCGTTTACACCTTAAAGAAGACTTTTTACACAAAAGCTGAAGTGCTGCATTATTTATCTCATATATATATATATATATATATATATATATATATATATATATATGTGTGTGTGTGTTTATATATATATATATATATGGGACAAAGGGGGGGTCCGGCAGCTCCACTTATAGAATTCCTCGGCGGGTGCCCGCTAGCAACTGTAAAACAGCTATATACACAATCCAGAGAAGAAGCAGCACTCCAGCCTTTAAACGAACTCGTGTTTTAATCCGTCACAGCAAACAACAGCAACGTTTCAATACGGGGTGTATTTTCATCAGGCTAGTGAATCACAAAAAATACTGACCTTATATACCAAAGGAGCGCGTCTCATCGTCGGCGTGGACGCCGGGATTCACTGACGCTAACCAGTGACGTCACTCTAACCAGCCGCGCCGCGGCAACATTGTATACATCAGTTGTCATGGTGTTTAGGAAGCTCCAATAATGGAGCTAATACAAATATAAAATAAAGTGCTGATAGTGCTACATAAAACAAGACAATATATACACACAATACATAAATGGACAAAAGGAATTTCATTTAGGCAAAAATGCGGACATCCTATATCTAATACTTGCCGCTCATCGATACCAATTAATGTTCTAAATGGACCTCTACTCGATACATGTACGACTTTTAAAGTGACAGGACATTGATGAAGTCTTATGATAAGACCCCCAAACCTGATGCTTCATTCAATCCCCGAGGGGACAATGTATCCAACCACATAATCCATTTGCTTTCTCTCTGTAACAGTCGTAACCCTCTGTTACCACCTCTAATGGATTCCTCTACATGATCTATCATGCGGTATTTTAAACTCAGCGCACTATGTCCCATCATTGCAAAATGACGGGCTACTGGTTGAGGGCTAGTGCCTGCTACTAATGCTGCCTTTATGGCCGAGCGATGCGCGTTCATACGTTCTTTGAACGCTCGTTCGGTTTTACCGATATAGCTCTTGCCGCACGGACAGATTAATTGATAAATCACATATTTAGAATTACATGATAAAGTGTGTCTAATGTTGATGGGTTTTCCCGACAACGGGTGATTAAATACTGCTCCCGGTATCATAAATTTACATGTCACACACGTGCAACGTATGCATCCCAATATTTTCCGTTTGGACGTGACCTCGCTCTCTGTCGGGGTATAGGTTTTAACCAAAATATCTCTGAGGTTACGTGAGCGTTTATAACAGGGGAGAAGTTTTGTATCAGCTAACTTTAGATCTGGGTCTGTCCTCACGATATCCCAATGATTTTTCATTACTTTGGTAATTTCAGTACTAGAGTTAGTGTATGTGCTAACCCAGGGAATGAAATTTTGTTGTTGTGGCCCTTCAAGGTGTTTGTTTTTGGGGACAAGTAAGGAATTTCTGTCTAGCTGCATTACTTGATTCTTGGTTTTATTAAGCACCTCCTTGTTATAACCCCTTTTAATAAACTTCTCAACCATCTCTGACATCTGTTTTTCTGCTGTCATTGCATCTGAGTTAATTCTTTTGACCCTCATCAATTGGGATCTGGGCAAGCTACACATAGTACTTTTAGGATGGCAACTCGATGCATATAGCAGATTGTTCCTGTCTGTTTCTTTTGAGAACAGGCAGGTATTAATCAACCCGTCCACGAGATCAATTTTTACATCCAAAAAGTTAATAGAGGATCTACTTCTCTCAAAAGTGAATTTAATAGGACTGGCACTTTCATTATGACAACCAATGACACTCTCCAATTCACTCACTGGTCCCTGCCAGAAGAGAATCAAATCATCTATGTAGCGGGAGAAGAAGATAATCCTCCCCGCTACCTCAGGACGACTAAAAAATACCTGGTGTTCAATTTGAAACATAAAAATGTTTGCCAGGGATGGCGACACCGCCGACCCCATCGAACAACCAGTTTTTTGTAGAAAAAACATATCTTTGTACAGAAAAATTTTTTTTTTCAAGAATGAATTGGAGTATTGTCATTAGAAATGTCAAATCCGGGCCACTATACAATGTATGATCAGTAAGAAAATTTAATACTGATTCCAAGCCCTCTTTGTGGGGTATTGCCGTGTAAAGGCTATTCACATCAATTGTGAATAACCACACTTCACCCTCCATTTTTGGTAATACTTTCAACCTGTTGAGCAAGGATGTAGTGTCCAACAGGTAATTAGGGTGAGTCCTTATACAGGGCTGTAACAAGCTATCGACATAAACTGCAATACGATGTGTCAAAGACTCTCTTGCTGCCACAATTGGTCGACCCGGTGGATCCACCAATGATTTGTGGATTTTCGGAATACAGTAGAAAGTTGCCACAAGAGGGAATGGAGGAAGTAGTTTGTCCATCAAATCTTTGGAAATCACTTTTCTATCCACCGCTCCAGAGAGAATGTTCTTTAGTTCTTTATGGAACTTTTGTGATGGATCAGATCTGAGTTGTGAATATGTAAGATGATCCTGGAGATGTACCATCACTTGATCGTGATATTTGGAGGAGTCCTGAATTACCAGGGCCCCGCCTTTGTCTGCCGTCCTGAAGGTAAGTAACGGGTTATCAGCAAGGTTTTTGATGATTTTATGTTCCACTTTAGAGAGATTATTTCTAGCTTGATTAGGTTTAGTCAATATGGGGGTCACATCATTATGTATCATCCTCATATACGTTTTAATCGCTGGATTAAACGACTGTGGTTCAAAAGTCGACTTGGGGAGTATCTTTGACAACTGCACTGGAATGGGCGATTGTATCGATGTTAAAGGTTGTCCAGTAGTGGGTATAGGACTTTTGGCATAATATTCTTTGAGTTTTAAATGTCTGTGGAGTTTATGTTTCTCAATCAACCATTGATCTTGGGTATGGGTTGTTGATGGTATAAATGAGAGACCTTTGTTAAGGATTTTTTCTTCTAAGGGCGTCAGTGGGTATGTAGATAAATTTACCACCAGACTCTCTACTTTGGTGGCGGTTTTGTGGCTCTGCCTCTGCCTTTTGGCTTGACCGCCGCGCCTGGTACGGCTACGCCACCTCCTGCCACTTGCGCTCGGGTGCGCGCCCCTAAAGGGAGCCCTGAAGAACCGGGACCCCCCGTCCCTCTGCCTCCTTCACTTTCACTGTTTGTTGAGTAAAAGTCAGTCGATGAGTCCTGATCTCTAGGTAGCCGGTTTCTTTGGCGTCTAAAAAACGGCTTCCTCTGAGATGGATACTTCTGGGGATCAGTCCATCTATATACCAAATTAGACTCATAGTCCGCCACTACTTTAGACTTTTTTTCTTTTTTAAATTTTAACAGTTCGCGTTTATATGTCAAAATTTGATTATGCAATTTTTCATACCAGTCAGTCTGGGTGTCTGCCAGTAAAGCCTCCTTATGTTCTGTTTCAAAACTTAGGATTTTTTCTTTTACAGTGTTAATCTCTTTGGTACACTGTTCAACTATTAGAGTAATCAAATCGAATGAGCACTTATTAATAATTGCCACCCATTTCCTGCAAAATGCAGGGTCAGTTTTCCCTATAGTGGGGCTATTGCGCACACGGAGACCACGGGGAATCATTTTACTTCTATGGTAATCACTCAACGTGGAACCATGTAAGAAATAGTCAGTTTGCCTCTTGTGCAATTTCAACAGATCTTTGAATAACTCCTCACATGGCGTTGTTTCTACCGTGTCGGAGGGAGTAAATAATGCTTTCTCAACCTCTACATCCGAATAACTGAACATTTCACCCCTAGGGTATACTGACTGTTGGAGGCCTGGGATTTCTTCACCTGTGAGTACAGGTGCTTCTAATTCCGCCATAATGACACCTCGATCTTCCTTTATACCGTCAGTGCAAACGTGCAATAAAGTGCTGTTCCTGTGATATTTCAAGTGTAATGATAGTCCACATCTAGTGTTTTAACCCACTACTGTAACAACACAAATCACTAAACAGTAGACATGACAATCGACATAACGAAAAAAGTTGACATCACCTGGTCTTCTTTGTTCTGAAACAGGGGTGCCTTGACTCTGGAAAAAATGGTCCAAAATGCCAAATAATCCAATATATGGGACAAAGGGGGGGTCCGGCAGCTCCACTTATAGAATTCCTCGGCGGGTGCCCGCTAGCAACTGTAAAACAGCTATATACACAATCCAGAGAAGAAGCAGCACTCCAGCCTTTAAACGAACTCGTGTTTTAATCCGTCACAGCAAACAACAGCAACGTTTCAATACGGTGTACACCCCGTATTGAAACGTTGCTGTTGTTTGCTGTGACGGATTAAAACACGAGTTCGTTTAAAGGCTGGAGTGCTGCTTCTTCTCTGGATTGTGTATATAGCTGTTTTACAGTTGCTAGCGGGCACCCGCCGAGGAATTCTATAAGTGGAGCTGCCGGACCCCCCCTTTGTCCCATATATTGGATTATTTGGCATTTTGGACCATTTTTTCCAGAGTCAAGGCACCCCTGTTTCAGAACAAAGAAGACCAGGTGATGTCAACTTTTTTCGTTATGTCGATTGTCATGTCTACTGTTTAGTGATTTGTGTTGTTACAGTAGTGGGTTAAAACACTAGATGTGGACTATCATTACACTTGAAATATCACAGGAACAGCACTTTATTGCACGTTTGCACTGACGGTATAAAGGAAGATCGAGGTGTCATTATGGCGGAATTAGAAGCACCTGTACTCACAGGTGAAGAAATCCCAGGCCTCCAACAGTCAGTATACCCTAGGGGTGAAATGTTCAGTTATTCGGATGTAGAGGTTGAGAAAGCATTATTTACTCCCTCCGACACGGTAGAAACAACGCCATGTGAGGAGTTATTCAAAGATCTGTTGAAATTGCACAAGAGGCAAACTGACTATTTCTTACATGGTTCCACGTTGAGTGATTACCATAGAAGTAAAATGATTCCCCGTGGTCTCCGTGTGCGCAATAGCCCCACTATAGGGAAAACTGACCCTGCATTTTGCAGGAAATGGGTGGCAATTATTAATAAGTGCTCATTCGATTTGATTACTCTAATAGTTGAACAGTGTACCAAAGAGATTAACACTGTAAAAGAAAAAATCCTAAGTTTTGAAACAGAACATAAGGAGGCTTTACTGGCAGACACCCAGACTGACTGGTATGAAAAATTGCATAATCAAATTTTGACATATAAACGCGAACTGTTAAAATTTAAAAAAGAAAAAAAGTCTAAAGTAGTGGCGGACTATGAGTCTAATTTGGTATATAGATGGACTGATCCCCAGAAGTATCCATCTCAGAGGAAGCCGTTTTTTAGACGCCAAAGAAACCGGCTACCTAGAGATCAGGACTCATCGACTGACTTTTACTCAACAAACAGTGAAAGTGAAGGAGGCAGAGGGACGGGGGGTCCCGGTTCTTCAGGGCTCCCTTTAGGGGCGCGCACCCGAGCGCAAGTGGCAGGAGGTGGCGTAGCCGTACCAGGCGCGGCGGTCAAGCCAAAAGGCAGAGGCAGAGCCACAAAACCGCCACCAAAGTAGAGAGTCTGGTGGTAAATTTATCTACATACCCACTGACGCCCTTAGAAGAAAAAATCCTTAACAAAGGTCTCTCATTTATACCATCAACAACCCATACCCAAGATCAATGGTTGATTGAGAAACATAAACTCCACAGACATTTAAAACTCAAAGAATATTATGCCAAAAGTCCTATACCCACTACTGGACAACCTTTAACATCGATACAATCGCCCATTCCAGTGCAGTTGTCAAAGATACTCCCCAAGTCGACTTTTGAACCACAGTCGTTTAATCCAGCGATTAAAACGTATATGAGGATGATACATAATGATGTGACCCCCATATTGACTAAACCTAATCAAGCTAGAAATAATCTCTCTAAAGTGGAACATAAAATCATCAAAAACCTTGCTGATAACCCGTTACTTACCTTCAGGACGGCAGACAAAGGCGGGGCCCTGGTAATTCAGGACTCCTCCAAATATCACGATCAAGTGATGGTACATCTCCAGGATCATCTTACATATTCACAACTCAGATCTGATCCATCACAAAAGTTCCATAAAGAACTAAAGAACATTCTCTCTGGAGCGGTGGATAGAAAAGTGATTTCCAAAGATTTGATGGACAAACTACTTCCTCCATTCCCTCTTGTGGCAACTTTCTACTGTATTCCGAAAATCCACAAATCATTGGTGGATCCACCGGGTCGACCAATTGTGGCAGCAAGAGAGTCTTTGACACATCGTATTGCAGTTTATGTCGATAGCTTGTTACAGCCCTGTATAAGGACTCACCCTAATTACCTGTTGGACACTACATCCTTGCTCAACAGGTTGAAAGTATTACCAAAAATGGAGGGTGAAGTGTGGTTATTCACAATTGATGTGAATAGCCTTTACACGGCAATACCCCACAAAGAGGGCTTGGAATCAGTATTAAATTTTCTTACTGATCATACATTGTATAGTGGCCCGGATTTGACATTTCTAATGACAATACTCCAATTCATTCTTTAAAAAAAAAAATTTCTGTACAAAGATATGTTTTTTCTACAAAAAACTGGTTGTTCGATGGGGTCGGCGGTGTCGCCATCCCTGGCAAACATTTTTATGTTTCAAATTGAACACCAGGTATTTTTTAGTCGTCCTGAGGTAGCGGGGAGGATTATCTTCTTCTCCCGCTACATAGATGATTTGATTCTCTTCTGGCAGGGACCAGTGAGTGAATTGGAGAGTGTCATTGGTTGTCATAATGAAAGTGCCAGTCCTATTAAATTCACTTTTGAGAGAAGTAGATCCTCTATTAACTTTTTGGATGTAAAAATTGATCTCGTGGACGGGTTGATTAATACCTGCCTGTTCTCAAAAGAAACAGACAGGAACAATCTGCTATATGCATCGAGTTGCCATCCTAAAAGTACTATGTGTAGCTTGCCCAGATCCCAATTGATGAGGGTCAAAAGAATTAACTCAGATGCAATGACAGCAGAAAAACAGATGTCAGAGATGGTTGAGAAGTTTATTAAAAGGGGTTATAACAAGGAGGTGCTTAATAAAACCAAGAATCAAGTAATGCAGCTAGACAGAAATTCCTTACTTGTCCCCAAAAACAAACACCTTGAAGGGCCACAACAACAAAATTTCATTCCCTGGGTTAGCACATACACTAACTCTAGTACTGAAATTACCAAAGTAATGAAAAATCATTGGGATATCGTGAGGACAGACCCAGATCTAAAGTTAGCTGATACAAAACTTCTCCCCTGTTATAAACGCTCACGTAACCTCAGAGATATTTTGGTTAAAACCTATACCCCGGCAGAGAGCGAGGTCACGTCCAAACGGAAAATATTGGGATGCATACGTTGCACGTGTGTGACATGTAAATTTATGATACCGGGAGCAGTATTTAATCACCCGTTGTCGGGAAAACCCATCAACATTAGACACACTTTATCATGTAATTCTAAATATGTGATTTATCAATTAATCTGTCCGTGCGGCAAGAGCTATATCGGTAAAACCGAACGAGCGTTCAAAGAACGTATGAACGCGCATCGCTCGGCCATAAAGGCAGCATTAGTAGCAGGCACTAGCCCTCAACCAGTAGCCCGTCATTTTGCAATGATGGGACATAGTGCGCTGAGTTTAAAATACCGCATGATAGATCATGTAGAGGAATCCATTAGAGGTGGTAACAGAGGGTTACGACTGTTACAGAGAGAAAGCAAATGGATTATGTGGTTGGATACATTGTCCCCTCGGGGATTGAATGAAGCATCAGGTTTGGGGGTCTTATCATAAGACTTCATCAATGTCCTGTCACTTTAAAAGTCGTACATGTATCGAGTAGAGGTCCATTTAGAACATTAATTGGTATCGATGAGCGGCAAGTATTAGATATAGGATGTCCGCATTTTTGCCTAAATGAAATTCCTTTTGTCCATTTATGTATTGTGTGTATATATTGTCTTGTTTTATGTAGCACTATCAGCACTTTATTTTATATTTGTATTAGCTCCATTATTGGAGCTTCCTAAACACCATGACAACTGATGTATACAATGTTGCCGCGGCGCGGCTGGTTAGAGTGACGTCACTGGTTAGCGTCAGTGAATCCCGGCGTCCACGCCGACGATGAGACGCGCTCCTTTGGTATATAAGGTCAGTATTTTTTGTGATTCACTAGCCTGATGAAAATACACCCCGTATTGAAACGTTGCTGTTGTTTGCTGTGACGGATTAAAACACGAGTTCGTTTAAAGGCTGGAGTGCTGCTTCTTCTCTGGATTGTGTATATATATATATATATATATATATATATATATATATATATATAAATCCGAGGGCCAATAGCAGAAGATCAGCCGAGAGAGCACACTCCAATATTCAACAAAATAAATGGTTTAATACATGGGTCTTCAAACTGTGGCCCTTTAGATGTTGTGAAACTACAAATCCCAGCATGCATTGCCACAGTTTTAACACCCCCTTATAGAAAAACTGTGGCAAGGTATGCTGGGATTTGTAGTTTTACAACATCTGGAGGGTCACAGTTTGAAGACCCATGGTTTAATACATCACCAATACGGCATACACTAGGTTGACGTTTTAGACTGTACTCAGTCCTTTATCAAGACAGGCATCAGTGCTACACAACAGCTCAGCAGCAGTGCAGGGGGCAGTGTGGTGTGCTGAGACTGCGGCACCCCTAATAAAAGGTCACTAATGCTGCACATTATCAGCAGCTGTGTCAAACTAATTACAGACAATTATGGGAGCCTAGAAGGCTCAACAACAGACATACCTGCGGCTGCCATAGTTCCCCTTCATTACAGCGTGTCAAACACTCTACCATCGTGAAGCAGGCGCCAAAACCCGGAAGTGCGGGACCCGGAAGTGACATCGGTACGTTCCACCGACTCGTCACTTCTGCGTTATGCGTTCCACCAGCTGCAAACAGGCTATTGTACAGCCTGGCAGGACATAATATAGTAACAGGAAGTGTCTTTGCGTTCCACAGTAGCGCAGTGGAACACATATCACTAGACAATACACAAATAAGCTTAAGTATAGTAATGGAGGTTTCTTAATCGTAATATATATATATATATATATATATATATATATATATATATATATATTACAAATCATGGGCAATTATACTAATTATAGGTACACTGTAATCTAGCAAGGGTGTCATAGCAGGCAATATGTGTCCCGGATTAAAGGGATGAGTTGGTCACCCATGTATGTGTATCTCAGCAACATGATCCAATTTTTAAACAAAGAGAGGGGCAGAGGTCGTAAGGAGTCCAGCCCCATGACCAATACAGGAGCGCGGTCAGGCCACACCAAATGCCATTCACTGTATTAAATGACAATCAATGAGTCAACATATATGAAAAGTTAATAACTAATACAGAAATAATACATATCAAAATAAATATAAAAAATATATAAATACAATGGTCAGTAACCAGTCCAAAATTTAGTAAAGGACTGGTATACATTCGGCCAGTGTCCATCGGACACTACTGCCCACAGTCAACAATCTGTTAGGTCAACAAAAAACAACAATTTAATGGATTGTGATCGTTCAATCCAAGTCACAGTATTGAGTAGTAAATTCCTGTCTCCTCCTCTGGCTGGTTTGGGTACATGATCCACCAAGATAGACCGTAGAGTGGATGTCTGGTGTACCAAGGCCAAATAGTGTTTGGCCATTGGTTTATCAGAAACTCCCGTGGACAAGGCTGTCCTGATCGAATAGCGGTGAGTCTTTATGCCAACGTAGTAAAGTGTGCACGGACAAATTAGCACATAAATCACATAAGTGCTGGTATATGTAAGCCTGTGCTTGATTTTGATGCGGTTGCCGTTATGAGGGTGCCTAATCGAGGTACCACTGTTCATGGCATTACACGTCCTGCAACCAGCACAGCGAAAACAGCCCCCTCTCATGGTCATTGAAGATTGACCATTCCCCAGCGGTGGATACAGGGTAGGTCTCATTAACATCTGTTGCAGCAAGACCAGCATTGGCCAGCAAGGGTCAATGCTTCTTATACAGATCTTGGGTCATGTATGCTGTGTGATCATAGTTGCCCACATGCACCAACTGGGAAGACATATCGGTCCTTTTTACAGATCTGTCTAATGGAGTGGCATATCTCTTTCAGGCCTTGCCCAAACATCGTTCAATGGTGGAACGAGAGTATCCACGGGCCAGGAAACGGTCACTCATCTTCTGGATCTGTAGTTCTGCTGCTGTCCCTGAGGAATTTGTACGCAAGACACGCAGAAATTGAGATATTGGTAGACTTTCTTTAAGTCGCACTGGATGTTGACTACTGGCCTCGAGAAGTGTATTTCGGTCTGTCTTTTTTCCTGAATAATGTGAACCCCAACTTGTTATCCTCACGGAACACTGTCACATCGAGGAAATCGACTGATTGTTGACTATGGTTGTATGTGAACCGAATTGGCTCAGACACTGAGTTAAGCCAACCGACCATTGATAAAAACATATCTTGTGGTCCCGACCAAACTAAAAAGACATTGTCAATATAACACAAGTAACAAATGAGCTGGGATTGAAATTTAGGCAATATGTATTTTCGTTCTTACCAATCCATATATAGATTGGTGTAACATGGGGCCAAATTTGACCCATGGCCTTACCATTAATCTGGGCATAGTAATCTGGCCCATACATAAAGAAATTGAGTGTTAGAACTAGCTCAATTAATGACATAAAAAATTCGGTTGGTGGTCTGGATTGACGGTGACTAATAAATTGCTGACTTGTAGCCTCCATCCCGGCGGCATGAGGTACAAGCGTGTACAAGGACTGAATGTCCATAGTCACAAACCAGACCTCAGCAGGAGGTAACACAATTTGTTCAATCTTGCATAAGAAGTCAGGTGTGTCCCTCAGATAACTCTGAGTACCTTGTACCATTGGTTGGAGAAAGCCATCTACATAACGTGCCAAGGGCTGTAGCACAGATCCCCTGGCCAAAATAATCGGTCCGTCAAAGGGCTTGTCCAGACCCTTGTGCACCTTAGGGAGTGTATATGATCGGCGTAACCGGAAATTCCACCTTAGGGAACAATGCAGTTTTTTTTGATGAATCCAACCCAAATTGCATTCCATGTCAACCACACTATCAACATCTCTCTTGACTGACACAGTGGGGTGGAATTCCAATTTACTATATATTGACAGGTCAGACAATTGACGTCTGATTTCCGAGTCATAGTCAGCCCAATCCTGCAGTACCACTGCCCCGCCTTTATCAGCAGGGCGAATGACAACTGCAGGATTGTCCCAAAGGCCTGTCAAGGGCCTGGTGCTGTGGACGAGACAGGTTATAATATTTCGGTTTAACACTGGCCTGCGCAGTCATTTCTGTTTTGGTAATCCTTAAATCCTTTTAAAGGCTTTTCCAGCCTTTGGAAGCTTTTACAGTCTCCTGGATTCCAGGATTCTCCCGGAATCTGGGTGTCTAAAAAAGCCTCCAGCCCTACACTGCCTCTTCCCAGTGGCCAGTCCCAGTACCGTCCATACTGCTGCGCCTGCCTCCGCAGCCTGATGCTCGCGAGATGATGATGTTATAATCTCACGATTCTTTGTCCTGCAGGCCCGCCACCGCTCACCGCCAGATGGCTGCAAGTGTCCGACTCCCAGGCCTCCGCTGTGTGCTGCGCTGCCATCATCTGGAATGGCTGCGGACGATCTCCTCTCTGCTGCCTGCCTGCTGCTCCGAGTCCCAACTCCCAGCGGGGGCCAGGCGAATTGCTGATCACTGGTGGTCCTCATGCCTCTGCCAGCTGCCCAGCCACTCACACTCAACCAGCAAGAGAATACAGTTAAGCAGTGTATATATATATATATATATATATATATATATATATATATATATATATATGGTTGTGTGGACGGCGGCACTCCCAGACTGGGAAAGAATACAACGGATGCCCAGCTTGTGGTCAACGTTTCAGTGCCCGTGCACTTTTATCAAGAACAGCATTCTGCTGTTCTTGATAAAAGTGCATGGGCACTGAAACGTTGACCACAAGCTGGGCATCCGTTGTATTCTTTCCCAGTCTGGGAGTGCCGCCGTCCACACAACCCTAAATATCCCCCATCTAACTGGAGGGGCCATTAAAGAAGTTGGATCGGCACTCTCCCTTCTCCAGTATTGGCTCCGTTGCCTCTTGAGATGCAATGGATATAATTGGAAATAATACAATGGCACTCCAAGGTCTTTTTAATGGGGAAAAAAAACGTATATTTCACGGCAAATAGAAGAGCCAATGTTTCGGGGCAACAGCGCCCCTTTGTCAAGGCATACAGTGGTAAAATGTAAGCAGATAGCAGAAAGCCAATTGACACTTCAGACAGGGAAAAATCTCATACTGACATGAAGTCTGTATATCAAAACAAATAGATGGTGACACACCAAATATATCGCCTGAATGTGTACCAAATGAGCTCCTCCGCTGCGCCTCCCCACCCCTCCAGCTGTTGTATTAATGCCTGTGGCATCGGCTCATGACAAGCCGGGTTGCCGCATGCGGGACGGGGCGCCGGGGTGCAGCGTGGTGTTTTTTTTTTAGGTAGTACAGTGGCAAACGCAGGATTTTCAGAAGGGGGTTTCCAGAGGGGCGGAGCAAAGCACGGAGATGGACACTTAGGTGACCCAGTATATGTCGGGTCAGTTAAAGTATTATAGATAGACCAAATGTATATAAATAATAATAATAATAATAATAATAAAAAAAAAAAAATATATATATATATATATACATACATACAAACAGGGGCATCAACAGCAGTGTAGACCCCTGGGCATAGCAATGTATTGGGGCACTTACCGATCCTCCAGCGGTAGGGGTGGGGGAAGGGCCCTGATACATAACTTCCAGGGTGGTAGAGGAAGTTTAATATACAGGGATGCAGTTAATATCCCGGCGGTCGGGATCCCGGCGTTCAGAATCCCGACGCCGGAATCCCGACCGCCGAAATGCCGACACATTCTCCCTCCTGGGGTGTCCACGACACCCCTGGAGGGAGAATAAATTAGTGTGCCGAGCGTAGCGAGGCACCGGGCCCGCTGCGTGGCGAGCGCAGCGAGCCCGCAAGGGGGGGCGATCCACGTCCAACCCTTGTCGGCATTTTGGCTGTCGGGATTCCGGCGTCGGGATTCTGTACGCCGGGATCCCGACCGCCGGGATTCAATACTGAATCCAATATACAGAGGAGGGGTGTATAGTGGAGTGGGCTTATTATTCATAATTTTCTGGTGGTAAGACAGCTTGCTTGACTGCAGATATCTCCAGTTCCCAGAAATAGATTTCTTAGATTTTAATGGAATTAAAAACTAGAGAATCCCACCTACCAAATTTTATTGGGGACTAGGGGATGAGAGTTCAGGAGGCAGAGCAATCTGCCAACGAGAATATAAAACTACATACCAGGTGTGTGGAGCTGGAGCAGTAACCAGCTGCTGGAAGGCTGATATCTTTGATTTTGGGAACAGTAGAGACAAGCTACTAGTGTCCATCAAAGGGGGAGAGTCCCATCTTTTGGAATATACCCTCAAAAAAACTCTGTCAGACAGAACCTGAAATATCTGACTGGGAAGAGCAATTAATAGGCTTGGATGGGGACCACTGCCGATTTTTAAAATTCTTATACCCATGGAAAGAGGGGACCCTCAGCTTTCCGCCTAGGGCCTTTAGACTCCTGGGGGGGGGGGTTCTGGGTACTCAGAAACCCCCCCTGCGTGCGCTACTGAGTGCTCCCCTTAAATAACTCTCCCAGTGGGGAGCGCTACTTTAAAAAAAAAAAACACCACTGAAGGGGTTAAACTCAATGATAACACCGTATTGAGCTGCATGCGACTAGGTGCGCTGTGACAAGCTTACGGGACAAGCGCCATAGGCAGTATAGATGAGGGTGGCTCCATTTGTAAAAACAAAAGCGTTATGATGACCGATGGTTTGCAAAAGCGTGTGTGTGTGCATGTGTGTAATGTAAAACCAAGTCATATTTCTTGCCTCCATGTGCACCATAAGTACTATGTAACACGCTTATATTATTTATTTATTATTATTTATTTCTATCTTTGCGCATTCCTACTAGGCAGGAACCCGAACACAACATAGTGAGTGATGATTACACATACTGAAGTTAAGTTGGCTGCTAAGTTTCGCCCCTCCCTCCCGTAGCGACTGCACGTTTCTATAGCAACGGCTTCTGTCTCACAAACTCGGAGACGCTTCATGTGAGTACAGTTGTGGCAAAGCTGCGACTTTGGATGCGCTACAGACAGCACTTCTACGTTACAACGGAAACCTGCAGTTGCCGGGACCTATAAGAGTCACGCCGGTACTACTCGTGGATCTGCGGATAACGTCATACAGTATAACGCGGACACTTTTATTAGTGCCAGTCACCTAGCAACTAGTTATCAACAGCCTGTCCCGCAATCAACACACAACTTATGTCACACGTAGTAACTTCATTATGGAGCAGGTAAGTAAATCAATTCGATTTTATGCACCAACATGGTTTCCAGATGTTCTTTAATGCAATTTCAAATAGTTTTTTTGGGGACTATGTAAAAACCAGACTGGACTACACTCCGGACCGCCGGACAGGACATCAAAATCTGCAGTCCGGAGCTTGTAGTGTCCGGTCCGGGGGGTGTCCTGTCTGGGGGTGTCTTGTCGGCCCATCCGGCTTATCCGGCTTTTGCAACATGCCCGGACCATACAGGGAGGCTTTATTCTCCCCCTCCTCCACTACCTGGTGACAGGGACAGTGGTGCAAGTAGAAAAAATTACCTAGAGGTACTGTGCTGCGCGCCGAAGGCGCACGGCGAAAAATGGGCGTGGTCATATGACACAAGGGGGAGTGGCTACATGACAAAACTTTATGCCCCCAGTGCCAGATATGCCCCCCACAGTGCGAAGTATGCCCCCAATGCCAGATATGCCCCCACAGTGCCACACATATGCACCCACAGTGCGAAGTATGCCCCCAATGCCAGATATGCCCCCACAGTGCCACACATATGCCCCCCACAGTGTGAAGTATGCCCCCAATGCCAGATATGCCCCCACAGTGCCACACATATGCCCCCACAGTGCGAAGTATGCCCCCAATGCCAGATATGCCCCCACAGTGCCACACATATGCCCCCACAGTGCGAAGTATGCCCCCAATGCCAGATATGCCCCCACAGTGCGAAGTATGCCCCCAATGCCAGATATGCCCCCACAGTGCGAAGTATGCCCCCAATGCCAGATATGCCCTCACAGTGACACACATATGCCCCCACAGTGCGAAGTATGCCCCCAATGCCAGATATGCCCCCACAGTGACACACATATGCCCCCACAGTGTGAAGTATGCCCCCACAGTGCAACACATATGCCGCCACAGTGCTAGTTATGCCCCGAGTGCCAGATATGCCCAATAATGCCACACATATGCCCCACAGTGCTAGTTATGCCCCCAGTGCCAGATACGCCCCATAATGCCACACATATGCCCCCAGTGCCAGATATGCCCCCACAATGCCACACACATGCCCCCCACAGTGCTAGTTATGCCCCCAGTGCCAGATATGCCCCATAATGACACACATATGCCCCACAGTGCTAGCTATGCCCCCTCAATGCAACACATGCCCGCCACATATGCCCTCACAGTGCCAGAAGCCAGCAGCAGCACAAGTTACTCACCCTTCTGGTGTCCGGGTCTCCTCTTCTCCTCCCCCGCCGCTGTCGCTGATTATGATGCTGCTGTTTCTTCTGGGGACGGGACAGAGGAGCGCATCGCGCGTCTCAGTCTCCTTCCCCGGCTTCACTGTGTCCGGGCCGCCAAGCCAATCATGATTGGCTGCCAGCCCGTGAGCTATGATTGGCTGAGAGCCCAGTCACAGTGACACAGGGAGGGGAAGGAGAGATGCACGATGCGCTCCCTTCTCATCGGCGCCACTGCGGTGAGGAATCAGCTGTGGCGGGGCGGCGGAGGCTCAAGCCAATCATACCTCGCGGGCTGGCTCCTGATTGGCTGCCAGCCCGTGAGCTATGATTGGCTGAGAGCCCAGTCACAGTGACACAGGGAGGGGAAGGAGAGATGCACGATGCGCTCCCTTCTCATCGGCGCCACTGCGGTGAGGAATCAGCTGTGGCGGGGCGGCGGAGGCTCACGCCCCCGCCACTTAGATATGCGCGCATGCGCATTAGACACTTTCCAGGGCATTTGTTATGGCGGTACGGGGTACCGGCACAATATGTTTTACCGGTACGCCGTACCACCCCGTACCCCCATACTTACAGCCCTGGACAGGCAGCCCCCCGGACAGGACACCCCCGGACAGGACACCCCCCGGGTCCGGTTTTCACCCATACCCGTTTTTTTGTTCGTTTTCTGACTAGCCTTTGCTCTGCTGTTTTTTTTTCAATCTGTAATTCAGGATGTGTTCATTAATAGTCGTTTCTTATTATACTGTATTTCTATATTTGTATAACAGGGATTCTCAACTCCAGTCTTCAAAAGGGTGATTTATTTTTGGTTTGGGCTGGCTGCTTTTTACTGCAAGATGTCAGGGGCATAAACATGGAGCGATGTGCTCTTTTCTAAGCAATCTGACTAGATTGCCTAGAAAATAAGCACATATTGCTCTGTGTGTATTAATCCGAGTGATTAAAAGGGCATACACACGTAGAGATGTGTGCTAAGCTATTTAGGGTAGGCGATTTCCCTGTGTCCAGATCGCCCAGAACCAGTGGCAGCTAAAGGTCCATATGGGCCTGGAGCTCAAATTTAGCAGGTGGTGTGTCAAGTGCCGTGGTGGTGGTGTGACTAGTGACATGGGGGTGTAAATAGTGATGTGGGGGTGTGACCAGTGCGGTGTGGGTGTTGTCTGTGACATTGGTGTCACCTCCTCACACTAGTGCCTACCTTTAACCGCTTACTAGTGGTGCTATAACAAGAAAAGGTTTTTGACCACCATATAATGCAGGACATCAGTGACTGCAATATGAAGTGATGAGACAAAACAGAGCAGATGCGTACCTCCCAACTTTCCGGGAGACGGAGGAGGGATGGAATGATGCGCGCTGCAGGCGCGTCTAAAATTTTCACATTAGACAACAATGCAAACTATGGGCCTTATTCAGATCTGTGCTCAGTACAAATTTGTTCGGAAAATGGGCAAAACCATGTGCACTGCAGGAGGAGCAGATGAAACCTGTGCAAAGAGAGTTACATTTGGGTGGGGTGTGCTGAAACTGAAATCTAAATTGCAGTGTAAAAATAATGCAGCCAGTATTTACCCTGCACAGAAACAAAATAACTCACACAAATCTAACTCTCTTTGCACAGGTTACATCTGCTCCTCCTGCAGTTCACATGGTTTTGCCCATTTTCGAACAAATTTGTACTGAGCTCAGATCTGAATAAGGCCCTATGTTTTTAAGGATTTCTTTTGAACAGGCTATTCTTCCTGAGCAAACGATATAGTGCATAGTGCATCCAGGAGTATAGCTGTCAATGACAATATACAGATGGAGCTGGCCTAATCTATCCCCGGTGCTCGCCAGATTCCTTGCGCTGGCGGCGTCGTTGATAGAGACTGGGACACGCATGCGTCTCACGCGCACGTGCATCCCAGAATGGCGGCACCAATGTGTCTAGGCACACTGGTGTGCTGCGGGACACCTGTAAAGGTGGCATGAGTTGGTGGGTCAGAAACAATTCAAATTATTTATGGTCAATCTAAACAAAACCAGTGTTTGTTATATACAGTATATAGTACACTAATGGTAGGGCAAATAATTGTATCTACATGCTCTTTCAATCTCTGGCCCACCCACCCTTTCAGGAGCTGGCTGGCAACTTTTATCCTGGGGGGCAAGTCCAGAGGACTGGCCCATAAGTAACAGTGCATCGTTAAAGTTAGGTTTTGCGGTTTAAAAATATGTATTAATAAAAAAAAAAACAATAATAGGACACCACAGGCTGCTCCCCTGTATAATATCTGGACACCACAGGCTACTCCCCCTGTCTTAAAATAACAGGACAAGACAGGCTGCTCCCCTGTATGATAATAGGACCCCACAGGGTGCTCCTCATGTATAATAATAGGACCCCACAGGCTGCTACTCCTATATAATAGGACACACCAGGCTGCTCCCCCTGTCTTATAATAATAACCGGACCCCACAGGCTTCTCCCCTGTATAATAACCGGACCCCACAGTCTTCGCCCCTGTATAATAAAAATATATCACAGGTTGCACCCCCTTTATTATAACAGGACCCCACAGGCTGCTCCCCTGTATAATAACAGGACCCCACAGGCTGCTCCCCCTGTATAATAAAAATACATCACAGGCTGCTCCCCCTGTATAACATGACCCCACAGGCTGCTCCCCCTGTATAATAACAGGACCACACAGTCTTCTCCCCTGTATAATAAAAATACATCACAGGCTGCTACCCCTGTATAACATGTCCCCACAGGCTGCTCCCCCTGTATAATAATAATAATGGGACCCCCATAGGCTGCTCCCCCTGTATAATAATAACGGGACCCCCATAAGCTGCTCCCCCTGTATAATAATAACGGGACCCCCACAGGCTGCTCCCCCTGTATAATAATAACAGGACCCCCACAGGGTGCTCCCCCTGTATAATAAAAATACATAACAGGCTGCTCCCCCTTTATAAAAACAGGACACAACAGGCTGCTACCCCTGATTAACATGACCCCAAAGGTTGCTCCCCCTGTATAATATTAATAATAATAACGGGACCCCCACAGGCTGCTCCCCTTGTATAATAATAATAATAATGGGACCCCCACAGGCTGCTCCCCCTGTATAATAATAACGGGACCCCCACAGGCTGCTCCCCCTGTATAATAATAAAGGGACCCCCACAGGCTGCTCCCACTTATAATATTAACTGGACCCCCCACAGGCTGCTCCCCCTTAGAATAATAACAGGACCCCCACAGGCTGCTCCCCCCTGTATAATAACTGAACCCCACAGGCTGCTCAGCCTGTACAGTCCCTCTTACTCATACTTGCCTACCCTCCCGCATTTAGCGGGAGTCTCCCGCTTTGTCAATCATTCTCCCGGCCCCCCGCAAATCCCTTGTTTTCTCCTGGTTTTTCGGCCCCTTTACCCAAAAAACGAGATTGCGCATGCGCGAACGTGTCATTGCGGGGGGGCGGGGCCTAAATGCGCGACGCCGTGTCTGGGAACTGGACACACAGAAGAGTGTGTCCCTGTTTCGCTGGTGAGAGAGCTGCCATCCGCCAAGGTTCCCTTCCCTGCTATACAGTTCGCAGCGTCAGCGGAGGAAGAACAGGACTTGAAAAAAAGTCCATACAAATGAATGGAAAGCCATTCATTGGCTAAGACCTCTCTCAATCAATCCGCGATTGACTGAGAGAAGTCTCAGCCAATCAGTGGCTGCCCATTCACTATGGGCTTTCCTTTTTTGAAGTCCTGTGTTCTCCCGCCGCTGGTGCTGCAGCGCACCCGGCAGGGTCTTCTCTCTTCTTCTGCCCGGATAAGTGGCGCACGCAAAGGCAGGTTGTTTCATGTCCTGCTGCGCAGCGGCGGGAACTGGCAGTGGCAGCAGCCACTCTGCATCACCGGGGGAGAAAGGCATTCTTCCGCCGTTTGCAGTGCAGGAGGGGGTCAGCTGGCAGCTATGGGAGCCAAGGTGTAGAACTCCAGCAGCAGGTGGTAGTCCCCAGCAGCCATGAACAGTCAGCAGCAGAGGTGGCTGAGTGCAGATGTTTAAATGTGTATGTACTGAATCTATATGGGAGGAAGACCAGGGTCAGTGTTATTCTTAGCAAAGTAACAGCATCAATAGTCACTGTTACTGTCTCGTTAAACTTATGTTTCTCTGTGATTAGCACCAGTCTTGGGGATAGATGTGTGTATATATATATATATATATATATATATATATATATATATATATATATATATATATATATATATATATATATATATATGCTCCTTGTATCCGGCGGCACTCAGGGACTGAACAACTTGTATTACCAAGTGAACATTTTACTTGGTATTAATGGTAATACAAGTTGTTCAGTCCCTGAGTGCCGCCGGATACAAGGAGCATATACAGTGACGACGATGCCGCAGAGGCATTGAAACGTTGCAAATAAAGTTTCCTTCCTGCATAAGAAATCGCTGGTGTGCTGCTCCCTGCTTTATCTACTGTACGTCTACCACTGAGCGGGCACCCAGTGTGGCAATCTTTATAGTGGCTGTGCCGGACCTCTGGATCTCATATGCTGTACACCGCGATGCCCATTATACATATGCCGTACACCGTGATGCCCATTATACATATGCCATACACAGTGATGCCCATTATACATATGCCGCACACCGTGATGCCCATTATACATATGCCACATACCATGATGCCCAATATACAGTACATATGTGGCTGTCTCTGTGTCCCTGCTGTCAATTTCTCTGTGTTCCCACTCTCCCTGTCCCTTTGTCCTTGAATTTTGGCTCATACTGTGTGGCACAAGGTGTAAGGGCACTAGTACTAGATAGAATAAGGAGTCCTACTAGTCTGGTGTATAAGTGGTATGTTGTGTGGTACACTTCACTTAAAGACATGCCCCCTTTTCCAGTGGCCTTCGCGAGCACAAAACTAAATCCTCTATTTTTCTCCACTTTAAAATTTCCACTTCGAGCACTGATATATTTAAGTGCCGAGGGGTCTGAATGGCTGCTTTCTGTAGGTGGTAGGGATTCATCAGTGAGGGTGGCACCACACATTTGTAATAAAGAGGTGCCTGATGGCAGTCCCTCTACGAGGGAGTAGCACTCAAGTGGCTGATTTAGGTCTCCAAATAGGAAAAGATACATTAACCAAGACCCGTCATGGGGGAGACAGAATGAGGCCACAGTTGAATAGGCACAGCACCATGATAAATATCCTATTAACAGCATAGATACGTCCATATGTGTCACTAGACACGCCCTTTGAAACATGACACACCCCTTTAATGGTGCGCGACGCTGCTCTCGGTGCATTTTGCTAGCATCTAAAATCTCCCTCATTTTGCTTTTCAAAAGTAGGCAAGTATGCTCTTACTTTGATGCCAGACATTAGTGAGGCAGGCTGCAGCATGGGGAAGTAGGTGGAACAAACAGAGTCTCTGTAGTGGCCTCCTGCACTAGACATGTCCTCAGTGCAGGAGGCCGGCGGCCATGGTTATGGAGACCAGTCGGAAACTGGTCAGCCTGGCAGCAGCCTCAGAACAATGGCGGCCTGCACACAAAACGACTGAGCGGCACGGGGGGCGCATGACACCCTGCCCCCCAGCCCAGCCCGCCCCTGCACCCTTCCCACCACCACTGCCTGGTGATGAGATACAGATGAGGGACCAGTAGAGATGTAACAGGTAAAAGTACACTTCAGTACACATTACTGTGACACTTCCCAGCCAACTATACTGTGACATTCTCCCCCTCAGCAAACATTACTGCATACCTCCCAACATCTGAGAAGGCGGCGGCGGGACGTTTTTGGGGGCGTGATCTGTCATCGGATGATGATGATGGAACATCGGAAATCATAGATGATGGCGGAACATCGGATGATGATGGAACATCGGAACCAGGAGGAATATCGGAAACTTGGATGAGGAATGAAACAACGGAATCACAGATGATGATGATGATGATGGAACATCGGATGATGATGGAACATCAGAAATCACTGATGATGGCGGAACATTGGATGATGATGGAACATCGGATTAGGATCGGAATCCTGGAGCTAGGCTGGAACCAGCAGGTGAGTCTGGCAGCGGACACGGAATAACAGGAGATGGTAACCTGGATGATCATAGGAGATGGTAAACCTGGATGGTCACAGGAGATGGTAAACCTGGACAGGCTCAGGAACTGGAGCACCTGGAGAGTCATGCTGCAGCAACTGGCAACACTTGAATAAATAAATGACAACTGAAGCACTAGCAAAGTGCAGGAGTCCTCCTAGCACCTTTATACCTGCAGGTGGGAGGAGACTTGGCTGGCCAATGTACAGTCCCTCTGTAGTGCAGCTGTAATGAGCCGAGGCATCAGCCAAGATTGCAGGCCTTGCTGCACAGCTGCAGCATTAGGTAATTACTGGAGAGACTGTGGAGAGACACTTGAAGGTAAAATAATGTTTGTTTTACACGGATCGTGTCAGTACCCCATCCTTCAGGGGTGGCCCCAGGATACCACTTTGGCTTGCGTGGAACTTGGCATGAAAGCAATACAGAAGAACACAATAACAAGAATTCATGGTAGGAACTGCCTTTCCTAGAATTCTTCCTGTTCTTCATCGTCAGAAGCAAAACCTTGATTATCAGACTGAGTAGACCACTCTGTATCACTAGAACCTAGGTTCTCTCCAGTGCAGGAAGCAGAATGGCAGCTCTCATCTGAACCTAAGAGTTCTCCTTGTCCCGAGGGCGAGACCTAGGAGACAAGAAATGTCTTTGCAGAATAGACCCTTTTCGGGGTTTGCGAATAGTGCAACATTCAATAAGATGCTCTGGACTGCCGCAATAGAGACAGAGATGATGCCTTCTGCGAAGCTCTCATTCCTCCTTAGAGAGCCTGCAACACAACTTGGGTCGAAATCCCTCACTCAAAACAGGAGGTAAGACATCTGCAAACCCTTTATACTGAGGGGACAGGAGATCTACTGCTTCCATGGCAATTTTACGAACTGGGAGTGTTTCCTTACGCTTAGGGCTGGCAGATATCATGTGGGAAGGAGCCGCACAGTAAAAAGCATAACTGTGCCTCACGGTGAAGTCGACGCTCTTCTGGAGTCAGGCAAAAGCACTTAATCTCCATGGGTTCTTCCTCTGGCTGAGACATCGGAGAAGGAGGTGTAAGGAATATAGAAGACGTCGTCTTGACATGATAATTTTTACCTCGTTCAACTGTCCTCTCTCTGAAACGTAAGTCCACTTTGATACATAAATAGATGAGATCACCAAATTTAGATGGTATATCACAGGTAGCAAGTTCATCTTTAAGTCGGTCGGACAGACCATGCCAGAACGCTGCATACAGGGCCTCATCACTCTAGGAAAGTTCAGAAGCTAATATCTGGAACTGAACTAGGTACTGTCCAACAGAATGGGATCCTTGTCGGAGGCAGAGAATCTCAGTGGAAGCAGAGGTTACACGCCCAGGCTCATCAAAGATGTGCCAAAATGTATTGATAAAGTCTCTGTATGAAGACAGGAGGGCATCAGACCTTTCCCATAGCGGTGATGCCCAATCCAGGGTGCAACCAGACAGGAGAGTGATAATGTAAGCGACTTTGTTTCTCTCTGTGGGAAAGTTGCTGGGCTGTAACTCGAATTGGATTTCACACTGTTTCAAAAAACCTCTGCAAGCTTTTGGGTTACCATCAAACTTGGTAGGAGTGGACAGGTGAAGACAAGGAGCAGCAGGAGTCACTGGAGGAAGAACTTCTACTTTGGAAGCGTGGATAGTCTCTGGGCCACTGAGAGTGGTCTGAATTTTATCCAGCCAAGAAGACAGGTCTTGAAGGCAATGGATCACTTGACCCTGCGCCGCTTCTTGCTGGTCCAAGCGGGCAGCCAGTTGTTGCACCGGGCTGGGTGGTGACGCTTGGCCTGAGGCTGGTTCCATCTGGCTAGTGCTTACTGTCACACCAGGGGTCTGAGTCGTGGCGACTAAGACCTCTGGTGGAGACCTGGACCGATACCGGAATTGGGGAGGCTGCAGGAGACCCCTGCGCATTCACTTGCGCGACAATGCACCCAGAGGCAGAGATGAGTCAGTGATAAAATACAACCAGGTTTATTGAAAGACAGGAAGGTTGTATATAACGGGCAGTAAAGTATGCAATACAGAATGACACAGGACAGATAAAATATAGTGCAGTGCGAAGCACTGATGAAGTCCATAAATAACAAAGTCAATATGTACTGTACTTGAATGAGAGTGAACTGTGAATCGATGGCTGGAACATCGAACGATGATGGAATATCGGAACCAGGAAGAATATCGGAAACTTGGATGAGGAATGAAACAACGGAATCACAGATGATGATGGAACATCGAATGATGATGGAACATCGGAAATCACAGATGATGGCGGAACATCAGATGATGATGGAACATCGGAACCAGGAGGAATATCAGAAACTTGGATGAGGAATGAAACAACGGAATCACAGATGTTGATGGAACATCGGATGATGATGGATCGGAATCCTGGAGCTAGGTTGGAACCAGCAGGTGAGTATGACAGCGGACACGGAATCACACGGAATCACAGGAGATGGTAACCTGGATGGTCACAGGAGATGGTAAACCGGGACAGGCTCAGGAACTGGAGCACCTGGAGAGTCACGCTGCAGCAGGAAGAGACAAACACCAACTGGCAAAACTTGCATAAAATACGTTTTTTTGTTTGGGTCCTGCACTGGATACTCCACTGTGTTAAACTTACATATCATTAGTTTTTTAGAATGGAGTGAATAATTCAAATACAGATCCAATTCCTGTTTTATTAAGTTATTCAAAAGGTTCCTTATCTGAGAGAAAAATACCCTTTTTAATTTAACTCATTTATAGGTTGGAGGTGCTCCCCAGAGTCAGAGGTAAGTACGTTAAATCACATGGAGAAAAAGAAGACTCTTTGTGGGGGCACTCTTAAGGGGTGCCGGACGGGTTCCCGACAGTCGGGATCCCGACAGTCATTTACCCGACGTCGGGATCCCAACTGTCAAAATGCCGACAGCCGGGTGCCCGACGGACACCCGCTATTTTCCCTCGTAGGGGTCCCCGACCCCCATAGAGGGAAAATAGAATAGGTGGCTTTTTTGCGCTCGCCATGCTGTCTGACTCCGGGCAGTCGGGATCCCGATGTCGGGATAATGACTGTCGGGATCCCGACTGTCGGAGTCCCATACCACACCCCTCTTAAGGTGCGTACACACGGGGGCGATTTAGTGCAAAATCGCGGGAAATATGGTCGCTGAGCGACCATATTGCCCGCAATGGGAGTGTGCACCAGCGATATATCGCCGAGTGCGCGCTCCCGTTTTTGCCCCTGTGGTGATCGCTGGTCGCAGGAGCTTGCTCCTGCGACCAGCTAATTACCTCTGCGGCACCGCCAGCAGAGGTTCCTTTTCATCAGCGACCATATCTGGTCGCTGATGCAAAGGAGACACTGGGCAATATATTGCTCAGCAATATATTGCTAGCAATATATTGCTGAGCAATATATCTCCCCCCGTGTGTACGGGGCTTTAGGATATTTACATGTGTATATGTAAATATGAATACCTAGAGTCAATAGAGAGTGGAAAAAGAACTATCTGAATAGTAATATTTATTTATTTATTTAAAACTCAACTTTTAATAGTCTTGCTTTAATATAGAAAGGTATTTAGCACAAAATATATATTTACATTACACAATTAAAGCTTAAAATATGCACTGCAACTCGAAATTATATCCCCTGTCTGCGAAAAAATTCATCAATAAACAAATTTATGAGTTTCTTAATTCAGGCCGAGAGCTCGCAAATGTCAACCGCTGTAATCAATTCAAATCAGTCACAAAATAATAATTTATGGCAATTTTTTGCCATTAACCTTGTGACAGTAATTCAGAGTGTAACAATCAGACTAGGAGCCTGCCAACTCCAAATATTATGAATCTTGGGTACTTGTTTCCTAGCACGGCCACACCGATTCTAATCTTGGGCATCGCAGGTAAAAAATCCCCATACGCGTCCTACGACCTTTTCATACCCCCACTATCCACGTCGGCGTGGAGTTGAGAATAGAATAGTGTGGCGAGCGCAGCGAGCCACCGAGCCCGAAGCGCGGCGAGCGGACGCGGATACCTTCACAGTTATACGCGTCCCCTCGCGGGCTTCCCAGGTGTCCATGGCGACGCGGACACCTGTGAAGCCCGCGAAGGGACGCGTTTACCTGGGAAGGTATCCGCGTCCCCTCGCGGGGCTCGCTGCGCTCGCCACGCTTCGGGCTCGGTGGCTCGCTGCGCTCGCCACACTATTCTATTCTCAACTCCACGCCGACGTGGATAGTGGGGGTATGAAAAGGTCGTAGGACGCGTACCGCTGCGCTCGCCACGCTTCGGGTTAACATTGATCGTGGGGTGGCGTTAACTAATTTTGGTGTGCCATTTCACTGTTCAGGGGTGTTTTTGGGGGTTTCTGGACCATTTAACATTGTTCCCTGTTGATTTGGGTAAATTGAGGCATTTAACATTGTTCCCTATGAGAAATCGGGGGCATCGCGTCGGGGCCATTTAATGCTTATTTAGCCGCATGCGACGCGACCGACCCGATTTTTTTACTTTTCAATGCATTTCAATGGGAAATCGGGTCCATCGCGTCGGGGGCCATCGCATACCACTATTAAGGGCACAAGATCAATGCGATTGTGGCCGTGCTAGGAAACAAGTACCGAATCTTGTAGCCAATATAATTAGACAAAGTAAGATTGCCCCACAAAGAGTCTTCCTTTTTCTCCATGTGATTTAAAACACTTGCATAAAGAAATGACAACTAAAGCACTAGCAAAGTGCAGGAGTCCTCCTAGCACCTTTATACCTGCAGGTGGGAGGAGACTTGGCTGGCCAATGACAAAATGAATAACGAGTGCAGCTGTAGTGAGCATCAGCCAAGATTGCAGGCCTTGCTGCACAGCTGCAGCATTAGGTAATTACTGGAGAGACTGTGGGGAGACACTTGAAGGTAAAAATAATGTTTGTTTTACCCGGATCGTGTCAATAATATTGATAACACACACAAAAACGAGTGCTCTAAATATATATAAAATATATATACCCATTGTTTAATGGGTAAACCGGACGATTTCGTCCAACTAGAAAATCTACTCAAATCAGAATTAAGACATTAGATGGACGGTGTCAACCTCCAGATATACCTTGATAAAGACATGGTGCCCAGGGGTTTGAGACTGTTCAAACCATCAATTTTTCCACAAGACTCTGAGGCCCAAAATTCTTGGGACAAAACCCGAGACAGGTGCTCATTGGAGCTGATGAGAATTGTAATTGCTTATAGAACATCGCAGGCACAGAAAATTTAAAGAGATTGAGCAACTCAAGCAGAAACTAGATGCACATAAACACACTTACGAATATAAATAGAGAGATTAATTGACCAATAGAAGAGTCTCTAAATTTGAAGAAACCCTTATGGAAACAAAGGGTAAGAAATTCAGAAGAGACTTAGATGACTATAGAAATGCCACAGTTAGAACATATAGAGATAAGAATAAAATAAGACCTACAGATGGAGCGGGCCTTATCTTTGGCCGGCGCTCGCCAGATGCCTTTCACTGGCGAGCGCCGGCGATAGAGACTGGGTCTCCCTGCCCGTCTTCACTTCAATAAGACGCTGCCCAGTTTGGGGCGGGGGGTCGGGGTGGCGAAGGGGACCGGTGGCGACAGCGGGGACCCCGGCCGAGCTCCGTTGCCACGGGGTGCGCCCCTGGCGGTAGCCAGCCTCTAGCAGTGGATGGCGGTAGAATCGCCATCCACTGCAAACATAAAGCCTGCTCCATCTGTAATACCCATGAAAATAATTATAAGAAGGAGAGGAGGCAATCACAGAACACCCATGGACCTTCGGTGAGACATAGGGTCCACTCTGGTCCTCGCAGGTTCTACGGAAACTCCTCCTCGACTCCACCCAAACAACAGAGAGACTCTAGACCCACATATAAAGAGAGAGAATCAAATGCTGCCTCTAATTCCCAATCGATAGGGGCCCACCCTAAAATCAGGACAACAGAGCTAGGATATAGAGATCAGGACGGAATACATGAGGAGTTTTTTTTTTTTTTTAGAAAAGAGACCACCCCCCCCCCCATTTGAAAATTCCAGAACATACTCCCTCCATCCGGGAACACCAAAAAGAGGTTGAAGGCCAGATGCCGAGGAAGAAGAGGGGGAAAGAAGGGGAAACAAAAGAACTTAAGAGCCCACAACCAAAAAGGGGCCAAACAAACAGTATATAACCTTTCCTCTAAAACCCTTTCAGCGATAGATCTCAAACTCCTTGAGAAAAGTCTAAAATATTCTCCTACAACTCCCACAAATATGTTCAATTTGTTCGTGGAACTTAATCACTTTATTAGAAGCCTCTGTCGCAAACAGTATTTTGCAAAACAGCTACTAAATAAAAACAGGGAACAGGCTGCTGCCATTATACTGGACCAAGGGGAACTTCCTGCTCTCAATGCCCTCTCCGAATTTCTGAAATAATTTGAATCTGTTTCCCCGCAACCTGCTAAATTGTTTGACATTTCAAAAGACAAATTTTGGAAGAAATCAGGGGTGACATTTAATGAGATGCGAAAATGTGACTTTTGCAATATTTTCGCCAAAAACGGACGAAATCACACTTTTTCCCGAATTCGCAAAAAAAACTTAAAAAATTTGTTTTTTTGCCGCAAATTCACACTTTCTGAAAGTGCGATTTTAATTCGCATCCAGATGTTTTCCCATTGCAAAGTACACAATTCGCATATTTAATGAGATCCGAATTTGGGAAAATGTGTCTAAAAATCGCCAAAAATCAGATCAGGTTCTGATATGCAAATTGGCCAGAACCCTGCACAGATCATTGAGATCTGTGCATGATCCAGTGTAAAAAAATGTGTAAATATATAGATATTTTTTTTTTTACAAAAATGGCGTGGGGTCCCCCCGCCTGAACATAACCAGCCCCGGGCTCATTGAGCTGGACCTGGTTCCAAAAATACGGGGGACAAAAAGCATAGGGGTCCCCCGTATTTCTGAAACCAGCCCCAGACTCTTGGACCGGTCCTGGTTCCAAAAATACAGGGGAACAAAAAATCTGGGGGTCCCCCGTATTTTTAAACCAGCACGGGCTCCAACAGCCTGCGGTGTCGTGCCACAGCCGGGGGACACTTTTTATATAAGGTCCCCTGGCCGAAACATGAGCACCGTGGCTGGTCAGCCTTGGACGGGGTACCTGGAGGAGTGGGGACCCCCCCCAATAAAGGGGTCCCCTCCAGGCTTCACCCGTCCAGGGCTGAAGCCCGGGGCTGTCACCGTCGTCCGTGGCCAGTGGACGCCGGCCTGATAGGGTTAAATCTGACATACCTAACATTGCTTTATACAGGAGAATTACAAGTGCCAGCAGACCTCCCCTGCAGGCTGGGGCTTGAAGAACCACAAGTCCCAGCATGTCCACCTGACTTGTAGTCCACCTGTAAAAAGAATGTTAAAAGAAAACACACACACAGAGAAGTATAACTGGTACTTATGTATTATCTGGGCTGCCGATTTCTTGATTGTATGCCTTAACTTAAGGCATACAATCAGATGCGATGCGATGCGATATCGCATCGCATACGACCATATCGCATGCGATGCGATGCGATGACCCCATTTTCCCATAGGATTCAATGTTAAAATGGACTGAGTCCATTTTAACATGGAATTCAATGGGAAAAAGGGGTCCTTTTCATACCCCTACTATCCAAGTGGGCATTGAGTTGGATATAAACCTGTGGCGAGCGTAGCGAGCCACCGAGCCCGAAGCGTGGCGAGCAAAGCGAGCCCCGCGAGGGGACGGTATTCTGTGTCCCCTCGCGGGGCTCGCTACGCTCGCCACGCTTCGGGCTCGGTGGCTCGCTACGCTCGCCACAGGTTTATATCCAACTCCATGCCCACTTGGATAGTAGGGGTATGAAAAGGACCCCTTTTCCCATTGAGTTCCATGTTAAAATGGACTCAGTCCATTTTGACATTGAATCCTATGGAAAAATCGGGTCCACCGCATCGCATCGCATGCGATATGGTCGGATGCGATGCGATGGAACCGATTTCAAAATCGGCAGCCCAGTTAGTACATAAGTACCGTATAACTTTATTACATACACATACACACACCTCACTTTTACACCAACATACTCACCAATCCAGGATCCAGCGCTGTCCACCCTCCTGCATAGCCGGCTCAGCCCGCACTGACAGCGGGGTGACCCGGCTTTCTCCGCCGCAGCTAACAACCTCTGTTGCGCTGTCCCTGCGCTACAGATTAAATAATGACGAGATCATTCCCTTCATGAGGGGTTCAACAAAACATAGTCGTTCCAAAGGTGACTTTATAGCTTGGGTGGGGAAGTGAAGTGTATCCACAAAGTACTTTATTTGTAGGAACGTGAAGGCATTCAATTCTGGTAAAGAATATTTCTCTTGCAAATCACCTAAACTCATACACATTCCCCCTTGTAGGACATCTGCTGCAAATATTATTCCTTTGGTGCAGAAAAAAGAAATATGTGTGCCAGCGCTTGCTGTTTCAATAATTACTTTTTTATAGAGAACCGTGGTTCTCTATAATAATTATTTAATAAAAATTAACATGAAAAATACATACATAAATTTAATATGAAAAATAAAGAATAAATAAGGAAATAAAAATCTGAGTACTGGAGAATCATTTGAATCTCACTTGAGAATAATTTCATACATAGTGTATAGTCCCTTAATAGGGGGAGGTTTTGAGGCTGACTGATGCAATGATTGTATATTACCATCCAATGTGTCTGGAGGATTTTATGTCCAGAGTTCTGTGACAGCAACGGTTCTGTGGTGCCTTATGATCTCAAAGGCTCTGGATACCCTTATGACAATCGTCCTTTTGATGTGGATTTGAATTAGGGTTAAAGCTTTAACCCATCGATTGTATCCAATTTTTCAAGGGACGTCAGAGGGATGTTGTACCAGGTCACTTTTCAGGATGAAGTCAGCGGTCTTAAATGTGCTCAATGCGTTTCCCCGAAATATCCTCCTCCGGCTTCCTCAGGAGCAAGTGTGATGTTAAGGCAGCCTGTCTCAGGTTTTATACCTGTGCTGCTAGTTAGCTTGATGATTCCCAGGTGGACCAGACTCAGTGTAATACAATAAAATAATGATAAATAAAAAGAGAACCGTGTAACACATACTATCTTTAAAATTATTATCTATATAGGGGCAATATTCAAATGGATAATTCAATTATTCTTTTTTGTTCATAATTTTAGATCTGAGGTCATTAGAACCATATGTGTATTCGAGTCACGTGACCCAGAAATGGGACATACTCAATGGAAGATACCCTGCAGTGATATCACTGATTTAACAACCTATTGGTTTGGATGCGTGGGCTGGGCGAGCAGGCCTACCACAGCTGACGTCCCCACCGACCGTCGATTGGCGGTATCAGCGGTGGCGGCGGGGAACATCTCCGTGGTCTTCCTGATCGCGTCTATTGTGTTGCCTGGCAACGCGCGGCCACGTGATCCCACGTGACTCGGGCGCGCCGTGCAACATCAGAGGCTCGCCCCACGTGCCCACCCCCCCGAAAGGACTTTGTGCGCCTGTGCAGCGCGGCAAGTCACATGACCTCCTCCCGAGCGTGCATGTACACGTAGAGAAGCCTCCTGCGTTGTCATGCCAACGCTCAATAGTATGGTCGCTATGGCAGCAGACCTCACCAGAACTGCGCATTCCCCAATAGGACATGTATACTCAGAGCTCAATTTCTTATCAATACAGTTTCAAGTGGTTTCACATAACGATATTGTTCAGTATAAAAGGATCATATGATAAACAATTTTAGGAGAAAAAAGAGGGACTCATGTATTTCATAGTCTCATTCTACCAAAATGCAAAGGACTGAAGACATATAGATATACTTATTTCTAATAACCTTTATATGAAGAACACAGGTAAATGATCAAAATTATTCATTTAGAATACAATCTTTTTTTCAGAGTATCAATATCATAATATAATTATGGCTTTCAATATAGTGCTGCATTTAACTCAACTGTTTCATTCAATCCATCAGGATATAATGAATTAAATTTTAGTGTCCAGTATATTTCTCTTTTGCATAACAGATTGTATCTATCACCTCCTCTAGGTGTGTGGCCGATGAATTCCAAACCTACTATAGAAAGACATTTTGGGTCTGAATCGTGGTGTGATTTATAGTGCCTTGATACACTGTGTTTCGGAAAACCTTTCAGAATATTTTGGCGATGTTCCATAAATTTTGTTCTTAATGGTCTTGTTGTTCTTCCAACATATGGGAGGTTACAACTACAATATAGTAAATAGACTATATGTGTGGAGTCACAATTGATAAATGATTTAGGCATATATGGAGGATCTAATGAGAAGATTGTTGATATAGAATCATAGTTTGATACATGTGTACACATTGTGCACTTATTTTTTCCGCATTTAAAGGAACCTTTTGGTTTGCTAGGCAACTAATTTAGATGTTCTTCAGTATCTTTTTCTACATTTATTTCTTTTTTCAGATGGCTAGGTGCAAGTATGGTTTTTAGCGTCTTATACTTTTTATATATAATAACTGTTTTGTTTTTTTTTAAATTATTTCAGATAGTATTTTATCTTGAAGTAAAACCCTATAGTTTTTTATAACTACGCTCTTTATATCCCTAGCACAATTATTATACTTGCTAATAAAAGCCAGTTCCCTATTTTGGTTTTTCATTGCTTTTTCTATTTTTTTTAATCTTTTGACGGTATTAGAAGTTTATTACGGTCCATTTCCATGACATCTGTAAAACCTTTCTGTAATAGATTTTCTGGGTATTCTCTTTCTCTAAATGAATTTGACATTATTTCGGCCTGCTCTATAAATTGTTGTCTTTCTGTATAGTTGCGCCGAAGGCGCATGAATTGGCCTTTCGGAATATTTGTTTTCCATGGTTTGAAATGTGCGCTTTTGAAGTGGATATAAGAATTCGTATTCACTGGTTTTACATAATTTAGAGACATCATTTTATTGTCTTTGATCCCGAGGGTCACATCCAAGAAATTATCTGAAAATTGACTATATGTGTGGGTGAAGGATAAATTATAAAGATTAGAATTAAGTGATGAAACAAACTGATTAGCTGAAAGTGAATCCCCTTCCAAAATAATAATAAGGTCATCTACAGTAGGAGCAAGTTTCATCTTTGCTCCTTTGGCCATGGCTAGCCATGGCTATTCTATTGTTCTCAGCTGCAATACGTATTGTATTGCAGTTGAGAACAATAGATTAGCCATGGCTAGCCATGGCTAGCCCTGCCCAAAGGAGCAAAGATGAAACTTGCTCCTACTGTATGTAATGGCCATAGAAGACCAGGTTTTGCGCCCAGCAGCTCCCCCACACATGGTTCTCCTCCACCTCCCCAATGTACAGGTTTGCATAGCTGGGCGCGAACCTGGTCCCCATGGCCGTCCCCATAGTCTGTAAATAATAATCACCATGAAAAACAAAATAATTGTGAGTGAGTATAAAAGTGATACTATCCAAAATGAAATTCCTATGTCCCGGCTCCAGGTCAGCATCAAGGATCAATCGCCTCTTGATTACATCACATCCCAGTTTGTGTGGAATGTGTGTATACAGGGCATTTACATCCAACGTAAGAAAAGCATAGCTCTCTTTCCACTCGATTTTTTGTATTTTATTTAATAAATCTGTAGTATCCCTGATGTATGACCTGAGAGCCGGGAAATAGGGTTGAAGGTGATAATCTACATAATGTGATAAATTTAATGTGATATAACTAATACCAGAAACTATAGGGCGCCCAGGTGGTGATGTGAGTGATTTATGAATTTTGGGGAGAAAATAAAAAGTGGGCGTGATGGGGTGTGTAGGTAAAAGAAATGTATGTTTTTCCTTGGATGTGACCCCTAGAGATGTGCTTGATCCAACAAGTTTTTAATTTGACAAAGAAAATCTTTTGTAGGGTCTTTTTTAAGTTGTGTATAGAAATTTACATCATGTAATTGTCTATATGACTCTTCTATATAATATTTTTTATCCAAAAGAACACCCCCCCCCTTATCTGTTTGTTTTATTATTAGTTGTTTATCTTGTTGTAATTGTTTTAATGCTTCTTTTACTTTTTAAGTTAGGTTTGATACTTTGTATGGTTTAGTTTGTTCCTTTTGACACAATTCTTTAAAATCGTCTATAGTAATCTTATAGAATTTTCTATACTGGAACTCTTAGCACTTATCGGAAAAAAATCTGATTTAGTATGGAATTTGGTTGATAGAGATTTTTCCAGATCAAAAATCTGTTGTGTCTCTCCTTCTACATGGTTTTGTTCCCACAATTCCTCTAGAGTGTTTAGCATAATTTGATCTGTTTTGTCTAAGACAATTGGAATGGAGTCATCATTTATTTTAGTCAAAGTTTTTTGTGCGAAGTAGCGTTTTCGGCATAAAGTACGTACAAACCTATTCAGTTCCACGAATAGATCGAAAATATTAGGTTGACTTGTTGGGCAAAATGTCAAGCCTTTTTGTAAGACTGAAAGATGACTCTCATTCAATTGTTTATTCGACAAATTAAAAACACACTGGATTTTGTTTGGTGTTATGTATACCTTTGATTTCTTTTTGAGGCATGTGCCTCCTCGTTTTCCCCTATGCTTCCTTCTTTGCATCTTTTTGGGGAGTCCCGATTGTATTGGGAATGACTCAAGTCCCATCTTGTTGTTTTTGGATGTGCCCCCAAAAAGATGTTGTTTCTCTATGTTCTGGTTGGTCCTGATTATCGTTTTTTGGTATTTTTTATGGCGATAATTTGAGCTATCATTAGGGGTTTTATTTGTTCGGTTATAATCTTGTGTTTTTTTGTCTATTTTGATTATAGGGAGAATGATAGTTCCTAGTTTTTGGTCGATCTATTTGATTTTGGCCATATCTTGTGTCCTCTGTTCTTTCAATTTTGTTTTCCCTATGTCTTTTAAATGTCCTTACACTGTTATTTTGGTAGTCATAAAGGTCACGTTTAAACTTCTTTTGTTTTGTAAAAGCTAGATCTTTTTCAAACTTCAAAATTCTTTCATTGATCAGTTCATCTTTTTTGATAAAGGTGGTTTCAGTTGTAAATTTATCAAGTGATTTCTTGACCCATTCAATATCTTTTTCCAATTGATTTACTTTATTCATCCTATATTTTATTATCAATGAGAAGGAACATGAGTCTAGAATTTGATCCCACTCCGATTGATAATCGGAATCATTTTGAAAAATAGAGTTCTTGAAAATTCTCAAGCCTCTTGGAATCTTCTTTTTTTCAAGATATTGTTCCAGATTGGTTGCATTTAGCCAATTTCTAGACTCAGCCTTCATTAAATCTTCTATTTTATATAGATCTTTAAAACAGTCATTTTTCTCATAATGAGAGTCATTAGTATTACAGTCTTTCCATTGGGAAATATACGATTGCCTCCTATTTCTGCAATCTGAAAAATTAGAGAAACAGCTCATGATTGCTGCTACACACTGACTTTAGAACAAGAGAAAAGAAAATGGATTGTGTGTGTTGCGCAATCAATAACTGCTGGCACAGGGTTTGTCAGACCCTAATTATTGGAGCAGAAAAAAGAAAGATGTGTGCCAGCGCTTGCTGTTTCAATAATTACACGGTTCTCTATAATAATTATTTAATAAAAATTAACATGAAAAATACATACATACATTTAATATGAAAAATAAAGAATAAACAAGGTAATAAAAATCTGAGTACTGGTGAATCATTTGAATATCAATTGAGAATAATTTCATACATAGTTTATTGTCCCTTAATAGGGGAAGGTTTTGAGGCTGACTGATGCAATAATTGTTTATTACCATCCAATGTGTCTGGTGGATTTTATGTCTAGAGTTCTGTGACAGCAACGGTTCTGTGGTGCCTTATGATCTCAAAGGCTCAGGATACCCTTATGACGATCTTCCTTTTGATGTGGATTTGAATTAGGGATAAAGCTGTAACCCATCGATTGTATCCAATTTTTCAAGGGACGTCAGCGGGATGTTGAACCAGGTCACTTATCAGGATGAAGTCAGCGGTCTTAAATGTGCTCAACGCGTTTCTCCGGAATATCCTCCTCCGGCTTCCTCAGGAGCAAGTGTGATGTTAAGGCAGCCTGTCTCAGGTTTTATATCTGTGCTGCTAGTTAGCTTGATGATTCACAGGTGAACCAGACTCAGTGCAATGCAATAAAATAATGATAAATAAAAAGAGAACCGTGTAACACATACTATCTTTAACATTATTATTCTTTTTATGTACATAATTTTAGATCTGAGGTCATTAGAACCATATGTGTATTCGAGTCACGTGACCTGGAAATGGGGCATACTCAATGGAAGATACCCCGCAGTGATATCACTGATTTAACAACCTATTGGTTTGGATGCGCGGGCTGGGCGAGCAGGCCTACCACAGCTGACGTCTCCACCTACCGTCGATTGCCGGTATCAGCTGTGACGGCGGGGAACATCTCCATGGTCTTCCTGATCACGTCTATTGTGTTGCCTAGCAACGTGTGGCCACGTGATCCCATGTGACTTGGGCGCGCCGTGCAACATCAGAGGCTCGCCCCACGTGCCCACCCCCCGAAAGGACGTCATGCGCCGCGCGGCAAGTCACAGGACCTCCTCCCGAGCGTGCATGTACATGTAGAGAAGCCTCCTGCGTTGTCATGCCAACGCTCAATAGAATGGTCGCTATGGCAGCAGACCTAATCAGAACCGCGCATTCCCCAATAGGAGATGTATACTCAAAGCTCAATTTCTTATCAATACAGTTTCAAGTGGTTTCACATAACAATATTGTTCAGTATAAAAGGATCATATGATAAACAATTTTAGGAGAAAAAAGAGGGACTCATATATTTCATAGTCTCATTCTACCAAAATGCAAAGGACTGAAGACAAATAGATATACTTATTTCTAATAAACTTTATATGAAGAACACAGGTAAATGATCGAAATGATTCATTTATAATACAATCTTTTTTTCAGAATATCACTATCATAATATAATTATGGCTTTAAATATAGTGCTGCATTTAAGTCGACTGTTTCATTGAATCCATTGATATCAACTGTGACTCCACACATATCGTCTATTTACTATATTGTAGTTGTAACCTCCCATATGTTGGAAGAACAACAAGAACATTAAGAACAAGATTTATGGAACATCGCCGAAATATTCTGAAAGGTTTTCCGAAACACAGTGTATCAAGGCACTATAAAACACACCACGATTCAGAACCAAAATGTCTTTCTATAGTAGGTTTGGAATTCATCGCCCACATACCTAGAAGAGGTGATAGATACAATCTGTTATGCAAAAGAGAAATATACTGGACACTAAAATTTAATTCATTATATCCTGATGGATTGAATGAAACAGTCGAGTTAAATGCAGCACTATATTGAAAGCCATAATTATATTATGATAGTGATATTCTGAAAAAAAGATTGTATTTTAAATGAATAATTTCGATCATTTACCTGTGTTCTTCATATAAAGGTTATTAGAAATAAGTATATCTATATGTCTTCAGTCCTTTGCATTTTGGTAGAATGAGACTATGAAATACATGAGTCCCTCTTTTTTCTCCTAAAATTGTTTATCATGATCCTTTTATACTGAACAATATTGTTATGTGAAACCACTTGAAACTGTATTGATAAGAAATTGAGCTCTGAGTATACATGTCCTATTGGGGAATGCGCAGTTCTGGTGAGGTCTGCTGCCATAACGACCATTGGGATTACGTGGCCGCGCGTTGCCAGGCAACACAATAGACGCGATCAGGAAGACCATGGAGATGTTCCCCGCCGTCACAGCTGATACCGGCAATCGATGGTTGGTGGGGACGTCAGCTGTGGTAGGCCTGCTCGCCCAGCCCGCGCATCCAAACCAATAGGTTGTTAAATCAGTGATATCACTGCGGGGTATCTTCCAGTGAGTATGTCCCATTTCCGGGTCACGTGACTCGAATACACATATGGTTCTAATGACCTCAGATCTAAAATTATGTACATAAAAAGAATAATTGAATTATCCATTTAAATATTGCCTCCTATATAGATAATATTGTTAAAGATAGTATGTGTTTCAAAGTTCTCTTTTTATTTATCATTATTTTATTGTATTGCACTGAGTCTGGTCCACCTGTGAATCATCAAGCTAACTAGCAGCACAGGTATAAAACCTTAGACAGGCTGCCTTAACATCACACTTGCTCCTGAGGAAGCCGGAGGAGGATATTCCGGGGAAACGCATTGAGCACATTTAAGACCGCTGACTTCATCCTGATAAGTGACCTGGTTCAACATCCCGCTGACGTCCCTTGAAAAATTGGATACAATCGATGGGTTACAGCTTTATCCCTAATTCAAATCCACATCAAAAGGAAGATCGTCATAAGGGTATCCTGAACCTTTGAGATCATAAGGCACCACAGAACCGTTGCTGTCACAGAACTCTGGACATAAAATCCTCCAGACACATTGGATGGTAATATACAATTATTGCATCAGTCAGCCTCAAAACCTTCCCTTATTAAGGGACTATACACTATGTATGAAATTATTCTCAAGTGAGATTCAAATGAATCACCAGTACTCAGATTTTTATTTCCTTATTTATTCTTTATTTTTCATATTAAATGTATGTATGTATTTTTCATGTTTCAATTTTTATTAAATAATTATTATAGAGAACCGTGTAATTATTGAAACAGCAAGCGCTGACACACATCTTTCTTTTTTCTGCTCCAATAATTAGGGTCTGACAAACCCTGTGCCAGCAGCTATTGATTGCGCAACACACACAATCCATTTTCTTTTCTATTATTCCTTTGGTAATCCACTTTGCTGCTATAGCTGTTGCCCGTCCCTGATCAAAAGATTTATTATTCCAAAGTAAAGTAAGGGGGGATGTTCAGACAGTAACTTATATTTTCTAATCACCTGGCTCCAAATTGAACAGGTGAATTAATTATAGGATTGTTAGTGACCTCCGGAGGCCGATTTTTCAAGGGAAGCATTAATACAAGAGGGAGAGACTCGATTCCACTGGAAGTCATCTCAAGTTCGACCCATTCTGGGCCCAAAGACCTATTATTTCTGGCATTCAATCACTCATCTAATTTATCTTTTTACATTGACACTCATTTACAGCCTCGTGTCTCTACCCTCAAATCACATGTTAAAGATACTATACACTTTTTGCAACTGATAAAAGATAGAGTGGAAAACCACCAATGCGTTTTTGACACTTGATATCACCAGTTTATATTCAAATATTCCGCACCAGACAGGTATTCAGGCCATTTCCAAACTATTAATGAAGGACGGTTATCTGGGAATGAGACACCAACAATTTATCACGGACTCTATTTCTTATATCTTACATCACAATTATTTTTTGTTTGATAACACATATTATCTCTAGGTGATGGGTACGGCCATGGGGACCAGGTTCGCGCCAAGCTACGCCAATCTGTATATGGACGAAGTAGAAGAAGATCAAATGATTTGGGGAAGTGGCTTTGGTGCGAACCTGGTCCTCTATGGCCGATACATTGACAATCTATTTATTATTTGGGAAGGGGATCACTTGTCCGCACAATGTTTCGTTAATCACCTTAATTCCAATTAATTAAGTTAATCACCTTAATTCAAACTTTTAATTTACACTTCACTCACTCCTATCACGAAAACTGAACCTCTTTCCTGGACCTGACCCTTGAAGCAACAGAAGATAGAATTGTCACTTCTAACTATACAAAATAAGTTGGTTCCAATGCATACCTCCATTTCAATAGTGCCCATTATCTTCCATGGAAAAAAGGGATTCCGAAGGGGCAGCTTTTACGCCTCTATCGGAATTGTACTGAATTTAATACCTTGAAACTCAGGCAAAAGAGATGATTACCTCATTTAAACAAAGGTGTTATCCAAGTTCCCTATTAACTAAAGCATACAAAGAAGTTATAGCAATAGATAGGGTCCAACTCTTAACATCACACCCAAAGAGATCAATGCAAAACACAGGGTGGGACACCCAAGCCATGTATATTTCACAGTACAGTGCAGTTTCAAATATGATACCAGTACTAAGTGGAGTGCCACAGGGTTCGGTTCTAGGGCCCATTTTATTTAACATTTTTATTAACGATATTGGGATGGGGTTACTCAGCAATGTATCCATCTTTGCGGACGACACAAAACTGAGCAGAGTTAATAAATCATCAGAAGATGTCACCACGCTTCAAAATGATCTGGACAATCTAGATGAGTGGGCAATAAAGTGGAAAATGAGGTTCAATGTGGACAAATGCAAGGTCATGCACCTTGGGAGACATAATCAGTGTGCTAGTTATAACCTAAGTGGGGATGAATTGGTTTATTCAGTAATCGAACAGGATCTATGAGTCCAAATAGACAACAAACTATTATGTAGTGCTCAATGTAATGTAGCAACAAAAAAGGCCAACAAAACTCTAGCATGTATTAAAAGGGGCATGGAAACTAGGGATTCAAAAGTAATTATGCTATTAATTATCAAAAAAAATTAATTATCAAAAGTAATTATGCCTCTTTACAAATCATTGGTTAGACCGCACCTCGAATAAGGAGTACAATTCTGGGCCCCACACTATAAAAAGGACATCATAGAATTAGAAAAAATCCAAGGAAGAGCAACAAAACTTATTAGGGGAATGGAGAGTTTAAGCTATGAGGAAAGACTAAGCAATCTGGGACTATTTACACTAGAGAAGAGACGTTTAAGGGGGACATGCTCAATATGTATAAATGGGTTGGGTTCATTTGGTCTACAGCATTATGGTCAACAGTCATTAGATCGACATGGGAAAAGGTTGACATGGGAAAAGGTCGAAAGGTCATTAGTTCAACAGGTCGTTAGTTCGACAGGTAATTAGTTTGACATTGTCTAGGTCAGTGGTAGCCAACCCTAGCCCTCGAGAGCTACCAACAGTGCACATTTTCCAGACAACCTAGCTGCTGCACAGCTGCAATCATTAATCACTGACACATTTTAAAAGATCCACAGATGGAGCTAATTAGCTCACTTGTGATTCTGTGAGGAGACCTGCAAAACATGCACTGTTGGTAGCTCTCGAGGACTAGGGTTGGCTACCCCAGGTCTAGGTCGACAGTCAAAAGCTCAACATCTAGTTTTTCACTTTTTTTACCTGAATGTTAATACAGTCAACATGGACACAGTTTAAAGTGCACCGCATCCCCTCGTATCGCTCGCTGCGCTCGCTATGCGTCGGGCACACTATTTTATTCTCCCACCAGGCCCTAGTGGATGGTAGGGCATGAAATACCACCTGTTGGCACATGTTGGCTAAAAAAAACTGTGGAAAACTCCATGTCGACCTTTTGACTGTCGACCTAGACAATGTCGAACTAATGACCTGTCAATCTAATGGCCTGTCGAACTAATGACCATTCGCCCTAGAACCATGTCGACGTTTTCCCATGTCGACCTAATGGTGTAGACCTATTGACTGTTGACCATAATGCTGTAGACCAAATGACCGCATCCCGTATAAATACATTAGGGGCCAATATAAGAAACTGTCAAACACTGTTTTTTTTCCTGTTAGACAGGAATCTAGGACGCGAGGGCATGAGTTTAGATTAGAAGAAAAAAGATTTTGTTCATATAGAATAAAAAATTTCTTTACAGTCAGAGCAGTTAAACTTTGGAACGCTCTTCCTGGAGAAGTGATTTCGGCAGACACTATAAATACATTTAAAATAAGGTTGGATAAACATTTATTGGTTAAAAACATCCACAGGGAACGAATAAGTAACATAATCTGTCTCTAAAATATCGGAACATAATATACAACAAGGGATAAACTATTATAAACATAGTTTGAACTAGATGGATGCAAGTCTTTATTCAGTCTCACCTACTATGTAACTATGTACAATGAAAAATCGACCCAGATTAAAAAGATTATTTAAAAAAATATATAATATATTAAATCCGACTATCTACTCAAAGATGTCCTTCCCCCTGATCCAGTGTTCGTATTCAAAAAGAATAGAACTCTTAAAAATCAACTGGCTTCTAGCATGCTAAAAGAAAATTAAGCAGATCCAACACCTTCCAATTTAACATGGTTGGGCGCCAAACCCAACTGCTTTCTTTGTGGAAGTAATAGATTCATCACCTGTAGCCACCTGTAGCCACATTAAAGTCCGTCCAACTGATACCCTTATAGACGGAGAGGGCAATACTGTACAGCCCAGTGGGTTTATGAACTGCAATACGGAGTACCTAGTTTATTTACTGAGCTGCCCTTGCCAACTAAAATATGTAGGGAGAACCACTAGGCGAATAAAAATCCGCTTTTTGGAGCATCGTCGCAACATTTCTAAACATTATGTCAATCATAGTATTTCGAGACATTTCCATGAGGTACATGCTGGAAACTCAGAAGGCCTTACCCTCATGGATCTGGAACATATCACAAGAACACCCAGAGGTGGCGACCGCTTCAGTAGACTCTGTAGACAAGAGGTCTACTGGATGTACAAACTCCGTACTATATATCTGGAGGGGCTCAATGAGGCAATAGAGTTAAATGCCATCATAGATTGAGGGCTGTATACAGAATTGTGCCCTAACCGATTTATATAATATGACACATGTAGATATTGTTTTGCTCTCCTCTTCTCTTCTTTTTATCTTGCCTCTTTTTTCTTCCTGTCTTCTCGTAAACCCTATACATTTTAAACTATTGAGGGTCCTCCCTAGTTAGAGAATCTTTTATAGGTTATCATAAAAATGTGGTGGGTCCATATAAAACTCAATCTTTGTCATCTTTTGTTTTTGATAATATATTCGTCCATATGTATTCTGACAATGTGATGGTTGCTCTCTCTCTCTTCCCCTTAGTAAATAGGTATTTCCCCAAAATCCATCGCAATATACTCCTCCTATAAGGCACAGCACAAATATTGTTAGATATATGCAGTATTATGTAATTTCTGAAAAATAGAAAGATGAGAATGACTTATCAATATTTATATACATTAATTCATATACACATATTTTGCTTTATTTTGCTTTATTATATTTCTTTATTTTTTTTTATTTTATTATTTTTATTATTATATTTTATATTTTATGAATTTGTTTCTGCATATATCCATTTGCTGTTCTGCGATGAATAATAATATATGTTATAAGCTAGTCAAAATATTCTGTGTATAATTTCCTATGTATTCATTATAATGAAGCATGGCCATGTATATGTATCTAGGCGCTCTTTTCCCTTTTTAAAGATCATGTTTTTTCCATTTCTGGTAATACGGCCGGACCAAATTATATAAACTGCCCCAAATTATGTGAACACCTTAAATTTCCCCAATATGATGTTAGTGGGTACGGTCTATTGGTTTGATACAGCCGACAAATGTGTAAATACCTAGCAAGTGGTGCATCACGGCGGCAAGCCTGTGGAACACAGTAAGGAGTACTATGCGTTCCACAGACAGAAAATGTACCCCCCCCCCCGCGGAACTGTACGCCGCTGCGTCATGCTCTACACTGGGCACGGCATTTACATTGTGGCCGCCGGTCCGGAAGTGATGTGCGTTCCACATACAGGAAGCACATCAGATTCTGGATAGAATATGCGCTCCACCATACAGTATACCGGAATTGTATATCCGGTTTACCAATTAAACAATTTAGTTTTGTTAAAATATTTAGAGCACTCGTTTTTATGTGTGTTATCAATATTATTATTTTTTTTCCATCAATATTTTTTATTGAATTTTTCCAACAAACAAAGAAAAGGGGATACAGACATGAGGCAAAAAATAAATATATATATATATATATATATATATATATATATATATATATAACGATACAGAGAAAATACCAGCACAAACCACACAGTCCTCTGATGATAGGGATATAAGTAGTCTCTTGATGTGTGCTGCTCTTTGAGAGACCCTCACCACAGGGATCCAATAAAGTACTTGCAAAAAAATGGAGAAAAGCGCACTCGTGAGTATATATAAAGGTATAAATTTACTAATGCACATATGCTCACATACATCAAGGTTAGGGATATTCAGCTTGCCAGCATAATAGGGTACATCAACCGGTACGATGGGACAGGCAGGGAGACGTCAGATGTTATCCGGAAGGACCTCCAAGGCAGACCGCTCTCACCGCCGCACTTGCAGGCCTGTATCCAGGGACGTAACTCCACCGCACTCCGGGACCTCTCTCAAATCAGCTGGAAGCAGACAGCCAGAGACGTAGGATCACGTCAGGAGTCTAAGCCACGCCCAACGCGTTTCGTCACCGTTGGACTTCGTCAGGGGGTGTGTCCATACCTCTCCTTGTCAGACATATATAGGGCTATCAATTAACCTATCCAGGTGAAGTTCATCATACAATTTACAACATTCAACATAATACACAGTTCAAATTCAAAATATCTACACGCATATGCTACAGAAAATGACAGTTCATCCGTATATCTTTATTATATTGGGTGAAACTGCAATAAAAAGAGAATAATATTTAAACATATATAAAAAAGTATATAAAAATATCTATATATATAAGAAAATATACATAGATCTCTATATTATAAAAAATCTAATAAAAATACATTTGAATTCCGGAGAAATGTCAGCGAGGTAGCAACAACCTGTAGATTTACAAACAGGACAAGAAAAAACAGTATTAATAACTGATCCATAAATTTATATAAATAACAATAATTTAAACATACTAAAGAGAAATATATTATAATTGAGAAATATATAGCAGGGTTACAACATCACTCCTACACATCATTGCGCGCATGACCTGAACCCTCTGATACCCAGGTGGAGCACAGCTCAACAGCACCTGGGCATCAAGCCCAGACCCGCGACAGCAAACGACTCTAGTGCAGGAAAGGTGTGATGTCGCATCCCTCATTCAACCCTGCAGGTGACAGTGTTCCCAGGGTATATATCCAAAAAGTTTCTCTCATACTAAGCTTTTTCAGAATATCACCTCCACGGCTGTCAAGACTAACATGCTCAATGGCTCTAAAGGAGAAATTATTTAGGTCAGATGAACAACAATTATTAAAATGTCGTGGCACACTGTGCGTTAATATCTTATTTTTAATACTACGGGTGTGCTCTAAGATACGTATTTTTAATAATCTCTTAGTTTTGCCTACGTATCTTTTGCCGCATTTGCAGTCCAAAAGATAGATGACATTAGTTGTAGTACAGCAAATATTAGATTTAATCTCATATGATCTACTTTTATCAGCATTAAAAAACTTGGTTCTTTCCTTACTCATGTATTTGCAGACCTTACATTTGCTGCATGGGAAGCAACCTTTAGTTTTACCTAGCCAATTCACATCTATTTCACTTTTTAAATTGCTGGGAGCCAATACAGATCTTAGTGTGTTGGCCCTTTTGAAGACGACCTGAGGTTTTTTTGGGAGTACTCCTTTAAGAAAGGGATCAAGCAAAAGTATGTCCCAATGCTTGGATAAAATATCTTTAATGTCTTGGCCATATGCATTATATTTTGTAATAAAGGGGACAAAGATTTTTTCTTTTGTATTATCCTTATTTTTATATTGTAAAAGGTCACCTCTATCAAGTGATCTCACTTTCTGTTTACAATTATCTATTAGTTTACATGGGTAATGTTTTTCTTTGAATCTCTCATCAAAAATAACAGCTTGTTCCTCGAACTTGGCAGTATTACTACAGTTTTTTTTAAATGCGCATATATTGCGAAAACGGGATATTATCCAGCCATTTACGATAGTGATTACTTCTATAGTCGACATAGCTATTACTGTCGACATCCTTCAGATATGTATAAGTACTGATTTTTTTACATATTTCCCAATCTTCGGTATCTAAAACCAAGTCTAGGAACTCAATTTTGTTCCGACTACATTTACTAGTGAAACGCAAATTATGATTATTACTGTTTAAGGCTTGCATAAAGGTTTCAAACGATTCCGTATCTCCTTGCCAGACGATAAGGATATCGTCTATATAGCGTTTTAGACATTTAATATTAGACTTAAAATGTACATTGATATTTTCATTATTCTCCTCCCACTCCCCTAAATAGAGGTTGGCTAGGCTCGGTGCATACGGGGTCCCCATAGCGACCCCGCATTTTTGGAGAAAAAAGTCACCCTGAAAGGTGAAATAGTTGTTTTTCATAACAATATTAATACATTCTAGAAGAAAACCTCTGAAGTCATCATTAAGGGAATTATCTCTGTTCAGATAGTACTTTACCGCTTCTGCACCGCCTGTGTGCGGTATAGACGTGTAAAGTGCTTCTACGTCAATACAGCACCACATGAAATCACTCTGCCATTGAAAAGTTTCCAAAAATTTCAAAATTTGGGTGGAGTCCTTAGTATATGATTCTAAATTGACAACATATTTTCTAATGTGTATGTCAATAAACTCAGACAAAAAAGAGGTGGCTGATCCAATCCCGGCGACAATAGGACGACCGGGAGGTTTTATAAGGCGCTTATGGACCTTTGGCAAATAATAAAAAATAGCTACCATAGGGTGCTGGTTAACAATATATTGTGATTCTTTTAATGTCAAACATTTCTTTAATAAACCCAACTCTATAATATCTTTAATTTTACCGACTACCTCCTCAGTGGGATCGTAGCTGAGCCGTTGATAAGTTATAATATCATTTAACAGCCTATAAGCTTCTTCCAAATAGTCATTTTTATTCAATACAACAATCCCCCCCCCCCTTGTCAGCTTGTTTTATTATTAGGTTTTTATTTTCCTCAAGACTTTTAATTGCGTTTTTTTCCACAGACGTAAGATTATTTTTAAAACTTTTTTTACTTTTACTAAGAGACTCGAAATCTTGTTTAATAAGTGAAGAAAAAGTTTCTATACAATTTCCCCGTGATTCCACCGGGTAAAATTATGACTTGGGTTTTAGACCCGTATTTTGTATATCATTAACACCAATATTGGTACTATGAGATAAATCACAATTTTTTGAGAAATGTCTCTTCAAGGTTAATGACCTAGTGAATTTGTTTGCATCGATAAACAAATCGAAACCATCGCACTGTTTAGCCGGTGCAAAAGACAAGCCTTTTGATAAAATAGCATTTTCAGTATCAGTTAACATGTAGTCCGATAAATTGAAGATACCACCAGTTACACATTTTGTCTTCTTAGTTTGAAGCCTCTTTCCACCTCTCTTTCCCCGTCTAGTGGGTTTGCTTTTCGTTTTTGCTGTGGGCTCTCTATCACATTCCCTCCTATATTTCTTCTCCCCCTCCAATTGGGTTGTTCTAAAAAATCACGCCTAGGTGCTTTATTTTGGGGGGATTCTAACACCTGGAATCTATTGGAGGTATTTAAATTAGGTCTATACGGTCTGGATGGTTCTGTGTTTCGGGGTTTATAGAAGGTTTTCTGTCGCTCCTGGTCGCGTTGTACACGTCCCCCAGGAGGCAAATCACCACTTCTGTTCATTTGTGGCCAATTTCTTATATTACCATTTCTATAGTCCATAAGATCACGTTTGTATTTTTTAATTTTTACTTCAATGACCTCGTCCTCGATTTTCTGTAGTTTAATATCACTTGCTTTTTTTAAACTTTTATACTCTTTAAGGTCTTTGAATGGTTCTATCTTATGTTCTAAAGCTGCAATTTCACTATCAACCTCATTAGTCTCCCTCCTGCGCTCACTCACTATTAACTTCATGAGTTCAAACGAACAGGAGTCAACAATTTTATACCAGTTATCAAGGAACTCTTTACGTTCATTCCCAAAGGTGGGATTTTTCATAATCCTCAACCCTCTGGGGATTCTCGATGATTCAATATAATTTTCAAGGGTAGTAATTTCCCAACTCAGACGCATCTCTTTAAGTGCTAATTTTTCTAATTGTGCACAATTGTGGTTTGCGCTGGTATTTTCTCTGTATCGTTGTTGTTTCACCTTACCTGGCAGCATCTCTATCTCTGATTATTATTGTTTATTTTGTAATTTACTTGGAGTTTATTGCCCGGTGTATCATTCTCTCTGTGACTTGTCATTATGGAAAAGAGATGTAAGAGATTTGAGGAATGTCACAAGAGGTTTAGCGAGGCTTTGGATTCTAAACCACAGAGTAGTAATGATTTTGGTAATGAGGAGAATGACTTGGATGCAATTTGTGCACAATTAGAAAAATTAGCACTTAAAGAGATGCGTCTGAGTTGGGAAATTACTACCCTTGAAAATTATATTGAATCATCGAGAATCCCCAGAGGGTTGAGGATTATGAAAAATCCCACCTTTGGGAATGAACGTAAAGAGTTCCTTGATAACTGGTATAAAATTGTTGACTCCTGTTCGTTTGAACTCATGAAGTTAATAGTGAGTGAGCGCAGGAGGGAGACTAATGAGGTTGATAGTGAAATTGCAGCTTTAGAACATAAGATAGAACCATTCAAAGACCTTAAAGAGTATAAAAGTTTAAAAAAAGCAAGTGATATTAAACTACAGAAAATCGAGGACGAGGTCATTGAAGTAAAAATTAAAAAATACAAACGTGATCTTATGGACTATAGAAATGGTAATATAAGAAATTGGCCACAAATGAACAGAAGTGGTGATTTGCCTCCTGGGGGACGTGTACAACGCGACCAGGAGCGACAGAAAACCTTCTATAAACCCCGAAACACAGAACCATCCAGACCGTATAGACCTAATTTAAATACCTCCAATAGATTCCAGGTGTTAGAATCCCCCCAAAATAAAGCACCTAGGCGTGATTTTTTAGAACAACCCAATTGGAGGGGGAGAAGAAATATAGGAGGGAATGTGATAGAGAGCCCACAGCAAAAACGAAAAGCAAACCCACTAGACGGGGAAAGAGAGGTGGAAAGAGGCTTCAAACTAAGAAGACAAAATGTGTAACTGGTGGTATCTTCAATTTATCGGACTACATGTTAACTGATACTGAAAATGCTATTTTATCAAAAGGCTTGTCTTTTGCACCGGCTAAACAGTGCGATGGTTTCGATTTGTTTATCGATGCAAACAAATTCACTAGGTCATTAACCTTGAAGAGACATTTCTCAAAAAATTGTGATTTATCTCATAGTACCAATATTGGTGTTAATGATATACAAAATACGGGTCTAAAACCCAAGTCATCATTTTACCCGGTGGAATCACGGGGAAATTGTATAGAAACTTTTTCTTCACTTAGTAAATTTCGAGTCTCTTAGTAAAAGTAAAAAAAGTTTTAAAAATAATCTTACGTCTGTGGAAAAAAACGCAATTAAAAGTCTTGAGGAAAATAAAAACCTAATAATAAAACAAGCTGACAAGGGGGGGGGGATTGTTGTATTGAATAAAAATGACTATTTGGAAGAAGCTTATAGGCTGTTAAATGATATTATAACTTATCAACGGCTCAGCTACGATCCCACTGAGGAGGTAGTCGGTAAAATTAAAGATATTATAGAGTTGGGTTTATTAAAGAAATGTTTGACATTAAAAGAATCACAATATATTGTTAACCAGCACCCTATGGTAGCTATTTTTTATTATTTGCCAAAGGTCCATAAGCGCCTTATAAAACCTCCCGGTCGTCCTATTGTCGCCGGGATTGGATCAGCCACCTCTTTTTTGTCTGAGTTTATTGACATACACATTAGAAAATATGTTGTCAATTTAGAATCATATACTAAGGACTCCACCCAAATTTTGAAATTTTTGGAAACTTTTCAATGGCAGAGTGATTTCATGTGGTGCTGTATTGACGTAGAGGCACTTTACACGTCTATACCGCACACAGGCGGTGCAGAAGCGGTAAAGTACTATCTGAACAGAGATAATTCCCTTAATGATGACTTCAGAGGTTTTCTTCTAGAATGTATTAATATTGTTATGAAAAACAACTATTTCACCTTTCAGGGTGACTTTTTTCTCCAAAAATGCGGGGTCGCTATGGGGACCCCGTATGCACCGAGCCTAGCCAACCTCTATTTAGGGGAGTGGGAGGAGAATAATGAAAATATCAATGTACATTTTAAGTCTAATATTAAATGTCTAAAACGCTATATAGACGATATCCTTATCGTCTGGCAAGGAGATACGGAATCGTTTGAAACCTTTATGCAAGCCTTAAACAGTAATAATCATAATTTGCGTTTCACTAGTAAATGTAGTCGGAACAAAATTGAGTTCCTAGACTTGGTTTTAGATACCGAAGATTGGGAAATATGTAAAAAAATCAGTACTTATACATATCTGAAGGATGTCGACAGTAATAGCTATGTCGACTATAGAAGTAATCACTATCGTAAATGGCTGGATAATATCCCGTTTTCGCAATATATGCGCATTAAAAAAAACTGTAGTAATACTGCCAAGTTCGAGGAACAAGCTGTTATTTTTGATGAGAGATTCAAAGAAAAACATTACCCATGTAAACTAATAGATAATTGTAAACAGAAAGTGAGATCACTTGATAGAGGTGACCTTTTACAATATAAAAATAAGGATAATACAAAAGAAAAAATCTTTGTCCCCTTTATTACAAAATATAATGCATATGGCCAAGACATTAAAGATATTTTATCCAAGCATTGGGACATACTTTTGCTTGATCCCTTTCTTAAAGGAGTACTCCCAAAAAAACCTCAGGTCGTCTTCAAAAGGGCCAACACACTAAGATCTGTATTGGCTCCCAGCAATTTAAAAAGTGAAATAGATGTGAATTGGCTAGGTAAAACTAAAGGTTGCTTCCCATGCAGCAAATGTAAGGTCTGCAAATACATGAGTAAGGAAAGAACCAAGTTTTTTAATGCTGATAAAAGTAGATCATATGAGATTAAATCTAATATTTGCTGTACTACAACTAATGTCATCTATCTTTTGGACTGCAAATGCGGCAAAAGATACGTAGGCAAAACTAAGAGATTATTAAAAATACGTATCTTAGAGCACACCCGTAGTATTAAAAATAAGATATTAACGCACAGTGTGCCACGACATTTTAATAATTGTTGTTCATCTGACCTAAATAATTTCTCCTTTAGAGCCATTGAGCATGTTAGTCTTGACAGCCGTGGAGGTGATATTCTGAAAAAGCTTAGTATGAGAGAAACTTTTTGGATATATACCCTGGGAACACTGTCACCTGCAGGGTTGAATGAGGGATGCGACATCACACCTTTCCTGCACTAGAGTCGTTTGCTGTCGCGGGTCTGGGCTTGATGCCCAGGTGCTGTTGAGCTGTGCTCCACCTGGGTATCAGAGGGTTCAGGTCATGCGCGCAATGATGTGTAGGAGTGATGTTGTAACCCTGCTATATATTTCTCAATTATAATATATTTCTCTTTAGTATGTTTAAATTATTGTTATTTATATAAATTTATGGATCAGTTATTAATACTGTTTTTTCTTGTCCTGTTTGTAAATCTACAGGTTGTTGCTACCTCGCTGACATTTCTCCGGAATTCAAATGTATTTTTATTAGATTTTTTATAATATAGAGATCTATGTATATTTTCTTATATATATAGATATTTTTATATACTTTTTTATATATGTTTAAATATTATTCTCTTTTTATTGCAGTTTCACCCAATATAATAAAGATATACGGATGAACTGTCATTTTCTGTAGCATATGCGTGTAGATATTTTGAATTTGAACTGTGTATTATGTTGAATGTTGTAAATTGTATGATGAACTTCACCTGGATAGGTTAATTGATAGCCCTATATATGTCTGACAAGGAGAGGTATGGACACACCCCCTGACGAAGTCCAACGGTGACGAAACGCGTTGGGCGTGGCTTAGACTCCTGACGTGATCCTACGTCTCTGGCTGTCTGCTTCCAGCTGATTTGAGAGAGGTCCCGGAGTGCGGTGGAGTTACGTCCCTGGATACAGGCCTGCAAGTGCGGCGGTGAGAGCGGTCTGCCTTGGAGGTCCTTCCGGATAACATCTGACGTCTCCCTGCCTGTCCCATCGTACCGGTTGATGTACCCTATTATGCTGGCAAGCTGAATATCCCTAACCTTGATGTATGTGAGCATATGTGCATTAGTAAATTTATACCTTTATATATACTCACGAGTGCGCTTTTCTCCATTTTTTTGCATATATATATATAAATAAAAGAAAATAAAGAAAATAAAAAGTTGGGGGGGATACAAGAACCGGGGCACGGGATGTACACAATAATAGCATAAATATAATATGTAAAATATATTAATAAAACACACAACAAAATGACATGGGTAGAAAGAGCCAGTGTAATGCAATATCAAGACAATACAGTAGGGAGTATACCACTGTAGCATCAAGTAGTTGGGGGTTCATTCAGGCTAAACTGCAAGAGGGAAGGTTGGGTTAACAGAGTCGCTCCTTCACTATCGGTGATATAATTATGCCAGGCCATCCATTTCACAATCGGGGAAGAGTGTGTAGAGGATTATGTGATAAATTATGTTTCCATCGTAAAATGAAATTGGATTTTGTGAAAGACTTTTATCACCGGGGGGGGGGGGGGGGTAAGGGTTGTTTCCATGCCTGGGCTAGTGTGGCCCTTGCTGCAATACACATTTGTCCCAGCAAGTATCTACAGTGGGGTGGGACCTCAGAGGGGTAGAGATGCAATAATGCTATCATTGGGGCTGGGCTCAGGGAAAGACCGGCAACCTTATTGATCAGTTTGAAAACCTCCCTGCAGTAGTCACGCAGTATGGGGCAAGAGCAAAAAAACATGATAGAGGTGACCTACCTCACTACAGCCCCTCCAGCAATATTTGGAGCAAGAAGGCCAGTAGGTATGTAATCTATCAGGTGTGAGGAACAATCTGTTGGTTCAAGCATCGGCACATTTGAAAGGACAATCTATATATAACGTTCCCTTTAGGAGTCTGATAATGTAATGTCAAGATCTCTCTCCCAGCGCAGCTGAGCATTCGATTTTTGAGATTTGGGTAAATTAACAATGACATCATACCAGAAAGAGATTTCCTTACCTCTACGAATTGATGTAAAATGGGACAAGACAGAGTGAGCTATAGCATTGAGGGGGTGACTGGGGCGGGGCAAGCTCTGAAACCAATGGCAAATTTGAAAGTAATGGAATAGTTCTTTGGATGGGATAGCAAAGTGGGCCTGAAGCTGAGAAAAGGTGAGCAAAGTATTTCCTTCTAAGATGTCACCTAACACACGTATATTACACTGGAGCCACTGGGATAGATTCAAATCAGGGATCAATGAGAGTGCTGCGATTGGGGGCTAAAGTCGGGTAATTTGGAAACAAATCTGTCCCACGTGCATACAGCAGAGGAGGTAGAAGGGAGTAAGGGTAAATTTGAAGGCCGTATGTGTTTAGGCGTCCATAGGATATCTGCAATGGGGTATGTGGAGCATTTAGTTTGTTCAAATGCTACCCAGGGAGATGTGAGGGGTTCAGTTATCCAATATTTCAACTGAGCTAGGATACAGGCCAGATCGGGAAGGCCAAACCCCCACGATGTCTAGGTAAGACCATACGGGAGTAAGCCAACTTAGGTGGTCGGGATTTCCACAAATATTTAGTGAGTATAATCCTACATTTGTCCAGATATTTTTTGGGAAAACTAAAGGGAATTATTCTAAATAAATACATAAGCTTTGGTAGTAAAGTCATCTTAAATGCAGCTAAACGACCCAACCAAGAGATTTCATAGGAGAGCCAAGATGAAGTTAACGTTTGTAGGGCAGTAATGAGGGGCGGTAAGTTTACATCAAAGACCTCTGAGGTGGAGGGAGGGATGTGGATGCATAAGTATATGATGGATTTGGTATTCCAATTGTATGGGTAGAGGGAACGTAAGACTTCCACTTCCGACTCAGGTACATTTATTGGCAAAGCATCAGACTTGGTTGTGTTTAGTCTATAATAGGAGGCTGCACTGAACATAGTCAGAAGATCATGGAGATGGGGGAGAGAGGAGGTAGGGTTGGAGACGAAAAGGAGGACATCGTTCGCGAAGAGTCATAACTTATGAGTGGTCCGTCTGCAAATCAAACCTGACAAGTCCCTATCAGCTCTAATTTTTGCAGAAAGGGATTCCATTACGAACACAAAGATCAGGGGCGAGAGAGGGCAACCCTGAGGGGTGCCAATAGATATTGGAAATGTGTCTGACAAAAAGCCATTACTAAACACCCAGGCTGTAGGGGAGCTATATAAGGCCATAATGGCCGACATTATTTGACCACCAAAGCCAAACTTAGACAGAACAGCATTCATGTATAGCCAATTCAGCCTATCGAAGGCCTTCTCTGCATCCAGTGAAAGCAGTAGGAAGCCCTCATTGTCCGGGAGGGAGTCAATCAAATTGAATAATCTACGGGTGTTATCTGAAGCCTGTCTGCCTGGCACAAATCAAACCTGATCCGAGTGTATCAGGGAGGGTAGATAAGCATTAAGTCAGGTCGCAATTAGTTTGGCATATAATTTAACGTCTCCGTTGAGTAAGGCAATCGGACGGTAGACAGAGGGCGGGATCCTTACCAGGCTTGGGGATTGTAAGTACTCGGGCCTCCAGCATCTCTGCAGGAAAGATGCCGACATGAGTCACCTCATTAAAGACCCCAGACAACGTCGGGGAGAGCAGGTCCCGAAACGTCCTGTAAAACTCGTTAGTAAAACCGTCTGGACCAGGGGCCTCATTATTAGGGAGGGAATTTATGGCAGTATCAATTTGGGATGAGGACCAGGGGGCATTCAGCGCACCTAGTTGATCTGAAGACAAGGAGGGCAGGTCTATTGAAGAAAGGAAGTTTTGGATAAGTGTGGGAGTGGGCTGCGTAGTAGAGGGTATCTGTATTCAAGTTATAAAGCTGTGTATAGTATTGTGCAATTTGGTTAGCAATATCCAGAGGATTTGCTAATTTAGCACCCTGAAGGGAGACAATGCACTTGATCCGATTATGGGCCTAGTTCGGTCCTAAGTTTCTGGGCTAGCATCCTGCCAGGCCTATTCCCCACCAAATAAAATTTATGTCGAAGTCTATTCACGGCAGTTTGAGTTCTAGCAACCAAGAGTTTTTGTAATTGACTGCGGAGTTCGGACAGTTCTTTGCGGAGTTCCCTAGTAGGTAAACGTTTGTTTTTATCCTCAGCCATCTTGAGCTTTGATTCTTGAGTTTGTTGGAGCTGTATGGCTTGTCTTTTAAGCATTGCCCCGGCACGAATAGCGGAGCCACGGATAACTGCCTTAAAGGCACACCAGTGAGTCGGGTTAGATGTCTCAGAAGGAGAGTTTGTAGCCATAAATGTAGAAATACTATCAGTTATGATTTGTTTTGCAGCACTATCTGAAAGCAGGTGAGGGGAGAAGCGCCAGTGTCTAGGGCAGGGCTGGGCAACACCGGCCCTCCAGATGTTGATGAACTACACATCCCAGGATGCTTTGCATTAGTTTTGCTATGTGGCCATGCTGAAACTGATGCAAGGCATACTGGGATGTGTAGTTCATCAACATCTGGAGGGCATGTGTTGCCCAGCCCTGGTCTAGGGGGTAGTGGCGACTTGGAGAGTTCCCAGTGCCACCTTACAGGAGCATGGTCTGACCAGGAGATGGGCATAATATCTATCGCACTGGCAGACTGCAGAGTCCACTAATCACATACAATCAGATCAATACGGGAATATGAGGTGTGAACTGGGGAGAAAAAGGTATAATCCCTTCCAGATGGGTTTTGGCATATCATAGAGGTCAAATTCAGCAAGGAGATTATGTAAGGCTAAAGAGGGGCCGGTTCGGAATCTGCTAGTGCTAGAGCTAACCATGGAAGATTTATCTAATTTTGGATCAATGACTAGGTTGAAGTCTCCCACTAAAACTATTGAGCCCATTTTCACTTTCTGAATATGTAAACACAATTTCCTAAGGAATGAAACTTGATTTGAGTTAGGGGCGTACAAGGAAACAATATTAATGGGCTTATCGTCCAAAAGACCAGTAAGGATTAGGTAGTGACCAGTTTTATCAGCGATTTGGGAATGCAGAATGAAGGATATTTTCTAAAGAAAATAGTGACACCATTTTTTTTTAAAGGGCCGTTAGCAAAGTAACCTGTGGGGTAGTGGTGATCTTTCATAGTGGGAGGATTGAAAGACGAGAAATGGGTTTCCTGGAGGGCTACTATATTTGCCTTTTGTTTATAAAAAAAAAGGATAGGGCCAGCCTATGTTTATTGGGGGAATTCAGGCCTTTAACATTTAGTGAAATCAAGTTTACCATGGCAGCATAAACAGTGGTCTATAAAGTGAGGGCATCCCAAGGGGTGGGGGAATAGAGTACGGAAACAGGAGGAACAACCCCCCCCCCCCAAAAAAAAAAAAATAAAGCACACGGAACAAAAATGGGGCTGTAAGGTAAACCAAAATGACCCAGTATATCAGGCCTGCGTAACTACTGCAGGGATAAAAAAAATGCAGTAGGGTAGGCATGGGGGAAAGTGGCATCAATTCCTGTATTTTACGCTCCAGATGATCCGTCCGGTCTCCAGTAGCCGTAAGCTCAACCTTTACTTCCCTTATGGCAACTTTAAAGTCCTGATAAAGGTCTGACTTGAAGGCCCCAAGGACCTGGAAGAGTGTTTTGACCGTTAGGGGATCAGAAGAATTGGGATCTATACCTGGTACCGATAATGGCAGCTGGGAGGTATTGCCCTGTCCAGGGCTCCTGGATGAAGCTGAGGCTTGGTCAGCTTGCTTCGCGAGTGGGGTGCGACCCGTTTTCTGAGCCTGGAAGGACACAGAAGGTGGCAGAGTGTCCTTAGGCTTCTTGGAGGCCATAATTGCGTGTGGGTAAGAGCCAGCAAGTAGATAAGATAAATTCTTCTGATAGTGGCAAATGGGAGTTACATGGTGTTGGTTCCACAGACAGCTATTTGGGAACCATAACGGCCCTGGATGGTGGGTAGGAGAGTAATTCTACTCACTTTACGTCCTGCAGGGTGAGGGAGCAGCAGCAGGGCATTCACCACCTCTGCTGTGGTCTCCAGTAAGGTCTAGGTGGGTAGTCTCTGGCCAAGAGGCAGCCCCACCAGTGCAGGGGCTGGAGGGAGATCCCAGGTATGGAGGGCTGCAGTGTGAAGTCCCTGTGCAGCTAGATCCAAAATGGCCACTGGGCGCCCGTGCAGGAACAGATCTGGGCTGTGGGGGCTCTGTTAGCGGTCAGCGGGGGTCCGCAGCACCAGCTGAGGGTAGCGCCAGCTGTGGGGGTCTCAGTCAGCTGGGCAGGGATAGGTAAGAAGACCCCTGGCCGCCCTAGCCTGGAGGTGGCGGGTAGGCCACAATCCGCGGGACCCTATGAATAGGATCCCCGACTCCGCAGCTCGTACCCTGCACCCCAGGGGGAATGCTGGTGAGTGTTGTGGCCCAGTAATGCTTGTAGGGCAGCTGGGGAGCAGTGGGGATTATGTATCCCAGGATAGGATTAGGAGCTAGGGACAGACGCGTCTGCTCTCCTCAGACGCCAAGCCACGCCCCCCGTTATCAATATTGTTAACTGTCTCCTCCTGCTCAGGTGCCTCATATAAGTCCTATGATGTTTTTTAATGTATTTGCCTTAATTACTACTATACATGTGCCAATTGGGTTTGTGATTGTCATAGTCAGATGATAAAGCCAGACTCCTGGCAAAACGCGTTGGTGGAATAAGAGGATTACCCTCATCCAGTTCAGAACCTTGCTACCTTTCCACTATTGGATCCGGACCAGTCTCCATATCCAGAGTCTATTTATGACCACCAGCTACCATTTGGTACCTTCCATGCAATAACCCGGCTTATCCATGCAATAACCCGGACGGAGGTGATACACAACAATGGGAGAGTGCTACTCCATAAAACCTACCACGGGCCACTCTGGACATATTGGATACAAATAACCAACAATCTACCCTACCCCCAAGCTTGTTTCTTAGGTATCATCCTTCACTTCTGAACTGTCATTTCTTCCGCACATTCAATCTGTCTCCAAATCATGTTACATGCCTCTAAAAAACATATCCAAAATACGACCGTATCTCACACAAGACACTACTAAATCTCTTATCCATGCAATCATTATATCCCGCATTGATTATTGCAATAGTCTCCTAACTGGTCTTCCCAAGAACAGACTCTCACCATTGCAATCCATTTGAAATGCTTCTGCTAGGCTGATCTTCCTTGCAAGATGCTCATCATCTGCTGATCCGCTCTGCCCGTCCCTCCATTGGTTGCCTGTATCTTACCGTATTCAATATAAAACACTTCTACTCTCATATAAAGCTATTAACCATACTGCACCAGCATATATCTCCTTACTTATCACAAAATATCTCCCATCTCGACCACTCTGCTATGCACAAGATCTGCGTTTCTCTTCTGCACGGATCACCAGCTCCCAATCACTATTACAGGACTTCATTGGGCTGCTCCCAACCTATGGCCTAGCCTCCAAACTTTCAAGTGTTCCCTGAAAACTCACCTCTTCAGGCAAGCCTATCATATTTAAGTTCTACACACGCATAACCCTCTGAGGTTGGTAGAGAGGAGAAAACAGCGCCACATTCCACGTTTGGGGGTAATCGGCTGCGGGGTGTGGGGGTACACTACAAGTGCCCCGTGTTGTACAGAAGAGGTGGGGGTGTACACCCTGCGCTTAATTACCACACATCCAGAGTATTAATGATACTGATACAATGTATGTAAAATAAAATAAAATAATTTTTATTTAATTTAAATTAACAGAGTTTTTAAAAAGAAAAATAGAATTATACTGAGCGCAATAACCTTGAATATAGTCCCAGCTGCTATCTCCAAGGGATACTCAACCCTTGGTGAATAGGAAGACAAAGAAAGAAAAAAATAGACAGCGCTATGGGACTATATTTAAAACATGAAACAAATTTTATTAATACAACACAGTTTACTTCATATAAAAATTCTGGTCATATATGACACAATATCACCGGCCGGTGTAAAATAAAAAGAATTTATATCACTCTCCTTCTGACACCCAATGGTTAATTAATTTCAGGTAGTTCTGCACACGTGAGCATATCAGTCAGTTCTCACAGTCCTTTTAGTGCAATCGGAACTGGGTTAATATTTATATTGGAACTTGATGTAAACAACAATTTTTCTGCTCCTCAGAGCCCGTGCAGTTACAGTTGTTAGTATAGCAGGTAATCAGCTGTTTTAAGCAGGAGCTTTGGTTAGTGCGTTAGTAGCATAGGAATAATAGTGCACGCGGTGCAGATCATAAGCAGTAAGGTTATACTTGCTCTTTTAAAGCTGAGTGGCACAGTCTCTTCTGGCTACCAGGAGCGGGTCCCCGGCTGCTAGCGCTTCCCAAATAATGCAGCCTTCTCTGGGATTCCTCGGCTCCGGTTTGTGGGTCTCCGGCCGTGATCCGTCAGTGCGTGATGACGTAACCTGATGACGCGTTTCTCCGCCTTGTCGGGTAATCGGCGGCTTCCTCAGATAGTTTACGCTACGTCCAGCCTCGCTTTTTATTTGTTGATAGCTCCTCCTATTGGGCATATACTTATAGCGTGTGTCCGGCATTTTTTGTGTTTTATAGATAAAGCTCTGTTTATATTCTTGCTGGCTTTCAACCAAGCCTCGTTTTCAGACTATTAGCTTCCTGGATACCAGGGCAACCAGCCAGACCTCGTTTTAGACCCCATTGGTGTCACATAAAGAACGCACATTATCGCACTTAGTAAAAAAACATATATATATAAAAAAGTTTTTTTCAATATAAAAGACTTCATATATAGACCTATTTCAATAGTCTAGATAAATCAAATGTCGCCACTTTCTTATTAATCATGCATATTACAAGAGGATTAGAGAATAAAAAATAATAAATAATAAATACATATGAGAGTGTATCAAAATACATATCTGCATATAATTATATGTTAGAAACGGGAATAGGTATATGGATTAAAAGATAATAAAAAATAAAAAATAATAAATAAATACATATATATAAAGAAATAATAATAAACATATATATTTTTATTATTATTAGGTTTATGTTTATTATTATTTCTTTATATATATGTATTTATTTATTATTTTTTATTTTTTATTATCTTTTAATCCATATACCTATTCCCGTTTCTAACATATAATTATATGCAGATATGTATTTTGATACACTCTCATATGTATTTATTATTTATTATTTTTTATTCTCTAATCCTCTTGTAATATGCATGATTAATAAGAAAGTGGCGACATTTGATTTATCTAGACTATTGAAATAGGTCTATATATGAAGTCTTTTATATTGAAAAAAACTTTTTTATATATATATGTTTTTTTACTAAGTGCGATAATGTGCGTTCTTTATGTGACACCAATGGGGTCTAAAACGAGGTCTGGCTGGTTGCCCTGGTATCCAGGAAGCTAATAGTCTGAAAACGAGGCTTGGTTGAAAGCCAGCAAGAATATAAACAGAGCTTTATCTATAAAACACAAAAAATGCCGGACACACGCTATAAGTATATGCCCAATAGGAGGAGCTATCAACAAATAAAAAGCGAGGCTGGACGTAGCGTAAACTATCTGAGGAAGCCGCCGATTACCCGACAAGGCGGAGAAACGCGTCATCAGGTTACGTCATCACGCACTGACGGATCACGGCCGGAGACCCACAAACCGGAGCCGAGGAATCCCAGAGAAGGCTGCATTATTTGGGAAGCGCTAGCAGCCGGGGACCCGCTCCTGGTAGCCAGAAGGGACTGTGCCACTCAGCTTTAAAAGAGCAAGTATAACCTTACTGCTTATGATCTGCACCGCGTGCACTATTATTCCTATGCTACTAACGCACTAACCAAAGCTCCTGCTTAAAACAGCTGATTACCTGCTATACTAACAACTGTAACTGCACGGGCTCTGAGGAGCAGAAAAATTGTTGTTTACATCAAGTTCCAATATAAATATTAACCCAGTTCCGATTGCACTAAAAGGACTGTGAGAACTGACTGATATGCTCACGTGTGCAGAACTACCTGAAATTAATTAACCATTGGGTGTCAGAAGGAGAGTGATATAAATTCTTTTTATTTTACACCGGCCGGTGATATTGTGTCATATATGACCAGAATTTTTATATGAAGTAAACTGTGTTGTATTAATAAAATTTGTTTCATGTTTTAAATATAGTCCCATAGCGCTGTCTATTTTTTTCTTTCTTTGTCTTTTTAAAAAGAAAAATTCATACGATTTATGCTGTAAATGTGAAAAATATAAAAAATATATAAATATATATGCACATGTACAGGGTATTTCAATTAGAATTGATATAGTAAAAATGATATTAACAATGATAATAACAATGGATTTCCTAGTACCAGTACACATACACAGAACGGATGGGGGGTCACAGGACAAACATTTAAAGTCCAGTACCGGTATTGTCCAGCAAACGCTGTGTATCTTCTTTCTTTATGAAAGGTGTTCTGGGTGTACCTTATTCCAGGGTGCAGGGGGTCTGCCGGCAGACTTACCCGTCACTGCCGTGTTGCGCAAACGGCTGAGGCGGGGAACTTCACTGAACATCGACTAGTTTCGCCGGGAGGCTTCTTCAGGATGCTGCGTGTAGCTCTGTCCCCTGCAGTATGGGGTTTAAGTACGCTTGTGTGTTCCTTGATTGATTCGGGAACGCCCCTTTTGTGGGTGTCAGAAAAGATTCTAGTAACTCTGTGTACTTCGGGATGTGATTGGCTCTCTGGGGGGGGTGTGCGTGTGTGACATCAGGCGCGTCACTTCTGCCCTTCTTCCGGGATGTCTGAGCGTCGTATCAGCCTGTTTGGTTATGTGTAGGCGCGACGTCACATCCGCCCTTGATGAGCCGGCTTCTTGTGTTCACAATCAGCTGTAGTTATACGTCGGAGTTACTAGAATCTTTTCTGACACCCACAAAAGGGGCGTTCCCGAATCAATCAAGGAACACACAAGCGTACTTAAACCCCATACTGCAGGGGACAGAGCTACACGCAGCATCCTGAAGAAGCCTCCCGGCGAAACTAGTCGATGTTCAGTGAAGTTCCCCGCCTCAGCCGTTTGCGCAACACGGCAGTGACGGGTAAGTCTGCCGGCAGACCCCCTGCACCCTGGAATAAGGTACACCCAGAACACCTTTCATAAAGAAAGAAGATACACAGCGTTTGCTGGACAATACCGGTACTGGACTTTAAATGTTTGTCCTGTGACCCCCCATCCGTTCTGTGTATGTGTACTGGTACTAGGAAATCCATTGTTATTATCATTGTTAATATCATTTTTACTATATCAATTCTAATTGAAATACCCTGTACATGTGCATATATATTTATATATTTTTTATATTTTTCACATTTACAGCATAAATCGTATGAATTTTTCTTTTTAAAAACTCTGTTAATTTAAATTAAATAAAAATTATTTTATTTTATTTTACATACATTGTATCAGTATCATTAATACTCTGGATGTGTGGTAATTAAGCGCAGGGTGTACACCCCCATAACCCTCTGAGGCACTTACTGTATGTATTATTTAGCTTCCATTCTGGACTTGTAACTTGGTGGGACTGCTATGCTATTACTGGTGCCTGTCCTTGTTTCCCTCATGTATCCCTATAGATTGTAAGCTTGCAGCAGGGCCCTCCTACCTCCAAGTCTTTCTGTTGTTACCCAGTTTGTTTTATCACTGGCTACTATTGTAATGCGCAACGGAATCTGCTGCGCTATATAAGAACCTGTAAATAAATAAATAAATAAATAACCAGATGGTAATGAGGAGACATTATAGGAATGGACCCATTAACCAGTGGACTTTACTAATACAGTACCGTATGAACTGGACTATATTGAAATATGCCTCTTTTTTACTGCCTAAATCCCCCCTTTTTAATATGGTATGTCATGTTTCAATTAAATAATTTTGCAATTTTCACCCAATTGGCACCAATATTATTATTTACTGTTAATTTATTGCTTAGCGTGGTGTACTCCCTTGTTTTTTTCCGAATGAAGAGAGGGGCTCCATCTGTACCTTCTTTTTGCTTAAGCAAAATTGCTTAGCACAATCACTACAAGTGTGTGTGCTTCCCATGGGCGATCTGGACACAGGGAAATCCCCTACCCTAAATAGCTTAGCACACATCTCTATATTAGTGTGTATGCCCCACACAACAGTTAAATGATTGCTTTCCCCTAGTGTGAACAGCCGCTGTCGGTGGTATTTTAGCTTGCAGTCCCCAGATGTGACCAAATGAAATGTGTAACTAGGGGGTTACGTTCTCCTGGAGCTGCATGTCCCTGCACAGAAGTCCGTGGCACCTCCCTGCAGCCATTCACTGGTGACTCTCAAAGCTCACCAACGCCACTCCCCCCTTCTTCCCTGCCACCGCTTCACGGCTAGGGTACCCCACCGGCACATCCCACCCAGTCCACCTACTTGTGTGGGGACACACGGAAGGCAGCAGCTCATCATCAGCACAGAGGTAACCTTCAGGGAAGAGTGGGGGTTGATGGATTCCTGTACACTATGGCCCTAAGTTTTGCAGCTTACCGAGTCCTTATGACACTGCCCCATGAGAATCTCGCCCCCCCCCCCTTCCCCGCTGTTTCACAAAGACACATCCCCTCTCATGTGCCCGCTAGTGGAGAAATCATTTCATGGTCGCCGACCATCAAATTATCTCTCCAAGGCTTGCAAATATAAGTCAGTGGAGACTGACTTATATTTGCAGGCTCTGGCCGAAGACAGGGTGTCGGCTGACGTCAGGAAATTACCTCACTGTGGTCTCTGAGCTGGGGGCCACTTCTCTGGAGCCTGCGGCATGGTGACACAGACTGTTCTACGGTGATCTGGAGGGTAGTGCTCTCCCAACTGCCGGCTTCCCGCAAGATTAAAATTTCATCCCCTACACTTACTCCTTGTCTGTGGACCACAATCTGGAACTTCCATGCCAGGATGCATTCCATATACAGGAAATCCGAGTTAATTAACCAGTTTTAAGAAATGCACAAACTGTATAAGTTTTATTATATTCAAGATCTGTGTACAAAAGTTTATTTAGTTTTGCCTCCTGCTGATATATGGAATAATGTGTTCATATAGTACTGTTTTTATGAGATTCGTATTGTTTAATTAGTTAGATCAATTATTAAATTGTATTTCTCTTTCATCCATCCTGGTGACACAGCTTCAACCTTGGGATGTAGGAGGGTCCGCAGGAGCAAGGCACCTATGCTGACTTCTTTGAGACCAGGCTCCTCCCTTCTGCATACCAGAGTCCCTCAGTTCTTTTTAGGTGCCCACTGGAGTGGGTGCTGTGCTGACTGGCTGTTGACTGCAGCCATTTTGTGAGAGTAGCTAGGTGTTTCTTATTTTATCAATTAGTTAGTTAGTACAGGCTTTCCAGTGTGTTACTGTGTGTCACTGAGAGCACAGCAGAGGCTGACAGAAGCACGTCCTGTGTGCAGAGAGACGCAGTGGCGTCTCAGCCGCTGCATCTCCTGCATAGCGCTTCAACCTCCGTTACAAGAGACGTTGTCCTAGGCCCCGGGGGCGTTCTGAACCGGCTCCCTGCTTAGGGGGGTCATGGGGGATGGACCCCCACAATGGCCAGCGCCATTTGAAGGGGTTTATAGGCTGAAATCCAGCACTGGAGGTGAAGCCTATTACAGTAGTCCAGCGTAGCTGGAGGCCTCTGAGTGTTCCCGGTCTGAGGGGAGTCACAGGAGGTGAGGAGAGACACTTTGGAGCGGCTGATGGAGGAAGGGGGCCACCAAAAGGTTTTCCTCCTCGCTGAAGCAGAGACTGGGTCTCCTCCTACACTCTGCGTTGGCGCCATTTTCTCTCCACACTGAGGAGCTGAAGTATGGATTACACTGCAGAACTGAGTGAAAGTCTCTCCTGGGCAGCGTTTTCCCTGGGATTGCTGAGGATCCATTGCAGCAGAACAAGACAGATAAGTACTCTGTACATTATTCTTAGCTGATGCCTGATATTGTGCACTGTTTTTTTATGACTAAAAAGTGTTATGCTGCTGCTCATAGGGAAGGGACACCTGACGTGTTAATTATCTGCAGATTGTAGTGCTAATTAACAGTTGAACAGATGGCTCAGGGGGATTTGTGCCCCTCATGTGAGTTTGTGCAAAGTGGGGCTCAAGCCAGAGGTCTGAGCAGCCTGTACCTGCGTGGGCAGCTGCCCTGAGGAGTCCTTTGATTGCCATAGCACAGGTCTTGAATAGGCAGAGAGATGACTTAGTAAAATCTCATAGGCCTTTTTCCTCCTCCCAACCTTCTGTGAGCCCATCTCAGGGAGTCTCTGCAGGGTATGCAGGACACTACTCAGAGTGTCCATAAAATGTCTGCAAACAAGGAGCTCATTGAGCAAGGCTCCTGTGGTAATTTTCCCCAGGCACCCCTTATCTATACCTCCCCTGCTGATTTTAAATTCTGGTAATGAGGTGTGTGTCCTGAGGACACCTTAAGGGAAGAAATCCTGTCCCTGGCATTGAGGATTTGATTCTAGCAGTTATATAGGCTTTGAATCTCTCAGAGGAATGCCAGTGCAGAGTATTTTAGAGACTGCGCAGGGATACAGTTACTTTTCCCCTCGGATTAGGGTATGGTAGCGTTTCTTGGGGAAGCATGGAAGATACCTGACATCAGGCTTCTCATGCCCTAAAGGTTTACAAACATGTGCCTAGTGCTAGAGGAGCAGGTAAAATTGGGGGGAAAGACCCCTCTGGTGGAGGCGACTGTAACCAGGTTGTCTATTCACTGCTTTAACCATACGAGGGGGTGCTGTTTTTAAGGAACCTGTAGACAAAAAAGATGGAGAGCTGTCTTACGGCTGTATAAAAGTGGTAGGTTTTTACCTTACACCCTATTAAGACATCTGCTTGGATTTTCTAAGGCCATGATAATGTGGGCATATGCCTGGTGTACTCAACGTCAGTCTGACACAGTAGCTTTTGTTTTAATGGAAATGTTAAAGTGAGCTGCGGAGTACTTCTGCGTAGCTGGGTAATAAGGCGCCAAGATGGCATATGGAGTACCTTTGTAGACACAGACACAGAATCAAGTGTGACCAAGCTCTCCCCGAGCGAAACGCGTGTCACTTCCGTTACCGGCTCTCACACATGGAGTGAGAAGCCGACTGTAAACAGATGCCAACAGCTGAACCACCATCCTCCCGCCGGCTGCACAAAACACTGCTAGAAGCGGTCTGTGAGTAAAGAAGCGGCTATCACCGCTATACAAATACCCCTCCCAGGCTCACAGAGTATCATAGCATTTGCCTGGACACCCCCGCTAATTGCCTGTAAGCAAGAAGCGGCAATTGCCACTATACAATACCCCGCACATGCATTAATTGTATTGTATATATTTATTAATATATTTTTTTATCAGCATATCCCCGCTAACTGTCTGGGGGAAGAAGCGGCACTAGCCGCCACACAATACCCCGCAGTGACACAATGTACAGTTTAAGTGGGTAGCTTATATGCGCTATCACCAGAGAGTGTATATCATTTCTTTTCTGCAAAGTGGCAAAACATTAATTAACTGAGGGACAAGGATACCTATGCACAAATTGTACAATAAATTTGCTGTCTGCACACATAGTGCAATATATTGTTATAAATTAAGATAAATGACAGTTTCTGCGTCTTGAAATATTTGACTGTAGCAGATACTATAATTATTACTACAGTGGATCATTTATGTTTGTGTATTCTGTGTACCTCCTGCTGATCGGATGACCAGCCCCTCAATGAATGATAAACCACTTTCTCTCTCAACATTTAATTGCGATACAGTTTCTATTCTAGCAGCATCTCAGTTAAATAACTCTAGGCACGTGTAATATTCAGCTCAGGGGTTATAGTGTTAAGCGTGAGATATTTGGAGTTTAGCAGATGATTACCAATATTGATATAGATACAGGACAGTATTGAATGCTTTAATTTTGCACCTCCGGCTGCAAAATTTAACCAGCCTATTCAAAGGGATATAGAATAATATTACAACAATTACCTTTAAAAAAATTACATTTACTACTGTCACGAAAAAAAATTCCCCTAAAGATTGTAATTGGGATACAATATATGCATACACACCATGCATTAAGTGATACAATTGCCAATCTGGCCTTTTTTTCTCTCTTGAAAAATTATTGAAAATATTTTCACTCTTGGCAGTTCTCTCATTCTGTCAAACCCAACACTGGTCTCTGCAAGACTTTTGTAACAGAGACAGTGAAGGGCAGTTTTTCAGAACAGCAGAAGCAGCTATCTTTGTCTAACATTTCACTCTAATGGGCCCTACACACATTGCGATGTGTGCAGGGCTACCTAGCTATGCTAGGTCGGGCTGTGCTGCGCCGCTATCGCCTAGCACACAGAGCTGACAGCCCACACACAGAGCGAGCTGTCAGCTCTGTGTGCTAAGCGAGCAGACAGCGCCAGTGTTCTCCGGTGGGAGAACACTGCCGATGCCGAGATTGATGGACACTGTCCATCAATCTCGGCCAGCGATAAAGACGCGCGGGTACGCGCACGGATGCCGATATAGCCCACACATACACCGATGTAAGGGCATTTGCTAAGCGACTTTGCCAAACTAAGCAAAATCGCTTAGAAAATGCCTTAATATCGGCATGTGTGTAGGCCGTATAAGATCAAAAGAGACTGTCTCTCATCAGATATTTCAAGCGATACAAGCTGATATCTGACAGCAGAACAGTCACGGATGACTAATATCTCTGAATCTTTTCTGAAAAGACGGCGATATAGGCAATCCCTGTCCTCTATGAATCCGCACATCAAGGCACTCTCAGTCAGATAGCCGAATACCTTGCACTGCCAAATTGAGCAACAAGGTTGCTTTGAGCAATCACAATTGACAAGCAGAAGCCAACCCTGTGCTCCTACTCTAAAATAGTGTATGGAAACACCAGCTCTCCCCTCTCTCATCTAGCATCTGATACTTGCTTAAGATGCTAGAAAGCAGAAGAGGGAGTCAGTGAAACAAAAACAAAAACATAAGCTGGAACATAATTCCAGCTTTTTCTTGTATATCTGTAAAAAATTCTCTGAAAATAGGGTTGGACAGGTAAAATTAATTTAAGTTTATAAAGGTGGGAAGCAAACAGGAATCGCCAAATACAGGTGGTAATTGAAGATAAAAGCAAAAGGGTCTATGTAATATTGATACAAAACCCCCCAAAAAAGGCCTTTTTCCTGAGGGCATCTGATACATGTTGAAAAATCTTCGCTAATGCAGAAAAATGTTTTCTGTGTTTAAAAAATGATTAATATATATACATCTGAATGAAAAAAATGCAGATATCTGTTTGTAATAAATTTTTATAATTGCTGCAATTTTTGATTTATCTATAGACCTGCATCTCAAAGTCATAAGGTGCAGAACAAGTGACAAATGTCACCCCTCCTTTTAAGAAATAAAAATTTAAAGTTATGTTTTAAATTAACCATAATAACACAACATACATCAATTTAAGTGTGCCCCAGGTAAGACTAAATCAGTATTTTCTTGCATCTTGCTGCAAGACCCCTCATTTTCCGGCATATGGAGTACCTCAGTGACAGCCAGGAGAGCTCTCAGTTGACAGTGAATCCAAGAAGTCTCTAGATGTTTTGACCTTTTTAGGGAGAAATTCTGTTTGGAGTGGAAAACTATTCCATCTTTATACAGGCCACAGGGGGAAAGAGCTCTTGCCTTCCTGCCAGTCCTTAGGCAGTCCTTTCACTCCTTCTTTATAGAGGGTGCATCCAATAGAGGACAAACAGGTAGAGGAACATTTCCTTCTAGCATAAGAAAGGCTCCTATATCACGTTTACGGACCATTGCAAAGGACCACCTTTCTGAATGTGAGGACAAGGCCTCAACATAATGGGGCTGAGATTCCCCATTTTGGAATCAGAGTGGTGGGTTGCCTCCTGCAGTTTTGAGATGTTTGTAATCTCCACCATGGACCTTTGGGTTATCGTCATCATTCTCAGGGTTACAGGATCAATCTCAGGAGTACCTCTCCAGAGAGATTGTTCCCAACACCCCTGCCACGAGAAGATCGCTTGCGAAAAGTACTCTTGGGGGCGGCAACGTCACTTCTCGATAAGGGAGTGGTGACCCTGGTGCCTCAGGGAGAAGAAAGAAGGGATTTTATTCCATTCTTTTCTTTATCCCCAGACTGGACGGTTCTGTCAGATCCATTCTAAACCTGAAGTGGGTGGGTCACTTCAGGATGGAATCTCTGAGGTCTGTGCTCTTAAGCATAGAACCTGGAGAGTTTCCAGCGTCTATAGACAGTGAATGCCTATAGACAGTGAATATCAATCTTCTCTGCGTTTCGCAAGAGGAGAAACTCTTCTGCAATTTCTGGTTCTACCTTTAGGGTTAGCCACAGCTATGAGAGTTTTCACATAAGTGATGGCTGTCATGACAACAGCTCTCAGGCTTAAGGAATTGTGATTATTCCTTTATTGGATGACCTCTGGGTCAAGGCCAAATCTGCAGAAAAAATGGCAGGAACATCTGACGATGGCAGCACAGTTTCTCAGAGATCAGGGGTGGATGTTGATTCTTTCAAAGTCTCATCTAAAACCCTCTCAGAAATGTCTTTGTTTGATGTGCTCTTGGATGCACATCTTCATTGTGTGTTCCTTACAGAGTCTAAGGCACTTTCACTGGTTGGTGCAGTCGATTCTCCAATCGCCGAATCTAAAAATTTGGCAGAGTTTAAAACTGTTGGGAAATATGGTATCATCTTTCGAAACTCTCCAGTAGGTGTGGTTTCTCTCAAGGCCCTTTATGTGGAACATTCTGACCTGTTGGTCAGGGAACCCGTAAACCGTGAAACAGGGAACTCTGAGGCTGTTTCAGGAGACAAGGAGCTCATTGATCAAGCATATCTGGAATCTCTAAAAATGGGGCGTTTTCCTTCGCTCGTGGGATTGGCTGGTTGTCACGACCGATGCCAGTCTCAGGGGCTGGGAAGGCGATGAACCTGCACCTCAGATTTCAAGGCCTGTGGTGCAAAGAAAAATCAAAATCTACCGAATACAGTCAGACAATAACATGGCTTTTGCTTACTTAATTCATCAGGGCGGTACTCGCAGCAGGATGACTATGCAGATTTTTCAGTGGAAAGAGGTGAACATGTCAGATTTTTCAGTGGTGTTCATTCTGTGGATCCGTATTGTGGAAGCGGATGTCCTCAACAGGGCAGATCTGCGGTGAGGAGATTGGTAGTTACACAGAAGTCTTTCAGGAAATTGTGTCTCTTTGGGGTCTCCCAGAGATAGACTTGATCAGAATCATCTTTATTGGCCAGGTATACTTGCGTATGCTTGGAATTTTTTGTGGTAACAGTGCAGCATCAAGCAGGGAACACAAGGGGGGTGGGAAGAGAGGCATAAACATACATCACATACATTTCACATATATCTAGAACAGTTCGAGTTAGTATTTAGTATTTGGTACATTCAATACTGTTTAGTTGGTGGACAGCTATTGGGAAGAAGCCTTTGTAGTTCTTGTCGTCTTTGCTGGGATGGACCTAAAATGTCTGCCTGACGGAAGGGGTTCAAACAGGTTGTGGCCAGGGTGTAGCTTGTCTGACAAGATCTTTCATGCACGCTTATTAACCCTGGCTAGGTATAGTTCTTGGACAGTGGGGAGCTCCGCCCCAATGATCTTTTCTGCCATCCTCACCACTCTTTGCAACCTTCGTCTGTCATTCTCATTTGCTCCTCTGAACCATATTGTGATCAAGGAGCAAAGGACAGACTCTACTATGGCAGTGTAGAAGATGAGCAGCAGCTACTGCGGGATGTTGAATTTCTTGAGTTGCCTCAGGAAGAACAACCGCTGCTGCGCCTTCTTGACAGTTGTAATGATGTTGGGACCCCATTTGAGGTCGCAAGAAATCTTTGTTCCTAGGAATTTGAAGGAGTCGACCCTCAACACTACTCTGTCAGACTCTACTGATGGCATACAGACACAAGTGTCAGGCCTCCAGGTTCTGCTATCGGACCACGGATCTAACCATGGGGGCAGTGGTTGCCATGACAGTTCCAGGGTGTTTCACCCTGGCCTATGTTTTCTAATTATTGCTCAGATTCTTAAGTAGAGTGAGGACACATGCGGTGCAAGTCATACTGTTTTTGCTCCGGATTGGCCCAGGAGGTTGGTGTATTCAGACATACTGAGGTTGTCGATAGACTACGGGTGTCTTCCTCTTCGCCCAGACTTACTCAATTAAGGATTGGTTCTACACCTGGACCTAGTTCGTCTCAGATTTGACGACCTGGCTCTTGAGACATCTTTTTTTTAAGGAAGACAGGTTTCTCAGTTGCTGTAATCCAAACCATGCTTTGGGTTTGCAAGCCCAGGGCCGTAACTAGGGGGGGGGCTGGGGGGTCACGCGCACCGGGCGCTGGAGGTGAGGGGCGCTTTGAGGTCCGGGAAGCCAGAGCTCCGGACCTCACAGTATTTGTGTAAATATGCCAGGGGAAGTGAGACATGACGTCTCCTTCCCCTGACGAGCGAGCGTCCTATCGCGGCGCCTCATGGGGGCGGGGGCTGACGACGCAGCCAGCGTGATTATGTGGAGACGCCGCGCGCGCCAAGCCCGTCCGCCCTCCCTCCCGCCCGCCGAGTGAAGGAGCTTCCCGGCCACCCTCCTGCCCACCGAGTGAAGGAGCTGCCCGCCCTGCCACCCGCTAAGTGAAGGAGCTGCCTGCCCTCCCACCCGCTAAGTGAAGCCCTGCCTGACGCCGCACCCCACACCTGAGCAGGGGCTGTCGAGCAAGGGCTGTCTCTGGAGAGAGTCCAGACTCCGGAAAGGGGTACAGGCAGCGGAGTTGGCATTTTTAAAAAGGTGAGCAGAATGTGTCTTCATTGTCCCTGTATTGCCAGCATTGTCCCTGTATTCAATACAGGGACAATGCTGCCAATACAGGGACAATGCTGCCAATACAGGGACAATGCTGCCAATACAGGGACAATGCTGCCAATACAGGGACAATGCTGGCCTGTATTGGCAGCATTGTCCCTGTATTGGCAGCATTGTCCCTGTATTGGCAGCATTGTCCCTGTATTACCAGCATTGTCCCTGTATTGCCAGCATTGTCCCCGTATTGCCAGCATTGTGCCCGTATTGCCAGCATTGTGCCCGTATTGGCAGCATTGTCCCAGTATTGCCAGCATTGTGCCCGTATTGGCAGCATTGTGCCCGTATTGGCAGCATTGTCCCCGTATTGGCAGCATTGTCCCCGTATTGGCAGCATTGACCTTGTATTGGCAGCATTGTCCTTGTATTGGCAGCATTGTCCCTGTATTGGCAGCATTGTCCCTGTATTGGCAGCATTGTCCCTGTATTGGCAGCATTGTGCCCGTATTGCCAGCATTGTCATTGCATTGCCAGCATTGTGCCCGTATTGCCAGCATTGTGCCCGTATTGCCAGCATTGTCATTGTATTGCCAGCATTGTGCCAGTATTGTCATTGTATTGCCAGCATTGTGCCCATATTGCCAGCATTATCATTGTATTGCCAGCATTGTGCCAGTATTGTCATTGTATTGCCAGCATTGTGCCCGTATTGCCAGCATTATCATTGTATTGCCAGCATTGTGCCAGTATTGTCATTGTATTGCCAGCATTTTGCCCGTATTGCCAGCATTGTGCATCTGATTGTGTGATTTTTTTGGACCTCGACCAAAATCATTTCAAACTTCCGGACTCCATCAAAAATTACTTGCCTACCCCTGCTGTAGCGGCATGTTACTTTGACTCCGTCCATCTCCTACTAGCGCGGCTGCAGGAAGCGCTGATGACTTCGAAAAGACTTGCCGGACGCTGATTGGCTGAATTCAGCCAATCAGCGTCCGGCAAGTCTTTTTGAAGTCATCAGCGCTTCCTGCCGCAGCGCTAGTAGGAGACGGACGAAGACAGTCAAAGTAAGATGCGGCTTCAAAGGTGAGAGGACTGTGCGGGGAGGGGGGGGGGGTCTCCGATGCCAGGGACAAGGCGTCATTTGGTCGGTCCCCCCTGTCAGCTGCTAACTAAGCAGCGGGGAATAAACGCTGTGCGCATGCGCACAGCGTCTATTCCCGCAGCCAGGGGGCTGGGGGCATGGCTAGAGGCTCACAGAGCCTCTGGGTCATGCCCCCATAGCGGCAAAATGGGGGCGTGGCCTCACGGGAGAGCAGCGATTATAGGCCACGCCCCCAAATTAGGCCACGCCCCCGAAAATTTCGACGCGCCTACGGCGCGCAGCAGCATCACTAGGGGGGGGGAGGGCACCAAAAGACTGCCTTGCCCCGGGCGCCGGAAACCCTAGTTTCGGCCCTGGCAAGCCATATTGGCAGTTAATCTCCTTTGTGTTTGGAAGATTTATATCAGGTGGAGTGAATGTCAAAAGGTACACACCTCTAGGTTCTAGGTCACTTGACGATTGGAGTTTTCTCTAAGATGGGTTTAGCCTGCAGTCTTTAGAGGTTCAGCTGCCTGCTTTATCCATATTCTTTCAGAATAGAGTGGCTCTTGGCCAGAAGATCATGCCTTTTTACAGAGAGTTATAAGAGTCAAGACCTTATATAGGCAGCCGGTGGCGCCTTGGGATCTGTTTCTGGTATTGTAGGTTTTACTAAAACCTCCGTTGGAGCCTTTAAGCTCGGCTGATCCTATTTTTCATGGAAAATTACTTTTTGTTTGCCAGGGCTTTGGTTAGGCGAATTTCAGATGTGGGGGCCTTGCCTTGCAAGTCTCCATCTCTTGTTTTTCATAATGATAAGACGGTTCTCAGAACAGTAACGAAGTTGTCTACCTAAGGTAGTATCAATTTACATTTAAACCAGGAGATTGTGCTTCCGGTGTTTACTCCTGCTGAGGAGGCAAAAAAAAAAGGACTTTCTTCGCGCTCTGCGCATTAATGTCGATAGTGTAAAGGATGTTTGCAAAAACAACTGTTTTGCTATTTGTTCTATATGACGTACATAAGAGAGGGTGGCCTGTTTTCAAGCAGACCTTAGCTAGATGGTTAAGGTCAGTGATTGCCTTTGCTTACACTATGGTAGGCTGTTTGTTTTCTATAGGATTAATGACTATGCCTGTTCAGTCGGGTGCCGGACGGCTCCCCGACAGTCGGGATTCCGACAGTCATTCCTCTGAAGTCTGAATCCCGACTGCTCCCTCATGGGGGTCCTCGACCCCCATAGAGGGAGAATAAAATAGGTAGCAAGGGCAGCGAGCCCACAAGGGGCTTCATTGCGCTCCCCACGCTGTGTAGTCAGGATTCCGATGTCTGAGTAATGACTGTTGGAATCCCGACTGTCGGGGAAATATACCTCACCCATTCAGTCTCTCACTAAGCCACTTGGCAAATTCTAAATTTACAGCATAACCATCCTTATACTTTTCAATAACCTTTATATGCAATTTTAGGGAAAGAAAAAGTACTCTTTTTCTTTCCCTAAAATTGCATGTTCATTTACTCTCAGGGGAGCACCTCCACTAGCCATTGAATATTAATATTCAGGCACCCCATTAAAAATATCGTGGATCTAGAACTGTGTTTAAATATTCAAAATCGTGTTTAGGCTTGTGCACCGGTATCACCCCAATCCCCTCCCCCTCTAAAACAAAATAATTTTTATATGTCTGAAGAATGGTATTTATTATTCAGTAATGGGATCGGGTATATATGTGATGATTGATTAGATGGTGTAATGAGCATAACGTTGCATAGACATGAAGTTGATATATTGATGTGAAATTGCATATACAAATGAAGTGCGGTAAAACTGTAAACAAAACACAAACATGCAATTACAGTTTGCACATAGAAAAATGCAAGGCAAACATATGCAATACATATAACATTGTGCATACAGACATAGCATTATGAGTAAAGGACATGCTTCAGTCTAACTAATACAGCTGGCATGCCTAACTATCTAATTAGCTTCATGGTGACACAGTTTTTGAGTGATAAACTCACCATCGAATGCTGTATCAGGCTGGACCATTTGTGCTGTGTCTGCCTGAATCCATGTGAAACTTAATATGGCCACTGGCATATCTTTGTCCCAGAATGCATGGCTAGCTAGCTACAGAAAGCTAAGGGGGACAAACTACCTGGTATAGATTTGTGCTGACCACAGGAAGGAGTGGATTATGCAAAACACAGAAACAATTGAACACAACAGAAACTTATGCTGAAAGGCATAACAATACCACTAGGTTAGTGCTTTTTTCTTGGGCTGTGCATCATGGGACCACAGTGGAGAAGTCATGCAGGGCTGCCACCTGGTCTTATGTTTTTCATACCTTTACCAAAGTCTATAGGTTCCATGAGTTCGTGTCGGAGGACGCTTCATTTGGGCAAGCAGTAATGAGAACTGTAAGCCTGAGAGTATCCTCCCAAAAGGACCGGCTCTTGAACATCCCAAGGTTGAAGCTGTGTCACCAGGATGGACGAAAGAGAAAAGGGGATTTTTGTAAGAACTTACCATTCAAATCCCTTTCTCTGAGTCCATCCTGGTGACACAGCGATCCCTCCCTTACGCTCAGTAAGTATACCGTTCATGCATTGTCATGTTATTGGTTATGTTGATTGTGCATTATAAAATGTTCAGGCGTTGTACTGAGTAATGTAATGTGTGCTTTAGAAGTTGAACTGAGGGACTCTGGGATGCAGAAGGCAGGAGCCTGCTCTCAAAGAAGTCAGCATAGGTGCCTTGCTCCTGCTGTGACCCTCCTACATCCCATGGTTGAAGCTGTGTCACCAGGAAGGACTCAGAGAAAGGGATTCGAACAGTAAGTTCTTTAAAAAAATCCCCTTATGATTGTACTTCCTGGTCTAGGGTATAAATATGAAGAGCTGTATGCAGTGCTTTACCTTTGATAAAGTTGTCTACTATACAATTAAACGTGTTAGGAGCACTCTATTTGAAAACACCAGAGAATTTGCAATTACCATATATTTATAACCAGCCTTGGACTTGAATCCATCGGGACAAACACTCCCTCGCGATTGGCTGGGACTCCATCTACCCAGCCTGGCTCTATCTAGATGAACATTGGTGCCTACCATCATCGGGAAACCTACTCCCCAATCCATTGCCTTTAGGACTTCAACATCCGACTGGATCAACCTTCCCACACACTAGTGAGCAATCAGTATCGTTTGACCCAAAAAGAAATAGAATTAGCATTGTCTCTATGGAGAGGAAATCAATTATCTGTGATTTATGATCGCAATATTCAGCTATGCACATCCCTGAGAAAAACAGTATTCCAGTATCTCACATTTTCCTGCAGCTGCAGCATTCCAACCACATTTTACACTCATACCTAGACAGCCACTTTAGATGCAATGTTGAAGAGATAGGTCAATCCCCGATGCTATTTCCGATGACAGCATTGAAGCAGCAGCTCGTCAGAACGGACCGGACTTCGGCAGTCGGGCCCGTTTTGCTGAAGACGGCCGTGAATTGTCGAGATCACTGGGAATTTTAGTTCTACACCAGCAGGCGTGTGTCTGCTATAGAGCAGTCCCAGGACTCATTCTGGATAATTTTTATGGGATTGCAGGATGTTACAGACATCATTACAGCCTGGAGAACATTTTTATTTATTTACTGGAGTCTATGTCACAGCTCCACACACACACACAAACCTGTCTAGGTCAAGGTTGCCTACCCTCCCGGAATGGCCGGGAGGGTTCTGAAAACCCCCACTCTGCTCCTGATCGCAGCGTCCTTCCCCCTGACCATGGTGGTTAAATAACCTGATCTGCTGATCTCCGGGGAGGGGGCGGGGCTAAAGTGTCATAATTGCATTATTTTAGCCCCGCCCCTACACAGCGATTGGATTAATGAGGTCACGCTCATGCCTGCCAAAGTGCTGCTGAAAGTCTCCTCTCCTACAGACTACAAAAGTCGGCAACCCTGGTTTAGGTAGATGCCTAAAGATAGGTGTCTACCTAGAACAATTTAATTTGGAGTACAATTGATGTATTCAGTCAAATTGTGGGCCCACCTACCACAGCCATGTGACCTTATAAGTGACCCTAACATCCCTAAAGTTCAACTGTGTACTAGCAAAAGGCCAAACCTTGTCATCTAACATTGTGTTACTTTTTTTAGTTGAACTCAAAACCTGAGAGGAAGAGGACACCATCTACTTTCCTTCTAAGAGAAAGCAGGGAAGATGAACCAAAGGATGTCCATGAACCATACAAATTCACTCCCAGTAAGTTCTATAGAATGAATTGGGTTAATCATTGTTTTAGTGTATCTATGTGTATCAATTATTAACATGGATTAATACTCGTTATGTTTTATTTATGTAGCACACTGTTAATTATTTTCAAAACACCGTACAAAAAAATCCTCCAAAATAAACCTAATCATCCTGCACATGCTTATGCTCAGTCCAGTAATTTGTGAAATAAGTATACATCAATTAACAAAAAACAGCAAGTCATTAATGAAGAGTAAACCCATTGTAACAAGACCTGCTCACATTTAGCAAGGCAATCTCAGACACACATAGACACATTTACTCAGAGCCAGATTAAGGTCTAAATGGGCCTGGATCTGAAAATGATCAAGGGCCTATTATGTGCAATAATAGCGGTTGTGGCCAGCACCTAATAATGCGGGTGGCGTGACCAGTGTTCTGTTTGGGTGGTCTGCTCATGGGTGTGTCTGTATTTGTGTAAATACTTTCAACTAATTATACATGCCTGGAAAAGGCAGGGGGCTGGCATAGGAAAAATGCCCTCCAAAGGTGCACCCGCAGGATGGTCTAAGATACTTGCGGGGTGAGGCGGCACTCCAGTCATAAAAAAAATACTGAAAGGCCAAACTTGGTTGACAACATTCCTGCACCTTTGTGGTCACCTAAGTTTACCACACCATATACCCCTTATACAAATCATGCAACACAATAGTAACCCCCTTATACTGTACTTGCCTCTTACACATTATGCCACACAGATTAAGGCAAAATTCACATTTTGCCACATGGATTAAGCCAAAATACACACTATAGCATTCATGTCAAAACAGTGGCCCTCCAGCTGTTATGAAACTACACATCCCAGCATGCCTTGTCATAGTTTTAGCATTCCCTAATAGCAAAACTGTGGCAATGCATGATGGGACTTGTAGTTTCACAACACCTGGAGGGCCATAGTTTGGACATACCTGCACTATACCAAACAGATTGAGCAAAAATGCACAAAATGCTTCATTAATAGGGGCATTGCGCCCCAACGCGCGCATTAAAAATTTACACCATAAAGTCTTCCTGAACTCACCAGACACATTTCCTCGGCTATGACTTGCCAGGTGGCAGCCGGCTGGAAAAAGCCCACTCCACCCCTCATGCAGGCCATAATTTCTCGTATATGGTACATATAGAAAATGGAATATATGATAGCGGTTTTACGCCACTCTCTCAAAAACCTTTCACAAGATCTGGTCACCATGGCTAGACTCGCAGAACTCCCCCCTCCATTTGACTTTTAATAGTGGAGGCCCCTCCTCCCCCCTACCCTTTCCACAAGTTCCTCTCCCCCTCCCCCACCTCTAGTTACCTCTAACTCTTTTCCTTCTCCTCATCTTTCTTTCCTTCTTCCCCCCTCCTTTCCCTACCTTCATATAATAAACTCTGGTCTTTCTTCCTCAATAGGCTTCCCCATCGGGCAGTTTGCCACCCTGCCGGAAGGGGTTCTCCTCTCTCTCTACCTCATATCTGTTTCTAATTGGAAATGTCTGGAGCATATTTGTACTGTGACAAGATCTGGTTCTCCTCTTTTTTCGGTTTTATTTCTGCCTCATGTTGTTGTATATGAACCAACATGTATGTCTAAATGTTTTAACCAATAAAGAGTGTTTAAAAAAAAATTACACCATAATGCCCATTACATTTTAAGCCACACACCATAATCTCCATTACATATTATGCCAAACACCATAATGCCTATTAAAAATGATGCTACATAAGTGTTGCTTATCTACATGTTCATTGCCAGTGGTTCCATGCTCGTTGCCATGTGTGATTACATGCTCATTGCCAAGGGGTAACATACTCGCGGTAACTGGGGTACAGCCGCCGCCGGGCAGAAATGACAGCCATTGACAGCCAGGCAGAGAGCAGGGGGCTGCCCGGCTGTATTCAGAGCACTGCATGTCCCAGCTATTTGAAATAACACCCCTTTTACACCAGAAAATGCATGGACTTACCCGGAATATGGTCCCAGGATCATGTAGGGACATTCCTAGACTGGCGACTTTTCCACCGGCCTAGTCCTTGCCTTTTCTTGTGTGAGGGGGAAAGAACACCACCCCCGCCCCCCTTTAAACTACCAGCTATATCTATACATGTAGGCTTCAAATGATTTTGGTCATATCAAACTGGGCCGTTTGGTTCCAGAGCAATATGTCCTCAAATAACATGAACAGCCATGAAATTAAATTTCAGGAAAAAAAATTGGTTTACGCACAATATCTCTAGAACCAATGAACCCATATGGACCAGGTATCAGATTGAAGGCCCAGCTATTTGGGTTTGACTGAGATCAACCTAGAGCTTCTGTGATGCCGGAGGGGGAACTGGCAGCCGTTGGAACCAGGTGGAGGTCAGAATTAGCGGGTCGCATGTTATGCTATGGGGAAAACGTTCCAGGTTTGCCTGGCGGTATCCCCGGTTTCCAGGGGGCTATTGACGCGGGCTGGGCTCGTTGGAAAGCCCTGGCCCTCAACTACAAAATGTGCCTATTTAATCCGACCCTGCATTTAATGAGGGAAAGTACAGACCTTTCCATTTTACCAGCATTTCCACTTATATGCACTTACCTGCCTAAATTAGCAGTAGTTTAAAATAAATGTCTTCCAGGGACCAGATTATCAACTTCCAGATGGCAGATCTACAACATCGCAGAGCTAATGCATTTAATATAATGTAACAAATACTTGCCTACCTGACCCTCTCCATGAGGGAGAAAATGCACTGTTCCTGGACTTCCCTGGTAAAGGAGACAGCCGGGCAGAGCCGTGGGAAAGTATCTCAGAGCAGGTCCATCTGCATGTGGTGTGTTATTGTAAATGACATGCCGGCTCACATCTCACAAGCCAATCAGAGCTCGGGGCCCCAGTAGTCACGTACTTGTCAGAGGGCTGGCCTGGCGTCAGATACCTCTCTTATAGCCCGTCTCCCGTGCACAGCTGTGCGCCATTAATCAATTTAACCGGCTCAATAGCACTCTATAGGATTCCAGGCAACATAAATTTCGGGCTACATATATCTTTAATAGAGTAATCTACCCTCAATAGTGTTTGCCTACAGCGGTCTCAAAATATACATATACAATACAATATAAAATACATTAAATACATAATACATTTAAAAACAAAATACAATTAAATACAAAAAAATAAAAATAGATTGTTTTTAAATTCACTAAAAATCCAATAAAAATATACATTCAAAAAAGAAGAATATACATTCAAAAAAGAATAAAAGGCAGAATACTTCTATAGTCGATATCTCAACATCGATAAATTCATTTTATATACACATAAAAAAGAGGAATAATGCAATGGGCAAAGGGCACATATTTAAACAGCACGATGTGCTCTTAAATCTCCAACACATACACACTAGGTACAGACAAGAAGGCATATTCCGGACATTCAAATCATTTAGATCTTCAATAAATAATGTCTTGCGAGACTCAAAGGTTTCTCAGATGTATTCTGGATACTATCGATCAATGGTATTCTTAGAATAATTTTCTTTCTGGATACTAGACTCATCCGGTCAGTTGTGGTCCATTTTAGTGAATCCACACATCACCGCATCCACTTTAAATCAATATGGGTTTTGCCCGAACATGATGTGCATAGAAAAGATGGTTAGAGGATGAAAAAGAGAGAGAGAGAGAACAATAATTTTCTTATTAGCATTAGCTTTTAATCAGACCATTCGATAATTTCAGCAAAAAATGGGACCGGTACATAATTGTCAATAGATATAATACCAGAATATTACATTTAACACACTATTATTAGATCATAAGAGTTATATAGTAAATTCATAAAAATTATGTGGTATGTTAAATTTTATGCCACAACAATTTCTTACAATATTCCCACTTTTCTTCAAGGCAAAAAATTTTTTTGTCAAGGCAAAAAACACTTCCCTTACATTAAAAAAGAATATATGCGGAAAGTCCCATGTTGGAAAGTCGCTCAAACTGATGAAAAATCGTTTACGAGGGTAGGAATAAAATGGGAGAGGGAGACCCTACAGTAGAAATGGTGTAATCTCTACTCCCTCATTCATACCATCCGGATGAAGGGTTCTCATTGTATAAATCCAATATGACTCGCGTTTTAACAGCAACGAGTCCCTATTTCCCCCTCTGATATCCAAGGTAACTTGTTCTAAACCTAGAAACCGCGTGTTTCTTGGGTCACTCCCTTGACATTCTTTAAAATGTCTAGGGACACTATGATTTTCCACACGATTCTTAATGTTTCTATAATGTTCAAGTATCCTTATCTTCAGGTTTCTTTTTGTCTTTCCCACATAAGAATTTCCGCATTCACAACTTAATAAATAAACCCCATAAGTACTGTTACAGTTATTAATTTCTTTAACTTTCCCATCCCCACTCATAACATTTTTGGTACCTCTTTTTCCATGGATACACATCTTACATTTACCACATGTATAAAAGCCGTTAGGTTTTGTGGCTAAGAAGTTAATTTTCTGATTATCCATGGTAATACTAGATAAGAGGCTAGGGGAAAGGCGATTTTTATGGTATCAGCTTTCATGATATGCCTATTTTTCTTATCAACCCATTGTGTACATTATATTGGGTCACAAACGGACAGAAAGGGGTATTATCTTGTGCCACCTGTTCATTAGTTTTATATCTTATGAGTTGGCTGCGATCCAGTGCTCTTGCTCTATCTACTGCTCTATTAATGAGATATAAGGGGTAACCCTTCTCCAAAAACCTACCCACATAGATCTCAGCTTGTTCGTTGAATTTCTGCACTGAACTACAGTTGCGTCGCAACCTCAGGAGCTGGGAAAAAGGCAAGTTTATTTTTCAATTCTTATAATGGCAACTTGAAAATCAAGATAATTATTACTGTCAACGGGTTTGAAAAAAGTGCAAGTATCTACTCTCCTCATCTGACAGTCTTGCTTAGTCGTCAGTGTCAGATCTAAGAATTCTATTGACACTGGATCAAATTTAGACGTAAAGCTCAGATATATTCAATGTTATGTATACTCTTGACAAAATCATTAAATTGTTCTTCCGTACCCTTCCATATTACCAAAATATCGTCTATATGGCGCTTATATAGCGCTATATAGTGTCTAAAATGATTATCAGCATATATAAACTGCTTTTCCCATTCACCTAATAATAGGTTTGCATACCCCGGGGCACAAATCGTGCCCATCGCCGTCCCATGGGTCTGAATATAAAAATCACCAAGGAAAGAAAAATAATTATGAGATAGTACAAATTGTAATATTCTGTAATGAACTTGACTCTATTAGGCTCCATGTTGGGGTCATTCTACAACACAGATGTTATGGATTCCAATCCTTTTTTATCAGGAATGGACGTGCACAGTGAATTAATATCGATTGTATACCATTTAAAACTAGTTTCCCACTGTAAGCTCTCAACCAATTGTAGCACTGTGGTTGAGTCTTTTACATTACATATGACTCCAAGATAGGTACATCATTTTTAATATTACAGTCAATGTATTCTGACACCCGCGCTGTCAGGGAGTCAATCCCCAACACGATCGGGCGACCTGGGGGGGTGGTTTGGTTCTTATGTATTTTAGGCAGCTGGTATATTATGGCTAACCTAGGATGTTCGTTCCATAAGTAATCCAATTCAGATTTACAAATAATGCCAGTTTTGAAGCCTTCACTTAGTAGATCTTTAAGCTCAGTCAAAAAAACTTCAGTCGGATCTTTTAATAGTTTTTTGTATGATATTGTATCGCCAAGTAATCTAAGCATCTCATTTACATAATCTGTTCTCTTTAAAATAACCAAACCACCCCCTTTATCGGCCTGTTTTATGACCAATCTTGTATCTTCCGTTAGTTCTTTCAATGATCGCATTCTTTGCTACTCAGATTTTTTTGGGAAAAAGGTACACTTTCATCTAATTTGTCAAATTCTTTCTTGGTAAGTTGTGCAAACATTTCCAAATTTGCTCCTTTGGGTTCAAGGGGATAATAGGTACTAGGTCTTTTTAACCCTGACACATTATTTTCTTTATTGCTATCCGTTTGTTCCCAGTTTTTTAAGACTGCCCCAGATTTTTCATTCTTCATAAAATGGCGCTTAAGCGTCATTTTTCTTACATATATATTTAAATCCATGTATAAAGCAAATTTATTTAGACCCGTTACTGGTGAGAAAGATAAACCTTTTTGTAACAGGGAGGCTTGATCGGCTGTAAGGATAACTGACAACAAGTTAAAGATCCCTTTTGTAACAGGTTTTATTAATTCAGGGTTCGCCTTTTGAAGAAGGGGATTCTTTCCCCCTCTTTTGCCCCATCTTCCCTGTTTCTTTTTCTCCATCTTAGGGGGGAGGGCTGTTCTACTTGCTCTCCTATTTGTGACCTGTTTATTTTCGGTCGTGCCCCTAAAAAATGATCATCCCCCTGGTTAATATTTGTTGATCTTAGGGGTTCAAATCTATTTTGTAAGCTTGAGGAATTGTCTTCCTTCCTTTGAAAGGAATTAGGTCTCCAAGATTTCTTCTTTGTAACCTGTTCCCATTGGTCTCTCCCTGTATTCCACGCTCTGTCTCTAGAGTCAAAGCGGGACCTTGGTTTATACACCTGTCCTTGGTCCCTATAGTTTCTATTGGGTGGACCTGTATTGGTGTTAAATGAATGAGTGGTATAATTATTCCTATATTTTAGCCACTCTCTCACCGTATTTTTCTGGTAATCCTCTTTATCACGTTTACATTTTTTTACTTTAGTCTGTATCATTTCTTTCTCCAATTTTGGAATTTTTTCCTCTATATAAACCTTAAAATCTTTTACATCTTGCACGTTTTTATGTTGCTCCACCTTATTTTCCGCCAGTGCAATTTTACTCTCTATATCTTTTAAATTAACTTTTTTCTCTTTAACTATCAATTTCATCAAACTTAATGAACAATCATCTAAGATATTATGCCATTCTTCTATAAAACTTTTGTTATCCTGTCCAAAAGTCGGTTCTTTTAGTAATCTTAGACCACGGGGGATCATTTTTTTCTTGATTTAATTATCAATACTTTCGATCTCCCACCATGCTCGTGTTTCTTTAACTAGAAGTTTCTCTAGCTCTAAAAAAACATCACAATCTTCCAGGATTTCTGTTGTCTCCATAGCATTCTCACTTTGCTCGCTAAACACATTTAAACATTGCTGTGCTCTTTTAGCTCTTATATCACACAATCTTGACATTTCAAATGGTTTTATATGCAGCTACTTATAAACGAATTCACAGAACAAATACACAAAATAAATATAAGTGCGCAAAACAAAAACTTTAGACCATAGTCGTGTGATTATGCACACAAAAACGGGTGATAATCCATCCACAGTAAATTCAAATGCACTCTTGGTCTTTCAATCAGCCTGGCAGCTCCAAGTCACCTGAATTCACAGGTGTAGAAATTCTAGAAAGATAAATGAGAGCGCTCCATAGTGCAGTATGAAAAATACATTTATTTCTTAAAAACAGCTTTGTCTTCCATACAATCGGGTAATTATGACGTACCACAACAGGCGGTTGTACAACCACTGGACAACAGCATGCACAGTGTTAGCTCAGACACACTAAAAGTTGGAGTGGTTACACTCATAAACGCCAATGCTTCAATCACATCAGATGGACAGGACTCCAACGCCAGGCCACGCCACAACGCGTTTCGTAGTCACGTACTTCGTCAGAGGGCTGGCCTGGCATTGGTCATATACCTCTCTTATAGCCCGTCTCTCGTGCACAGCTGTGCGGCATTAATCAATTTAACCGGCTCAATAGCACTCTATAGGCTTCCAGGCAACATAAATTTCGGGCTACATATATCTTTAACAGAGTAATCTACCCTCAATAGTGTTTGCCTACAGCGGTCTCAAAATATACATATACAATACAATATAAAATACATTAAATACATAATACATTTGAAAACAAAATACAATTAAATACAAAAAAATAAAAATAGATTGTTTTTAAATTCACTAAAAAAATCCAATAAAAATAGAATATACATTCAAAAAAGAAGAATGGCAGAATACTTCTATAGTTGATATCTCAACATTGATAAATTCATTTTATATACACATAAAAAAGAGGAATAATGCAATGGGCAAAGGGCACATATTTAAACAGCACAATGTGCACTTAAATCTCCAACCCATATACACTAGGTACAGACAAGAAGGCATATTCCCGACATTTAAATCATTTAGATCATGGGTGTCAAACACAAGGCCCGCGGGCCAAATCCGGCCCGCCAGACCTCGTCATGTGGGCTGCGCTGCTGCCGCCACCCCCGCCTGGCACGATTACATTACTGCGGGAAGCCATCACAGTGTGAGTGTCACATCACATTCAGTGACACTCACATGACGACTCGAGACTGAGAGACATACCTAACAACGCGAGGAAGCCGGGTGACACATTCGCTGGGAGGAGGATGGAGGCAGGACAGTGGACACAGACTTGTTAGTGTCACTGTGTGACGTGCCCGACTCCTCCCCGGCTCCTTCTGCGGGCAGCGACTACGGCGCTGTCATGTGTGACACACGCCCTCCTGACAGCAGTGCCAGTGACACCGTGACGTGCATGCTGCTGTGGCTGCCTGTCGGACTTGGACGCCGGCCCGGCGGTGAGCTGCCTCCTGCCTGTGGTGCCGTGATGTGCAGCAGTGCCATCAGTTGGTTCAGTATATTTACTGTAAGTTCGGCAGTGGGGTGGGCACAGTTGTGCTGTCTCTTGTTGTCCAGACCAGTCTGTCCAGTCCAGAGTCCTTGGCCGGGCAGGCAGAGAGCCAGGCCAGCAGCACACAGCCGCAACCTGAGCCCACAAATCTGCAGTGCGGCTGCCTGTGTCCAGGGTCATTATCATTATCTGTCCCACTGTCACCACCAGTCCAGAACTCTAGCGAGAGTCCTGCGAACCCAGAGGCCAAGGTCACCTGCTGGGCAATCTGACGTCACGTCACTGTGCCCTGTCCCAGGCCCCCAGCCAATCTCCCTGCTAGTTATTACTTACATTATTACAAAAAACAGTAATAATTGAATGCAGTGACAATAATGATAATAAAGAGTGGACACATAGTCCTACAGATACAACCGGCCCTTTGAGGGTGACCAAACTGCTGATGCGGCCCCCGATGAATTTGAGTTTGACACCCCTGATTTAGATCTTCAATAAATAATGTCTTGTGATGCATTAGGCTGCACAAGATAGTATCAGAGGGGACCCGTTTAGTAGGGATACGACTGTGATGAATTTTTGATCTGTAACCAATGCGCATCTGTATGACAGTATAAAACCATTACCGGACAGAGCGGCAATAAAGTGTGTCAATACCAGTTTGAACCTGACTATAACGCCTTTTCGAACGACATATGTCACTGGCTAACATTGTACCAGACTCACTCATTCATATAAGGCCTTTCTGCAGACTCGTAGTGACAATACTATCTGTCACTACAGAATTACCACAGACAATGAAGGGTACAACCAATTTATTGTAAACTCTGGGTACACACCAGGAGATTTCAATTAAAGACGATTCCAATCACATGAGATCAAACTTCAAGGGGATTCACATAACAGAGATATACTCTGTAGACTATTGAGGATTGTGATAAAAGTGCTTACACGTATCAACTCCACAGTGAGAATAACCATAATAAAGGATATGGAATGTGCATAAATCCAATCGGTACACATTGATTAGTGAATTAAGGGATATTGGGGTTCACTAAGCAGGAAAAATCTTTTCCTTTTTATCCTTACCCCATTTTCTACCCATGTATGTTGTGTTTTATATGTCGCCATTTTAAGAGATAAACATTAAAAGTTACTTTTTATTATAAACAATCTTTTTTTCTTTTTCGAGTGCATATACATAGTAGGGAAATGGCTCTAAATTGCACACCCTCAGTAATGAAAGGTGCCATCTACTGAGAATAAAGTGGTATGCACAGAGACAGAGGAGATGCAAATGCACTATGCGATCATTACATAACAGTATAATATACAGTATCATAAGAGCTTGTTCGTATATCATTGACCAGTAATATTGGCCTGCCCATCAATCGTCCAGGTCACCTCTTGTCGAGCAGGTCCCTAACACTATGGGGTCATCATCTGGGGCGCAGGCAACCTTTTCGCTCTTCATTTTCCCTTTTAGGTACTTACGTAAGGTGATTACCCCTTCACAAATATATTTACTACTTTGTACTTATTGGACGCCTCCTCATTCTCATTAGCCTTTAAAATTAAATGCTCTTGTCTCATTGTTTACTGCTGTCCTTACTTTTTTGATTTTACCCTTATTGCCTTTTGGGATATATTTTTTAGGGTTTCCCATATTTTCTCTGCATTTTTCCCCTCAAATAACACTTCCCACTCATTTTTCTTTTAAAAAGTCCCTGAATAATTGTAATAAGTTTGCTTCCCTAAAATGTAATATATTAGCTGGTCCCCAGCGGCATAATTTGGGCTCCGCAGCCCCAGCGATAAAGGAGGGGGGGAGGCACCACCGGGGTGCAGGTTCACAATGTTCTAATGTAGCCCAAGGGCACGGGCATGGTGGACAGCAGACCGCTCTCTGGCTGCCTGTGTGAGGACGCAGTGACAGGGTCACTGAGCTTCCTCACAAAGACAGCCAGAGAGTGCTCCCCCTTCCACCATGCCCGCTGCCCTTCCGGCTTGCACACTTCTGTGTATTTCCGGGCTGTGTATTTCCGGGTTCCCTGTAGCCAGGCGGCGAATGTACAGTGCTGTGTACGGCAGACAGGGATGGCAGTTAGCGGGCCAGCTGAGACAGGTTTTCTGCCTGCCTCGCCGCTCCTGGCCACAGTGATCAGATAGGCTGTCTGATCACTATGGCCAGGAACAGCGTGGCTGGTGGAAAACGGGGGCAGGAGCTGTCAGGACATGGTAAGCAGGGGGGAGAAGAGAGATCGCCAAGCCCCATCGCTCACCTCTGCCGGCTATTATCCCCCGCCAGCTTCCATGTGTGTGTCACACGTGTCAGCATCCAGCCTACTCCGCTCGATCCTGATGCCTGCTGGCATTTAGGGGGGGGGGGCGCCAAATTTTTTTGGGGGCAGAGGGGAGCAAAATTGTTAGTTACGCCACTGCTGGTCACATATGTTGTTTTTTACAGAAGTTGATTTCCAGTGAGACCATGTTTTGGTTACTGTTTCCCAGATGTTCTATTACTTTGGTATTTGGAACTAAATCTATATTAATTGTTAACACTAAATCCAATAATGCCCTGTGCTTCAACTGATTGGGTGATAAACTGATCCTTGAGTAAGTTTAGGAACCCACCGCTTTTAGCTGGCATGCTGATTTCATTAGTCCAGTCGATGTCTGGAACGTTAAAATCCCCCATAATTAATACCTGCCCCTGATCTACCAAATTTTTGATTTGGTAGAAAGGTAGTCCTTCACCCCTTTCATTAATGTTAGGTGGTTACATACCCCTATTAAAAGTTTATTTGATTTTTTTTTTATTGTCAGTTATCACTGCCCACATTATCCTAAGCTACCCTGAGGTCATTTCCTTCCCACATGGTTTCAAGTTTGTACCTACATAAGCTCCCTTCCCTCCTATTTTCCCTGTCTTTTCTGAAAAAGAGAGGCTATGTACTTGAGGTATAGGTATGAAATTAATTGTTTCCTTTATTAAAGTAGCAGTCAGATGTAGGTACTCAAACCACATACATAATACTGTTTAATTTGGTATCTGGTATTTAATCGGGCGCTCCTTTTGGGGGCTGCTTGCCGTAAACTGCAAGGCCTAACCTTACCCCTACTGACTGGGACCCAGCTAGCTGGCTCACCCACCTTATCTATTTCTAATACCCTCTGTTTTTCCAAAGCAACCATCTTCATGCACTTCACACAAATGTATTCACCCTGGATCTTCTGATTCAAGTGTGCATACATCTGGCAAGATACGCACTAAGTGAGATTGCCAACCCCACTAATGGTCATTCTAGGGTGAAACCTCTAAACCCAATTTATTTAGATTTTTAAAGGGAAATAATGGGGGCAGGGAATCTACCACAGATGCTATATTCTATACTATGGGGATACTATCCGGTTACTAATTATACCTAAAGGGGACCTATAAGAATTTGACCCTATTCAGAACCCCTCAGGTTACGGTTTGGATATTAAAGGTATTGAAGGGAAGAGAACTTATGCGGGTTACTGAACCCCTATACCTATACAGATACTAGTACCAACACTGAAAAGGAAAAATCAGCTATCATCTATCACTGTACACTACCAATTTCATCTTTCTAATACTCCTAAAACAATCAACTACCCCAAAATCAATCAAAAATAAGACACAAAGAAGAAGGTACCTGGGCCTCTAGCGGGTGTGGTATAACACACCGACAGTCGGGATTCCGACAGTCATTAGGCCGAAGTCGGAATCCCGACTGCACAGCGGGGGGGGGGGGGGGCGCAGTGAATCCCCTTGCGGGCTCGCTGCACTTGCCATGCTGCTGGCATGGTGGTGAGCTGCGCTCACCACCTATTTTATTCTCCCTCTATGGGGGTCGTGGACCCCCACGAGGGAGCAGTCAGGATTCTGACATCTGAGTAATGACTGTTGGAATCCCGACTGTCGGTGAGGCGTCCGGCACCCCTTCTAGCAAAGATAAAAGAACAACAAATGAAAACAGAAATACAGTAGCAGGAACTCTTGCAAATCGGTTTAACCCTTTCTTGGACGTAACTCCACACTTTAACAATGGCAGATGAATTTGCAAGCTCAAGAAATTTGCTTACCTCATGCTAGAATATACTGCTCAGACTTCAGCTGCACTCCTGAGTAATTAACCACATCCACACTCCTTTGTGCTGTGATATACTGTTCAGGCTAATCACTACACACCTGCGAAATTTACCCCACCTACTAGTTCTATCAAGAGAAAAAAGGTAAGAGCAGATCCCCCCACACACACACACACAAATTTAAACACAGAGAATAAACAATGCCCTCAGATTAATTTCACAATGTAACTCACCTTCTAAGCACGCCACTCCTTCTTGGATGTAACTCAATATTAAACCATGGAACCTTAACCAATGGCAGGTGAATTCGCAAGCTCCATAAAATGCTTATCTTCTGTTACATTATACTGCTCAGACTTCAGCTGCACACCTGAGTTATTAACCACCTACATGCTGAGAACCACCGCAGATTTCCAAAACACTGCCTTTGAGGCCCTGAGAATATGTCAGAGTAAAATCTTGAGCAGGAGCAGGGTGTACACAACAGACTCAAGAGCCAGAAGGGCTGGAGATGCAGACACTCCCAACAAATGTATGTAATAGTACCGACCATTCCCTCGCACCTCCTACCGGTGTTAGAGACTCCTGTGTATATCTTAGCTAGCAGGTTAGGCAGCAATATCCACAGAATAACATGCAGGGGAGCGATTGGAGCTGAAAAAGGTCCTATGTCCATAAGCTGTATGTTACGATCTGGGGAGTAACTGAGGTAACTGGACGTCTCCCAGACTGTATGGTGGTGCTGCCTCTAACCTCACTCTATTGGCCCTCCCTGACAGGTGGTCATGGACTGTGGGATGCTAGGCTTCGCATGTAGCCACCACGGCTGAAAGGGCGAGTTAGGCCCGCCCAAGCTCCGGTGCAGCCAGGTGTTAGGTGGGGACAAGTCCATGACGACCATCAAGGATAGGTCCAAGAGGACAATCTGACTAAACTAATAACCCAGACTAAAGAGGATAATGCAGAAGTACAAGTCCCTGAAATGACACAAGTATGGAAAATAATAATGATAATACTGCGACTCTGTCGCAACCAAAACAACAGTCAAGCGACCCTGTCGCAACCAGACACCAGGCGACCTCGTCACACACAGACAAGTTGTTCCTAGCACAACTTAAATGGGAACAACCCACATAAATAAAATGGAGGAATATTGCCCAACCTCCTCTTAGGCAACTGACATGCACCACAGTGCAACCTAACCGTAGCCTAAGACTACTCACAACACCGGGCATAAGATGGAAGGTAGTGGTTCCCAGATACTTGGGAGTCAGCAGGCTCATGCAGGAAAGGTAGCAGCAGCACGTCCCAGGAAGAATCCTGCATAAGGCACAGGATGACTGGACCCAGACTGCAGCAGGACAATAGACTTAACAGAACAAGACCATCCAGACCAGGAAATTGCAAACCAGGAAAACGGAAGCTATCACCGGCTCTGCATTGCTGGGGAGAATGCCTTAAGAAGGACTCAGGTGCTTAGCACACCTGTGTCATCTCCAGCCAACCTGCCAGCAGGAATAATGAGTTCATTATCAAATAGCCTTGTGAATAAATCAAGTCTCCAGAAGATTTGAGCTGCAATGGCACAGACTGACCACCGGAGGCCACCAAAGAGTCAAATGCCAAACACAAACTAAACAGAACACAAAACAGAACAGAACCATACTAATGGTTCCTAACACTGTAAATAAAACATAAATTAATTTTGTGTTTAGACTAGGGTTCCAAGCATTTTAGATATGGGAAACTCAGCAATGTATGTGTATGTGTATTGATGCCATCTAGAATGCTGCCTAACTACCTTGTGTTTACAAGGTACTGTAGTTAAGGTTTACCATTTTAACCTTTATCAAGGTCCAGACTCCAACACACAAGGGATTTTTTATGCCCTCCTGCCCTTCCCCCAAATGTTTTTGTCTATAAATTTTTTTTCAATTTGATATTACTGTACATCATGATTCGCTGTTAACCATATCCTTTCCATTTCTTTCATCCTCTCACATTCTCCCTCCCAATAACATTATGCATGCTTCATTCTTATCCATTACAGTTACATTAATTTACTCATGAGGAGAGGAGAGCAATGCAGTGATGTGCAACTATGATTTACTGTACTTTTTATGTATTGGGACATGTGTACTATTTATTCAATTCATGTGATTTATGTTTTAGGACTTTTTGTCATCCCACAACAAAAGAAAAGCAAAATCCAGAACTCCGGCTTTCCAAAGGCTAGATTGTCAAAATTTGACCACTTCTCAGCTGGACCTTCCTCTGTAATTACACATAGTAGTTATTCACACCCAAAGAAAGACAGAGAACAGTTCAGAAGTGCTCTCGTTGCTATTCTAATGTAAGTTACTTATTTATTTTAATTAGTGATTTTAAATCATATAGAGTCGACTATTAAAGCTTTAGTTAATGAGACAACTTTCATCTTTTTACTTTTACTTTTATCATGTACAAACACAATCTCAGTAAATGTCTAATTAAAAAATGGAATAAAGTTAAGTGTATTTAGAGGTAACTAAGTGTAGATGTCTTAAATACAAGTTAAACATACTTGTGTAGTTTTCGACCCTTTGAGTGCCAACATCTCTGTGAGAGATGTTCTAAATATCCACTAAAAATGCTAGCGTCGATCACATTTAATATATAACTTCAAATAAAAATGTTTGTGTAAAAAAAAAAATATATATATATATATATATTTCCTATATAAGGTATACATTACAGGTCAATATGATAAATTAAACTATTTGCTTGGCAATTACACCTATTTTGACAAATTCACTTGACACTCAAAGGGGTTACTATTGAGGGTGTGTTTTATAAGGGGAGGAAATATAGTGTTAAGGTGGGTCCCATTCAAATCTATGGCATAGCAGGAATGTATGTACAAACATGCCCCACTATGCCACGATGTCCCTGCTGTGATGCATACAGATGTATAGGGATACATCTGCGCACATTACCCAACACAGTAATATTCCTTACACACATTACGCCACACAGTAGTACCCCTTACACATCTTACACCATACAGTAGAGATCCTTACACACAATATGCCACATAGTAGTCCTGGTTATTCACATTTTGACAAACGGTAGTACTCCCTATACACATTAGGTTACACAATAGTACCACTCATTTACACAGTATGCCACAAAATAGTGCCCATTATTGAAAATAAACAATATTGCTGCAGCTTGATCATGCTTAGACATAGATGCATCATCATTTTACTAAATGTTATTTAATAGTTTAATTGTACTATGTTGATGTTGGTTTCAGTATTGCGCTCTCCCTTCGAGGTTTGTTATTCGGTGCAGCAAATCTGGGTCTTGTCCAAAGACCTGGTAACATATGTCGTATTGGGGGTAGAAATGCGCACTCTGTGAACTCTAATGCGTGTGGTAACTTGTTTGTACCAAAGTGTAGGCGAGCTAAAAATATACTATAAGGCTGATGTGGTGAAAATAAAAGCTCTTTATTGTTACTGGTGCAATTAAGATAAAACGTCTCTTAATTAAGGGCGGTAGGCCTGGGGGTGGGTGTCGCTGGGGCCAGAGGTCTACTGCGGATCTCACTACTGTGTCTTTCACAGGCTCTGGTGTGCGTGTCAACCTCCCTGTGTCGACCTGGGTGGGGTAGTGGACCAGTGGGAACTCTGTGCGGGTGGGGGGCACTGGGGTCCCGCTGGTGGGGGATAGTGTGGAAGTCTGTTGTGAACACTTGATGTGTGGGGTGGAACCCTTGAACTGGGGGTTCGCTGGCTGGAGTCACAGTCCGTGCAGTGTTCACTTTCCTGGTGGTCAAAGTAAGTGCTGGGTGGTACCGGGGGCTGGCGTCCCTAACCCTCCGGTGGTGCACCTGGACACTTACCCGATACCTGGTGGTCGCTGCGGCGAAGGAGATCTCTGCCCGACGTCCTCTTCAGTCTTCACCGGCGTCTGCACTTCCCACGGTGCTGCCGGCTGCAGGTCCACACCGCTACTACAGCCGTTCCTTCCCCTTCCGGGTTCGGCTGGCTTGCGTCACCCGGGGTGTTAGGGCGGCTGGAGCAGCGTGCGCTCGACTCCTTCAGGAGGAGACTTGTGTGTGCTTGTGGGGTGCAGGACTGGCGTCCTGGGGTCCTACGCGTTTCGGCACCACGTGCCTTTCTCAAGGAATATCATGTCTGTGTACACTGGCCTCCTTAAATGGCCGTTTAGGGTTGGTCGGATGACGTCATCGGGGGAGTGTCCGGAGCTACCGTATTGGTGTGGATGATAGGGGGCAGGTTGACCGTCAGGCTCAGCTGTGTCAAGTCTGATTGGATCTTCTGTAGTTCCTAATGTTGGTACTATGCGTTGTGATTGTTGACACATGTTGTGTCGACCCTGTCCTGGTGTTCCCGCTGATGGCTCCTTATGTATGGAATTTGCTTCTGGAAGTGCCATGTGTAATGGGTACGCCCAGGCATCTTATGGGGAAAGTGTGCTGTGCGTGTTGACACTCTGTTGTGTCGACTGTTAAATGCTGTGAGTATTGTTGACTATGTCAATCAGTGGGAATTTCCGTGACATGGTGGGGGTGGTCCTATCAGTTGCTGTATATCTTCTGTTGGCCTATCAGTATGATGTTTAATAAAATAGGGCATGTAGAGCTGGGTGGGTTGATTATTGCAGAAAATGGCTGTGTGTGGGAACCTTTGTGCCTGTGGACCGGTTAGACTATTTCACTGATATTAAATTCTACATTATGTCCTTTTGGTTGCATGGTCTGAAGCATGTATATCCATTTAAGCTCCTCCTTGTTTATTTTTTTGTTGTAGTCCCCCCCTCGGTTGAACTTGGGTAATGGCTGTAAATGACATGAGTGCCGGGTTGCTGCCGTGTGCTTCTTTAAAATGTTTGGATAGGCTGTGTATTTCTAGTCCTATCTTGATGTTACGTATGTGTTCATACATTCTTGTCTTGACATAACATCACACACGACTGGGCACACATACAAGATCAAAGAAGAAATCACATGTCATACCAAAGGGGTAGTCTATGTCATATCGTGCCCATGTGGGAAACAGTATGTTGGGAGGACCACTAGGCCAGTCAAGACAAGAATGTATGAACATATACGTAACATCAAGATAGGACTAGAAATACACAGCCTATCCAAACATTTTAAAGAAACACACGGGAGCAACCCGGCACTCATGTCATTTACAGCCATTACCCAAGTTCAACCGAACTGGAGAGGGGGGACTACAACAAAAAAATAAACAAGGAGGAGCTTAAATGGATATACATGCTTCAGACCATGCAACCGAAAGGACATAATGTAGAATTTAATATCAGTGAAATAGTCTAACCGGTCCACAGGCACAAAGGTGCCCACACACAGCCATTTTCTGCAATAATCAACCCACCCAACCCACCCAGCTCTACATACCCTATTTTATTATCAATCATACTGATAGGCCAACAGAAGATATACAGCAACTGATAGGACCACCCCCACCATGTCACGGAAATTCCCACTGATTGACATAGTCAACAATACCCACAGCATTTAACAATCGACACAACAGAGTGTCAACACGCACAGCACGCTTTCCCCATAAGATGCCTGAGCGTACCCATTACACATGGCACTTTCAGAAGCAAATTCCATACATAAGGAGCCATCAGCGGGAACACCAGGACAGGGTCGACACAACATGTGTCAACAATCACAACGCATAGTACCAACATTAGGAACTACAGAAGATCCAATCAGACTCGACACAGCTGAGCCTGACGGTCAACCTGCCCCCTATCATCCACACCAATACGGTAGCTCCGCTCCGGACACTCCCCCGATGACGTCATCCGACCAACCCTAAACGGCCATATAAGGAGGCCAGTGTACACAGACATGCTATTCCTTGAGAAAGGCACGTGGTGCCGAAACGCGTAGGTCCCCAGGACGCCAGTCCTGCACCCCACAAGCACACACAAGTCTCCTCCTGTAGGAGTCGAGCGCACGCCACTCCAGCCGCCCTAACACCCCGGGTGAGGCAAGCCAGCCGAACCCGGAAGAGGAAGGAACGGCTGTAGTAGCGGTGTGGACCTGCAGCCGGCAGCACCGTGGGAAGTGCGGGCGCCGGTGAAGACTGAAGAGGACGTCGGGCAGAGATCTCCTTCGCCGCAGCGACCACCAGGTATCGGGTAAGTGTCAAGGTGCACCACCGGAGGGTTAGGGACGCCAGCCCCCGGTACCACCCAGCACTTACTTTGACCACCAGGAAAGTGAACACTGCACGGACTGTGACTCAAGCCAGCGAACCCCCAGTTCAAGGGTTCCACCCCACACATCAAGTGTTCACAACAGACTTCCACACTATCCCACACCAGCGGGACCCCAGTGCCCCCCACCCGCACAGAGTTCCCACTGGTCCACTACCCCACCCAGGTCGTCACGGGGAGGTTGACACGCACACCAGAGCCTGTGGAAGACAGTAGTGTTATCCGCAGTAGACCTCTGGCCCCAGTGACACCCACCTCCAGGCCTACCGCCCTTAATTAAGAGACTTTTTATCTTAATTGCACCAGTAACAATAAAGAGCTTTTATTTTCACCACATCAGCCTTATAGTATATTTTTAGCTCGCCTACACTTTGGTACAAACAAGTTACCACACGCATTAGAGTTCACGGAGTGCGCATTTCTACCCCCAATACGACAGTTTAATTGTACTGCCATTCTGTCTAAGTGTGATCTAGCAGAACTGTTAGAGTTTTTTGTCTATAATTTAATCTCAGCTCTTAATAACCAGCACACTGAATTTGTGATTAACCATTTGTAAGGTGGAGGTGGTGTTGTCCTCCACAGACACCAGGAGGAGTGGTTCTGGAAAGCAACAGTAGGGGATCATGAGTGGGGAAGGAACGGAACCCTGAGCAAAGACTTTATAGTATTTGTCTGTGGAGGGGGATATTTGGGAAAACTCATCCACGGCCTTCACCTTCCATCCCCTGTTACCCTCCATGCCCCCCAGTTACATTAGTGGTCACTTCACTTGTTTTGCACCTCTGCAATGCTACTGTGCATGTGTGGTCTGTTGATCAAAAATGGCGGCCATGCTGCAGGAACTTGCTAGGGTCCTATAATAATTTCTTGGTCTGATTCGGTCTAAGAACAAAATAGTTTGAGAAACCATGCTCTAAACACACCATATATCAGACAAGAGCAAAACAAAGGATGGGTTCTGAGCGCAGATTGTGGGATTATGCACTGCAGCTGTTTCTAATTAAGGGGAATACCAGACCCCTTAGAAATTGGAAACAAATACAAATAAAAGATGGAGACAGCGCTGTGCAAAATCACTTCCTAATTTATTAAAATATAAACATAGAAATTTAAAAATATATGACTAAAAATAAACATAAACAATATTAGCAGCTACCAGTAATATGATAAATGACACAAAAGATCTGAAGTCCCCTTCAGCTGGTTAGTATATCGTTATTAGTTGCATGCATGCATAGATATTTAGAGGATTCAGTTCTCTTCAGTGATCACATATAACTTTGTTAGATGGTTAGTAACTTGATAGTAAATACAGTCCAGTCCCACCTATGTGCACATGGTAAAATGAATGTAATACTTATAGCGTTCCAGACGCAGGGTGGGGGGAGGGCTGTCAGACCCCGGTATCACTCTCCGACCGCTGGTGCTTTCCAAATATATGCGATCTTGTCAAAGAAGGTCCACCGGTTCTGTCGATAGCTGCCAAGCAGAAAAGTCCCCGTTATTCCCTCTACGCGTTTCTCCGCCTTATTTAGTCTCAGCGGCTTCCTCAGGAGGTATGAATGGCTCAGTGCCGTCCTGCCTTTTTGTAGCGCCCGCTACTTGGTGCGCAGGCGCTCTGGCGTCTTAGCCGAGCCTCGTTTTCGCACTTCCGGGTGCGTGGCTCTCCGCGTCATCGCGTTTCAGCTAGATCTCGTATTTGGGATATTCCCGGACACTTCCGGGTGCGTGTCACGCTGCGTCATGGCGTCTCAACCATGCCTCGTTTCCAAACAGTGTTATTTTCAGATACGCGGCTCTGGTGTCTGTGGAGGACAACACCACCTCCACCTTACAAATGGTTAATCACAAATTCAGTGTGCTATTTTCCTCTCAAAATAAAATAAATTAAAATTAAATCTAGATCAAGATGCATACCTAGGACTTGTGGGGTGGGGGGAGGGTGGGTGGGAGGGTTATAAAATAATGTGGCTGGGAAACGCACCATTAGGGTGTGTAATAGGGGTGGGTCTAGATGGGGAGGTGGGAGGATATAAATTAAAATATTATATACATCTATATATTTAATTTATTTTTTGTTTATATATGAATTATTGTAAAAAATATTATAATGTTGTACTTCGCCTTCCCTAAATATTTAAATGTTGAATTAAAAATAATGTGTACACACCACGAGAATTTAATATTTGCCTATAGATAATGTGCGCAATATTTCTCATCTCAGTAGTATAATTAAGATGGTCCCATAAAAACATCTGCTGAGTGCTAACTATCAATTGTAAATTATTAATTATCAATTGCTTTTTGAAATTGTGTATATGTAATTGTGTAAGACATGTCTCGCTGAAATCATGTGTAATTTAATGCTTATTTATGTATATAATAAAAATAAGGTTTTTAACACAAGCAAAATTTTCAATGTATTAGATAAATGACATATTATCCCCTAAAAATAGCTGATATGGGTGGCCAAAAAGTCTTGTCGTTTTTATGATAAAATTCATAGCACCATTGATGAAAGATTCATATTATTGTAATAACAAAGCATGATCCGTATGGAACGCAAAAGGCGGATATAACAATATAGCTGTGAAACGCAAGCTATCCATAAAAGGAGGCTCCATGTTACGTGAGAGCCGCGTATCTGAAAATAATACTGTTTGGAAACGAGGCATGGTTGAGACGCCATGACGCAGCGTGACACGCACCCGGAAGTGTCCGGGAATATCCCAAATACGAGATCTAGCTGAGACGCGATGACGCGGAGAGCCACGCACCCGGAAGTGCGAAAACGAGGCTCGGCTAAGACGCCAGAGCGCCTGCGCACCAAGTAGCGGGCGCTACAAAAAGGCAGGACGGCACTGAGCCATTCATACCTCCTGAGGAAGCCGCTGAGACTAAATAGGGCGGAGAAACGCGTAGAGGGAATAACGGGGACTTTTCTGCTTGGCAGCTATCGACAGAACCGGTGGACCTTCTTTGACAAGATCGCATATATTTGGAAAGCACCAGCGGTCGGAGAGTGATACCGGGGTCTGACAGCCCTCCCCCCACCCTGCGTCTGGAACGCTATAAGTATTACATTCATTTTACCATGTGCACATAGGTGGGACTGGACTGTATTTACTATCAAGTTACTAACCATCTAACAAAGTTATATGTGATCACTGAAGAGAACTGAATCCTCTAAATATCTATGCATGCATGCAACTAATAACGATATACTAACCAGCTGAAGGGGACTTCAGATCTTTTGTGTCATTTATCATATTACTGGTAGCTGCTAATATTGTTTATGTTTATTTTTAGTCATATATTTTTAAATTTCTATGTTTATATTTTAATAAATTAGGAAGTGATTTTGCACAGCGCTGTCTCCATCTTTTATTTGTATTTGACACCATATATCACAATGCAGAAAATTGAGTATGTACCGTATGCAAAATGTGTGTAATAATGTAAAAATAACCCTGTGATCTCAGTAATCGAACCAACATATAAAATAGAAATTACCTAGTTAATAAAGAATTCCAAAGCATTCCAAATAATGGATATTTGGATATATGTTCATAAAGTGTTGAATAAGCCACATAAAACTGCAAATAAACGCTTCAAGTCTCAAAAATAAGGGCCGGGAATAGGTACAAGGATAAACTGAATCACACTCCCCCCCCCCCCCCCCCCCCCAAAAAAAAAAGAAAAAAAAGAAAGCTGTTGTAAGAAACACCTGTGTTTGCATGTGTCTAGTCTGAATGTCTGTTAGCTCGGTACTTATGTATTATCTGGGCTCCCATGTCAAATGCACCCCATTTTTTCATACCCATACTATCCAACTACGCATGGAGATGATTTTATATAGTGTGGCGAGCGCAGCGAGCCACCGTGCCTGAAGCGTGGCGAGCGGACGCGGTCTCACAAGAAAAAAGGGAGCCCAGATATTACATAAGTACCGTTAGCTCTAATATATTACTTTGAAAATGTTGACTGTGGGATTATATGAATTATACCCCTTAATTAATGGACAGTACTAACTATGTCCCTAAGTGTGACTAAAAACTGCTGTTAAGACATATAATATTGGTTCTTGTGTATTATCATGGCGCCCAGTTTTCTTACGTGCGTTAACTTAGTGAAATCGCATCGCATTACATTATAGTAGCATGCAATGCAATGCAATTTTACCCTTCCTGCTCCATGTCATTCTCGTCCCCTGTCAGATCTTGTCATAAATTCACCCTGAAGTGATTTTCTGTGGTGAGAATGCGATATACAGATGGGTCTTGTCCCATCTTTGCAGGGGATGGCGCTGGCGTCGCCAGCCGCCATCCCCCGCCAGCGCCATGGCGACGGTGAGAAGCGGACGCGCGCGCACGAGAGGCGCGCGCGTCCCCTTCCGACGGCGCTTCGATGCGTTCCCCCGGGTCCCCGCCGGCTTGCCGGCGGTAACCCGGGGTCCCCGCCGCCTGCCCGCACCCCCCACTAACCCCCCTAGCCCTGTCCGTCTCCCTGAGGCGGAGACGGACAGGGTTTCCGTCGCGCTAGCGCCGGAGACTGAGACGCGCGTGCGCGTGAGACGCACGCGCGTCTCAGTCTCCTCGCTGGCGAGGCTGCTGGCGGGTCGCCAGCGCGTACGTTCTGGCGACCCGCCAGCAAGGATGGCAAAAGACCCATCTGTATGTATGCATACATTAAATTGCCTTTTTGAATGAGACTGGACTCTGTTAAAAGGTAAATACCCCTCCAGGATGGAGGGAATGGACTATCCCAGCCAAACTGTGCTTTTTGCATTTTGTTAAATAAAGTTGCAGGACAGAGAAAGAAACTAGGAAGTTGCTGAGCATGTGGAGAGCAGAGAACAGTGGGGAAATATTGGAACAGCAGGTTATACTGGGATCTCATGTAAGTTTGTGTAAATGGATACATTATGAAGCTAGGCAAACAGAATTCATCTTCAAGTGCCCTCTCCCAAATCTAACCAGCCACACCAAGAAAGACTGTCATGTTGATAGACTGTATTGAATAACTCCAGAATTGCTCAGTGGCAGAGGATGGAAGTATCATTGGCCCATGTTGTTACAACTTATAGGAGGCAGCTGAGTTAACCAATATCCTACTGTATTGGTTTGTTTTTAATCTCTTAAAGTCGGATTCTCTTAAACAAATGACTGCTGCAGGAAAGACATTTAATATCTCACTAATTATGGCCAAAACCCAGTGGATTACAAATATTCAGTACAAGTTTATAGTCCAAAGCAGGAACTGACCCTTTGAGATCTCTGTGATAGGCTCTAGACTTTTAAGGGGTGATTGAAATTTCCTCTCCAAGGATTCTATAAAGACTAATAGTGATATCATCCAGGTACAACCAGTGCACTATACAATATGTATTATTGCGCAATAATAATTCTCTGTTTATTCTTATGCATGCAATGACATTTCTCTGGTTATCTTTGTCTATGAAATAATAATTATCTGTGTTGTTTTGATTTATGTGAATATGATGCCCAAGGTTATATTCAATTGAGAATACCTCCTTGACAGTAGTGCAGTTAACATTAGCAAGAAGTGAACGGCATTGATTATTTGTTTAACCCGTGTTTTGTAAGAAAAGGGGACATAGCGATCCCTGTGATCGTAGTTAGATAGTGGATGTGATACATTATTCAACTGTTATTGTGTATTAATTACTGATATTTAAACAATTGGTTGTTTAGCATGGTGGAAATAAAGTGTTAACCCTTTTGAGCAATATCCAGTTTCCCGCCTTCAATTCTTCCCCAAGAAGAAGAAGCAGCAGCCTCCAAGTGGCAACACCGGTAAGAGAGCACAACTAACGTACACCTGTGGTTATCACATTTGGCATCTGACGAACAGGATACGTACACTAAAAGCTGAGAAAACCCAACCCAGCATCATTCAAGATGTCGCAAGAGGAAGCTCAAGTAAACCCGCAAGCCATACGGGGCACGGACCAAAGAGATACAGCTGGAGGAGGTAGCTCCAATGCACAGATACCGGCGATGATTAACATGCCATACTACTTTGGAGCACTGTGGCTCCTCACCTATGCTGGAGAGAACAGATCGTCAGAATTCAGCGGATTCCGCAACTTCAGGGATCAGATGGAGATCCTGTTTAATATACACGGACTGAACGAAATGCAGAAGGTTGAAATTCTAATGGCGCAGTTGAAAGGGTTCGCCAAGAGGGAAGTAAAGTCGTGGCCGGCAGATCAGAAAGTATCAGCGACAGCGATATTGAACAAATTGGCAACAATCTTCGATGCTAAGACGCTATCATAACTGAAGATGCAATTTTATGCTCGGAAACAACAACCGCATGAAATGTTACGAGAATTCGCTGTCGAATTGCAAGAGGCACTACAAGCCATCAAGGAGTCCGCCCCTACTGAAGCGATAGAAGAGAATGAGATGCTTATGAACCAGTTCCTGGATGGGATATATGATGAAAACACAAAGGGTCAACTGAAGATGCTACATCGACAGGAAGCACCCATCGGCTTTGCCAAGTTTAAAGAAGTGGCAATCAAGGTTTTTGGGGACAAGCCTAGAAAAGGGAAAGTGGCTATGAATTCTGAAGTAGCTGTTCGGCAGCAAAAGGCACCGCTGCAAAGGACCCGATTGCAGAAATGAAAGAACAGATCGCTTACTTGACCCAAGGGATGACCGACCTCTGCCGAGAACTGAGAGCCCTGAAAGAAACACCTTCCCAACAGAGATCATGGAGGACGGAAAGAGAACCCCAGTACAGTAATGACGGGAGGAATATTCAGTGGAACTCTCGTCGCTTCCCATCAGATCGGTTTGACGAACAGGGAAGGCCAATATGCAGGCAATGCCAGAAAAGCGGGCACATTGAGAGAGACTGTTGACAACCCAAACATTTAAACGAAGAACTCCCGAGGTCCAGGACCAACCGTCGGGAGAACCTTCAGCAATAGATCCTTCACCCCAAGAATGGCTACCAAAGTATGTCCGGCAATGCCCTGTGATCGAGATTGAAATCAACGGAGTCACCATACCAGCCTTGTTAGATACTGTATCCCAGGTCACCACTGTTCAATGGGTTGAATTTGCTAAGCACTGGAAAAAAAAAGAAATCCTGGCACTGCCGCCGGCGGGGCTGAACCTGTTAGCCAGCAATGGGCAGAATATTGACTGCTGTGGATATTGGGAGGCCAGGATCAAAATAGGACATTGCCAACTGCCCAAACATGGGTGTCTGATTACAACCTTCGAAGATAAATGGCTACCGCCCGTAATAATTGGAATGAACGTCCTAAGAAATTGCCCTGAAGAACTAATCTCGACGCTGACACAAGAACTGTTCAACGACCTCAGACTGTGAGACGAATCATGCAATACACCATCTATGACCGGAGAAGCCAGGCGGGGAAGAGAGTGCTGGCTACACAGGTACCATCAAGTGGTTTAATGTCCGGAAGAGGTATGGCTTCATCAACAAGAATGACACAAAAGATGATGTCTTTGTCCATCAGACGGCCATAAAGAGAAACAACCCCAGGAAGTTGCTGCACATTGTTGGAAATGGCGAGATGGTGGAATTTGATGTGGTAGAAGGAGAGAAGGGTGCTGAGGCAGCCAACGTGTCTGGCCCTGGTGGTGTACCAGTTAAAGGAAGCCGGTTTGCTCCCAACAGACGTCGGTTCCACAGAGAGTCCTACCAGCCAGAAGTAGAGGATGCTGCAGAATCTAGTGGAGAACGTATAAGTACGAACCAAGCAAGTGAAAGGGAGAGAGTGGAGGAAGCATTCCCTCAGCAGAGACCCGTCCAGTACAGAAGTCCAAAGCAGCGAATCAGGAGCTTAGCCCCCTCCCCGAGGGGACAGAAGTTATACAGACCGACGGGGTGAACAAACACGAGCATCGGCTTGAACTGGCCGAGAAAGTAGTGGAAGAAAGGATGGAGACAGCCCACCACCGACAAGAGACAAGCTATGGCCAGGACGCGAATGCCGCATTGTTCCGAGTGGGAGACCGAGTTTGGAAGATGGATGACCAATGGAGTAACGAGTTAGATCCCTTCTGGGAATCTGTACCCTACGTGATTGTCCACCTGCCGGCTACAGACACTGGGGTGTATGGGATAAGAAGAGACGGAGATGACCACCAAGTTCTCAAGATGGTACACAGAAACCAACTCGAGCTTTGCCGGTTCAGAATGAGTCTGGGAGTTGGGGTATGAGACAGTACAGAAGAAGACGCAATACCACAATTCATCTACCATATTCTGCAAGGCCCAGCATACTTCCAACGCATTGAGGGAGTACTCCAACAGCACGGTATGAAGTTGCCACAGAGAAGAGGAGAGGCCGAGGAACGTGGCCCACTCCTCCACAAAGAGGGTGTAGAACAGGTGTCCGGCAGACCTGTCCAGAGTATCAGAGGGTTCAAACCCCTCCGACTCAAAGAATAATTGTAATGTTTCATGTAAAATTTAAAAGTTACAGTTGAAGATATGTGTTGTAATATCTGTCAGAAATACCGTATTCAAATCTGATTGTGTACATTTTGTATTGATATAAGTGAGAGACATGCAAAGTTGCATGAGGACATGCAAAATTTCAGAAGGGAAGAATGTGATATATGTATGCATACATTAAATTGCCTTTTTGAATGAGACTGGACTCTGTTAAAAGGTAAATACCCCTCCAGGATGGAGGGAATGTACTATCCCAGCCAAACTATGCTTTTTGCATCTTGATAAATAAAGTTGCAGGACAGAGAAAGAAACCAGGAAGTTGCTGAGCATGAGGAGAGCAGAGAACAGTGGGGAAATATTGGAACAGCAGGTTATACTGGGATCTCATGTAAGTTTGTGTAAATGGACACATTATGAAGCTAGGCAAACAGAATTCATCTTCAAGTGCCCTCTCCCAAATCTAACCAGCCACACCAAGAAAGACTGTCATGTTGATAGACTGTATTGAATAACTCCAAAATTTCTCAGTGGCAGAGGATGGAAGTATCATTGGCCCATGTTGTTACAGCTTATAGGAGGCAGCTGAGTTAACCAATATCCTACTGTATTGATTTGTTTTTAATCTCTTAAAGTTGGATCCTCTTGAACAAAAGACTGCTGCAGGAAAGACATTTAATATCTCACTAATTATGGCCAAAACCCAGTGGATTACAAATATTCAGTACAAGTTTATAGTCCAAAGCAGGAACTGACCCTTTGGGATCTCTGTGATAGACTCTAGACTTTTAAGGGGTGATTGAACTTTCCTCTCCAAGGATTCTATAAAGACTAATAGTGATATCATCCAGGTACAACCAGTGCACTATAAAATATGTATTATTGCGCAATAATAATTCTCTGTTTATTCTTATGCATGCAATGACATTTCTCTGGTTATCTTTGTCTATGCAATAATAATTATCTGTGTTGTTTTGATTTATGTGAATATGATGACCAAGGTTATATTCAATTGAGAATACCTCCTTGACAGTAGTGCAGTTAACATTAGCAAGAAGTGAACGGCATTGATTATTTGTTTAACCTGTGTTTTGTAAGAAAAGGGGACGTAGCGATCCCTGTGATCGTAGTTAGATAGCGGATGTGGTACATTATTCAACTGTTATTGTGTATTAATTACTGATATTTAAACAATAGGTTGTTTAGCATGGTGGAAATAAAGTGTTAACCCTTTTGAGCAATATCCAGTTTCCCGCCTTCAATTCTTCACCAAGAAGAAGAAGCAGCAGCCTCCAAGTGGCAACACCGGTAAGAGAGCACAACTAACGTACACCTGTGGTTATCACAACAAGAAGTGTGCCTTAGAGATTGTGGTTTTCCTGTGAATTTCTTTGGATTTTTACTGTGATATCCATTGATAACTTAAGATGGCTGCATCAATGAGCCTATTTACGCTCCCCAGACAGAGGAGGACGCTGTCCAATTTTTTCAGGAGCATCACCTGCTGCCAGTGACGGCTACCTGCTTGTCCATCAAGGAGTGTATGTGGCGGTGTCATATAAAAGCTTGCCGGCAAAAGGTATGCTTATGAGCGGCCCATTTCTTCCCGGGGTGCTGTTTATCATTCCTGACTCTTTTGAGGTTCATTTATTCCTGGGCAGAGGAGCTGACCTCAATAGAGTATTGCCAGCATGAGCTCCAACTGTCTAATAAGACTGTGGTTCTGTACAACGCATGGATGCGGAAGGCCTCTACCATGGACTTGATGGCACAGCTGCAGTGCCGTATTGGTGGACCGGGCCAGATCGTCGAGGTCGACGAAAGTCTTTTCATTAAAAGGAAAAGCAATGTCGGCAACTTTTACCACAGAAATGGGTATTTGGAGGCATCTCACATGAAACTGGGCATTGCTTCATCACAGTTGTGGAAAAACGTGACGCCAGCACTCTTATGGCCACCATTAATGCTAACATCGAGCCTGGAACAAGCATTTACAGTGATTGTTGGCAGGCATGTGAACCACAAATATAACTTTGTCGACCCCGAAACTGGTGTGCACACACAAACTATTGAACGCCTTTGGGGATCCGCAAAATGGCGGAAAAAGCGGCAACAGGGAACAGCACGCCATTATTTGGAGTCCTATTTGCAGGAATTTATATGGCGGAAATGTGTGGCTGCAGATAAGCCATTTGAACGCATACTACATGCCCTGATGCTGCTCCCAAGGCAGATTGACTGTTCTTTTATATTTTTTAGAAATTATTGTCGTTATTACTAGTGTTTTCATTCATGACTGATCTTATTGTAAGCTGACTCCTATCATTGTCATTTATGTTTTTGATTATTGTCATTATTGATTTTAATATGCTATTTGATCATTAATTATTAACTAAATTATACCAGTTATTCGTTAACACATGTTGTCATTGCTGTGTCAGAAGTATGATATTGCTGGTGTGTATGTGTCCAGAAAAGACCCCCATTAGCCACGTCATCCCGAAGAGTGGCGAGCGGCGGCGGAACGCATCCTCTGACCTTTTCATACCCCCACTATCCAAGTCAGTGTGGAGTTGATTTTATATAGTGTGGCGAGCCTGAAGCGTGGCGAGCGTATGCAGATTACTTTACATGTATCCTCGCGGGGCTCGTTTCGGGCTCGCCATACTATATAAAGTCAACTTCACGCCGATGTGGATATTGGGGGTATGAAAAAGTCCAAGGACGCGTTCCTGCGCCCCTCGCTGGGCTCACTGCGCTCACCACTCTTTGGGTTGGTGTGCATACTGTGGGTGACGCAAAACAATGCCATAGCTGATATCATAGTATGCACCCACCACATCTCATCACATGGGTGCTTGTACAATACAATATCACATCGCATCGCATCGCATTTGGTGCCATGCCATCCCATGCGATTTTTCATTGTATAAGCACTCCTGTGCAATTAATATGGACGTCGCACGCATCGCACAGTACTATACACGGTATGTGATGTGATTTTCCTACGCAGAATAGCCCACTAAGCTATTTGCTTAGTGGGCGCAGTGATAATGCACAAGTACCAAAATATTTATATGTGAGATATAACCGCTGTTACGATACACATATTTATATGTGAAATACAATCATAAATGATACCCACGCTATAATCACTTTCAATGTGAAGTCCCATAATAATGAAGGCAGATCGCTAATCCATGATTAGAGTCCCATTTTCAGAAATTACGGGTATAGCAATTTAAGAGGGATCCAAATACCACAAATCCTAATCACATTGTTGCATACCTGGCCATTTAGATATATGAAAAATGTAATTAAATAAATAAACTGACCAGAAAAGGGCACCAAAGACCTGTCTTACACCAATAGTTGGTAGTACACTACTCACTGAGACATATATCTCTGAGATGAATACTGGATCCCTACCTGCCAATTTAATTCATATCTGAACAGAATGGAGATTATACTCACATAAGTGGATAGTTTATAGCATTCAATTTAGTCACCAACCCAATCAAATATTGTGTCAACATATTTAGCTATACTTTACAGACATTTTTTCAGATAGACACCTGTGTAATTTTAACACACTAATTTCTTTCTTTGAGCACATTTTATGTGTATACATTTGGCCTGTTCTGGGTGGCCCCTCGCATACTAGAGAAGGCAACTGATATGCAAAAAAAGGGGGTAAGATTGATTACCATGCACTAGCTGCCCAGATGGTCAATGGAAAAAATGAAGCACCACTTCATACAATACATACAATACCATCCAAATAACCACTGACTCTCCTGGGCGCTTCTTAACAAAATGAAAGCTTGTCCTCAGAAATTTCTCTTCCAGGGTTTGACACTCAAAGACATTTGGAAAAATAGATACAATAGTGTAATATTGCAACTTTTTTAGGTATGAGGTCAAGGGATGAAATAATCGATGACTCGTACCAGAGGAAAAGGTCTACATATGCGTAGACAAATTCACTTATGGTAGAGACATTCCAGTTACCACTAGATTCTACGTATACAAAAAAATTTACATAAAATATCGTAATGCTATTTGATAAAATAAATGCCTTGAAAAAATATCTCTGAATACCCTTCCCCTCCATACCACACCACAAATTCCTTGTATGATCACCTCATCTTGCCCGCTTTACTAGGAAGTTGGCGGGATCCAGATGATCTTCCCTCAGTGTGGGAAAGTAGGCAAGTTTTAAAATAAACAAATCTTTAAAAAAGTAATTAGTGTATTATTGTGCAGATAATTTTGTAGGTGGAGCTACATTACAATGCTGAGTGCTAGATATATTTTATCTAGAAATTCTCCACCTTTCTGAATCTCTGCTGAAATAGACCAAACAATAGAAATGCAGGATTTCTTGCTGTGTAAACTTTAAAACATGTCTCCCATTATTTGAAATGAAATGGGAGACAAAATGAAGTCTGAAATTTGTGACATGATGTTTTATTTGTAAATTGGATATTGCATATTTAATAGGACATGTAAATAGATTCAAAATACACAGTTCAAGACCCAAAATGGTATTGTACAAAGTTTTGTTGCTTCCAGCTTCCAGTAAGGAGGTACAGTTCTATGTTAATACATGCTACTCTTAAACTAATGTATTCCAAGGTTGCCTTCTAATTTGCTTTGTCTTTTTAATGCTTTTCAGGAAAAATAGTGATGCTACACTGGAGTCCTTTCAACTTGATCAAAATATTTCATCGGTTGGATTATCTTCTTTAGATAAATATCTATTGGTAAGGGCTAGACTTTGGTGTATATTCAAGACCACCTGTGACGACAAGCAGTGCTGATTGCTCGCCATCACAGCTCGTGGGTCAGTTTTTAACTGACCCCCCCTCCACCGGCCATTTCCACCTCACTGGTTTTTATTTTAAATGGCAAGGCTCATGGCTAAATGCAGTGGGCTCCCTGCATTAGCCACGAACCACGCCGTTCAGGGGAATCTTCGCCATCCTCTGACAGCAAGGATTCCCCCGGAACATTGAATAGGGCAAGAGGCCGACACGGGTGTTAAACGTTGAGGATGGCTTGTTTTCGGTGAACCTCGCAGATATATACGTGATATTAAATCTAGGGTATGGATAAACAACCGGCACTGGATTAAATGCAAAAAAATATTATTTAATTGATGTATAATCAAACATCATAATTTAGCTCCAAAGTAAGTGGCTAAAATGCAGCAAACACCATATCAACAATAATACATTACGGCTGGGCCTGTCCCATATTATCCTTACCGGCCGTTTTGATATAGCCGCAAACAGTTGTTCAATATGTTGTTGGAATTTGTTAACCATCTTAATTTGTTACCAGGGTCTATCAGATTCACATGTACCCATAGTCCCAACACTATCAACTATCTTGACGTAAATGTGAGAATAAGGGCCTTATTCTAGTTCACTCTTAGAGGCAAATTCCTTCTTAGCTGGACAAAACCATGTGCACTGCAGGTGGGGCAGATGTGACATGTGCAGTGAGATTTAGCTTTGGGTGAGTTCTTTTGTCTCTGCAGGGTAAATACTGACTGCTTTATTTTTACACTGCAATATAGATCTCACTTTGAAAAAGAAAAATCCCACTCAAATCTAATTCTCACTGCACAAGTTACATCTGCCTCCCAGCAGTGCACATGGTTTTGTCCAGCTAAGAAGGAATTCGCCTCTAAGAGTGAACTAGAATAAGGCCCTATGTAACCAAAAGCTGTCCACAGTTATGTACAAAAAAATTATGGATAGAAACACTTTACTTCAGGCTACCAGTTTTAACCCTCAACCACTGCCATTCTCCCAATTGTTAAGAGCAGTACGCATTACTTCCAATCCAAACCAGGTACAAGAAACCTTGGACACAATTGGCAGGAGTTTTATTGAAAGGGGATATGTTGCCAGAGAGATTAGAGAAGCCAAGAATAAGTGCCTCAGACTCTAACGGGATGAGTTGTTGATACCTAAACACAGGTTAAAATCAAATGAGAGACGTGTGTTTTCCAGTACATATTCTATCTCTTCAAAAGGTATAAGGGAGTCTGTGTTACGACACTGGCATATCTTGCAATCAGACCCAGTGTTGGGTCAAGTGTGCTCAAAAAATCTGCTGTTTTATATAAACGGAGCCGGAATTTGAAACAGCGTATTGTCATCACGCATATTAGTCCCAGACCTGAAATGGCCAGAATTTGGCTAAGTCAATCGACAGGCTCCTTTCTTTGTATGGGATGTGGAAATTGTAAACATCTAATAGTGGCTAGCAGCTTTATATGCCCTATCTCTGGCAAAATATACCATCTTAAACAAAGTATTAACTGTGAAACTAATTTTGTGGTATACATGGTACAATGTCCATGTATACCACAATGTATACATTGGAAAGATAATACGTATGCTCAAAGAGAGAGTTGCTATGCACAGGTCGTCCATCAAAAAAGCATTGGTAAAAATAGAGGTTAATACACCCCCAGTGGCTAGACACTATGTGAACTGTGGTCATACCATTAAAGATTTCAAATTCATGCCCCTTGAATATGTGCCACCACTTAAACGAGGCAGCGACAGACATAAGCAACTCTTGAGACGTGAATGCTTTTGGATTCATGAATTTAACACACTCAATCCAAATGGCCTCTATGGCATAATTTTTTTGAGATAGTGTATGGGCTATGTGTGCTGTGGCCCCATTGATGATTTCCATTCTGCCACAGATGCACGTGAAGGAAGTCTCTGACAGTTGTGAGTGGCAAACAGTGGAAGATAGTGAAACTGCTATGTTAATTCCCTTAGCAACACCAGTTGCATGTAAAGGTCCAGTGTGGAAGATACAATGGTAATGCTTGAGATATTTTATTGCTGTACCATGAGATAATGCACAGATATACCTTGGGAGATGACACATAGAGGTCAAAGCAAAATCCTTTCTGCAGCTCAGGGGAACATGTCTGCTACACATGAGAGACACAGGAACTGGAAGTGAGCTCACAGAAGAGGAGGAGTAACATGACACATATATATGGTAATTAAATCCATAGATAAACTTCTAGAGGTTAATATAACATTGGCCAGTAGATAGCAGCAAAGGATAACAAATACATAAGAACAGTAAATCCTATAACATCGATACAAAATGTTGGATTCATCTTTAAAACCCTAACAAGGGCAGCACACTCCCTGTCTGAAATCCTAGGATTTCACTTTACCATTTGACATTATGGATTAATGTCCATGAGATAATCAACAAAGGTACCGACCTGAAAGACAAAATACACAAATGCAAAACACAACAATACTGGAACATGTAGATGGAGAAGTCCAATAGACAAATCTTTCAAGCATGCATCCAGTGATGAAACAAATGAAACAAAGTTCTTGAAGGTTCCTTTAAGCCTGACAGGCAAATTACTTGGTAAAAGCAAGACAACCTCAGATATAGTCTGTAGAGAAGAAGAAAAGGATTTGCGCTATGGATGCACACCTAAAAAAGAGGTGAATTTAAAAGTAAATACTTTATTGAGTTTTCTTTTAAAAGATAAGGTGGAGTTGGATCCGTGTTCTTTTAATCTATAGGTTCACGGATGCTATCCCTCCTTATGGGTTGTGAAATTGTTTAAGAGGTTTAAGATTTTGAGACACACATTGGACAAACATACATATAGTGTGAAGTGCCACTGCACTTATAAAGAATAGGAAAGGTGTGTTTATAGATTAAAAAATAGGCCTTTGGTCTAAGTCTGTTACAGTAGATCATTGTTTGCCACACAGTATCAATCTGCCTCTATTTTTCTATGATTTAGAGTAATATACTGTTTCTAATTGGTGGCATGTAGCTCACAGGAGTATCTATTGTATTATTTATACATTTAGATACTTTTCCATTAAATTTCTTGTTGCTGTTTATTTTGTAACAATGTTTACAAAGTGTACAGTTTTTATGGGCATTCAGAAAATATATATATGCAGGATCTCTCTGTTAATGGAGATCACTCACGGTGTGGTTGTTAAGTTTTAATTAGGTTGTTATATATTTTATGCTGTGTTTATTGCACTGGTTTTGTTACCACTGTCTTATATTCCTGCAGGTTATCTCAAGGATTTTATGCTGCTTTGCAATAAGTTGAAAGGGATAATCCTTATGTAGTATTAGTAATTTGTCCTCTGACTTCTTGTGGCCAAAAAACACAGTTTCACTAGCATATATGTTATACCCTTTTATTGCATTAGACTCTATCTGGGTTATGGCTGATTGCTCTCCTCTAGATAGGGTTAATAGTTATTCCCAATGGGGGTTTCTCCTTCCCTTGGGAGGGTATTAAACACCGTTTGGGTAACACTTTATTGGAATTTTCTGTGGGTGCTGTTATTTATACTGTAGGAATGGTCCCATGTAAATTTTAATTAGGTTTGTTACATATGATTTATGCTGTTATTGCTTTGCAGGTTATCTACTAAATTGTACTGATTTTTATCTCTGCAGGCTATCTCACTTATTCTGGTCACGCAACACAATCTGGGAGATCAGCATATGATTTTCATGCTGGCTTCCGATATATATTAAGAAAGGTGGTTTTATTTATGGTAATCTGCTGACCTCCTGTGGCCAGTGAGCAGATTTGCATCTATATGTATATTTTTAACCATTCATAACATGGTCTCTATCTTTTGCAAGTTAGTCTAGATAGAATTAATTGCTGTTCATAGTAAAGGGATTACTGCTTCCCTTGGGAAGGTATATCTCAGTTGTGAACCGTTGACCCTTAAAATTTTTACATATGAGCTATTACAGTTTATATAATACACATCAGGTTATAGTAACAGTATTTTACTTAGAACAAAGGCCTATTGTTCCTGCCGACACGTGTTTCACAACATGCTTTATCAAGGCACAAGCCGATTATCTTTGCATTAGAGTATTTATTGAATCCCATCTGCCAATCATTTGGCTGTTTGGGATCACATGGTCTGCTTTAGCCTATTAAGTCCGCTTCTATATGCCCTGCTTTCTGAAGCTCCTTCCGCCAGTCTCTCTGCGTTTGGAGCATGTGACCGGCGTCTGACATCATTCCGCCGGTCACATGACCTCTTTGGACCAATCGCGGCTTTTCTTTGCCGCATCTCGGAAGTGTCCGGCTGTACTTCGGAGCCCCGGACTCTGTATTTTTTAAATCGCCGTTTTATTTGTTGCTATTTTATATATATTGAGATGTTTTTAAAACTGCGTTTTTGGTATAGTGTAATCACGCTTGGTAATTAATCTTTTGGCTTCAGTATTAATTACAAAGCGTGATTACTATTAACAGAATAACTATTAACCCTATCTAGAGGAGAGCAATCAGCCATAACCCAGATAGAGTCTAATGCAATAAAAGGGTATAACATATATGCTAGTGAAACTGTGTTTTTTGGCCACAAGAAGTCAGCGGACAAATTACTAATACTACATAAGGATTATCCCTTTCAAATTATTGCAAAGCAGCATAAAATCCTTGAGATAACCTGCAGAAATATAAGACAATGGTAACAAAACCAGTGCAATAAACACAGCATAAAATATATAACAACCTAATTAAAACTTAACAACCACACCGTGAGTGATCTCCATAACCAGAGAGATCCTGCATATATATATTTTCTGAATGCCCATAAAAATTGTACACTTTGTAAAAATTGTTACAAAATAAACAGCAACAAGAAATTTAATGGAAAAGTATCTAAATGTATAAATAATACAATAGATACTCCTGTGAGCTATATGCCACCAATTAGAAACAGTATATTACTCTAAATCATAGGGAAATAGAGGCAGATTGATACTGTGTGGCAAACAGTGATCTAACAGACTTAGAACCAAATGCCTATTTTTTAATCGATAAACACACCTTTCCTATTCTTTATAAGTGCAGTGGCACTTCACACTATGGCCCTTATTCAGATCTGATCGCAGTACAAAATTGTTCTCAATATGTGCAAAACTTTGTGCACTGCAGGTGGGGCAGATGTAACATGTACAGAGAGAGTTACATTTGGGTGGGGTGTTTTGAAACTGAAATCTAAATTGCAGTGTAAAAATAATGCAGCCAGTATTTACCCTGCACAGAAACAAAACTCACACAAATCTAACTCTCTCTGCACATGTTACATCTGCCCCACCTGGAGGGCACATGGTTTTGTCCATTTTGAGAACAAATTTGTACTGCGATCAGATCTGAATAAGGGCCCATATGTATGGTTGTCCAATGTGTGTCTCAAAATCTTAAACCTCTTAAACATTTTCACAACCCATAAGGAGGGATAGCATCCGTGAACCTATAGATTAAAAGAACACGGATCCAACTCCCCCTTATCTTTTAAAAGAAAACTCAATAAAGTATTTACTTTTAAATTCACCTCTTTTTTAGGTGTGCATCCATAGCGCAAATCCTTTTCTTCTTCTCTACAGAGTATACCCAACTTGCCAGGATAGCACCCCCGCCACAGAAAATTTCAAAAATAGACGGCCTTAAAAATCCCACAAATCAGTAGGATTCAAATCAATAGTGTGCGTATTACCACTTTCCCTCCCCTTGCATCCCCTATAATACTAACCTCAGATATAGGCCTGATGAAAGATTTGGAGTCACATTGCCTTGAGATGGTCACTCCCACTTTACAAACGTTGCCGTCCTTGCTGGGAAAGACTTTAGAGATGAGTCCCATAGGCCAAGCATTTCTTTCTACTTTCTGGTCCTTCATAAGAACAAGATATCCTACTTGTAGATTCACCTGCTGCCATTTTCTTTGTCCTTGAAGAAGAGTAAGGTATTCCCTTTTCCATCTGCTCCAGAAACAGTTGGTGAGATGTTGAACATGTTTCCACCTCTGCTGATATCGGTTACCAGATGTAAGCTTTTCAGGTGGACTAGGAACAGTTCCAGGTTTTTCAGTGAGAAGAGTTGCTGGATTGAGAATAACAGGGGTCTCTGGATCCGTGGATACAGGAACAAGAGGTCTTGAATTGACAATAGCAGTCACTTCAGACAGAAATGTGGTTAGACTCTCATGGTTAAGCCATGCGATGGTGTGTACAAGATTTAGCCACATGGAGAAGTGTTCAAAGCGATGACAGCCCAAGCCAAACTTCTCTTTGGACATTGTAATAAGGGTACTTATTTCAGGACAAATCTCTGGGTTGTTATCAGGGTCTTGGAGACTGAAGACATCTTGTATGGAAGTTTCTTCAGGCTGGTTCTCCAAGAACTCTGGACCCGTCAACCAAGAAGAATTTTTAAAGACACTATAAGACGCTGGCCTTGTGGCACAATCTACAGGAATTGAGATGGGATGGAACATAGTGCCATTGTTCATGTTTAGAGGATTTCCTGATCCTTTCAATGCGGTTTCTGACATAAACATAGAATCGTTTTGTCTGGTTGCTTATATAACCCAGAACGACCTTGCTTGATCTGTGTAAAACTGAACGTCATCTATGTAATTATCCAACTCATGCTGTAGAAAGTCTGCAATCTCTACAGTTCCACAAAGTTCAAGCCTAGGAATGGTATGTTCAGGCCTAGGAGCTAATTTAGCCTTCCCAAATAGAAATCCAACATGTTTCATTACAAGAGTCTATTACCTTCAAATAGGTGACAGCTGCTATGGCTTCAGTATATGCATCTGAGAATATGTGGATTTCCTTTCTCTGACTTGCGGCAAGAGACGCTAAAGTGTAACATTGTGGTACATGAATCCCATCTAAGGCTTGTAGAGATTCCTTCCAAGACTCCCATCTACGCTGTTTGTCTGTCGGCAGTGGAGCATCCCAGTCCTCAATAGACTCTGAGAGCTGTCTTAACAGAAATTTGCCTTGCATGGATAAGGGTGCTACAAATCCCAGTGGGTCATATAGGCTGTTGACCATTGAGAGGACTCCCCGCTTGGTAAATGGCTTATCTGTACAACTTACTTGAAAGCTGAAGGAATCATGCAACAAGTCCCACTGCAACCCTAAAAAATATATGCTAATGGAAAGATCCCAGAAGCATAGAAAGCAGCGCTTGACAATTGTAAAATAAAACACTTATTTAATTAAAATACAGACAATTCACATAAATCAATGATAGCATAGCAATGTTAAAATAAAGGGGTCTGAGAAAGATGCCGCATCAATATGCGATGGGTCTGGGGACAATATTAGCCACTTAGTCCAGTTATTAATGGAGGAATAGGGGGTATCTCCGGAGGTTTAAAGATGTTTTTTTTATTTAGAGGGGAAAGGGGATTGTGGGAAGGTACCGGTGCACAGGTTACTAACACAATTAGAAATAAATAGAGATACAGATATATATTTCTTCCACAATGTTAACAATGGGGTGCTGTACTTTTGAATATAAATACAATAGCTGGTGGAGGTGCTCCCCTGAGAGTAAACACAGTACTAGAAATAAAGAAGAAAAAAGTACTCTCTGTTTGTGGGGGCACTACTTTTGAAAAATTGTTTAAAACTTAGCTTTTAATATAATTCACAATGTTTTAAGCATAAAATAGGACATACTGAAACACACTCAACATAAAACACATAATTCGTGGATAATATAGTACTGTAATATTGTATCACATATATCCACTTTTCAAAGGCAAGCTTGTCCTCTAAATATACCGTAACAATACTCGACTTTGATTATTTTGGTGGTAACCAATGGCAACAAATACAAAATGTTATTTCTTTCACATAATATAGCAAAAAATGTGAACCATATATATACACTGTCAGGTATTCTCCGGCGCCCATGCCGCTCTCCCTCTCCCTTTATTTTTCCCAGGACACTGTGCTGCGGACACACGCCAGGCAGTCTGTCCGCAACCTGCCTCCCACTCTACCCTGGGATATCCCGGCTCTCTCTGACGTGCCGCTCACTCTCCGCCACTACCACAGGCAAGTGGGGAGCAGTAGCGCACAACCAGGAGAGGGGATTCCCACACTCCATCATCTCTCTCTGTCCCTGAGAATCCCTGTACCCGCCCAAATATCGCTCACCCTCCACCTCTGCTGCTGGCAAGTGGGGAGCAGCAGCATATACAGCCAGCGGCCAGGGATCCTCGCTATCTGTCTCACCATTTCTACACAGGTAGACACTCATCCTGAATGTGGAGCAGGACATTTCTGCGCTGGTATTAACCAACAGAAGTCCTTGCGACCTCTCCTTCAGGACAGCAGTACTATCTCTTCCAGCTAACCCTGAAAATTTCCACGGATCTGTCCAGAAGCAATTTCTTCTGCTCTGGACTAAGCGACACAGATACAGATCCTGGGATTGGAAGAGGGTACTCTTTTACTACTTTTTCACCCCTATCCCTGTATCATATTGATTATTACCCTTAATTAAAGACCAATCAGAAATCATTGTTTGGTCACTGTACTAGAAAAAATATTTTCTATTAATTAAGGTGTGCCGCAGCACGGCAATCATACCGTGATTATCTAAAAAGAGCAGACTGCACTCTTTTTTTTTTTCATATTTTGCACCGCAATTCAGAGCAAATAATGTATAATTGACTTTAAGTGCATTTAATAACTGCTATTGCTTAGCTCACAATTATTTCCACAGTGTTCAGTAACTTCCAGTAAAAGACACAATAAGTAACTGTTTATTGTAACACATATTTTAGAAACTATTCTACACCATTCAGCAAGCCATCTCTGACTTTTGAAACAAAATTACCTTGAATTGAAGGTACCTTGAATTGAATTGAAGAATTGAATATTGCCATCTAATTCTGAAATGCTGAGTTTGTGTGCTACAAAGGATTGCTTGCTTTTTGAAATATAAGGTTACTTAGGGGCTATTCCCCTGATTGTGTTCTCTCTGAGAATAAAAGCTATCTGCATGAAGTTATTAAACAACTGTGGTTTGCAATAGGAATACTTTTGCATGATTACCAACCGATTGCCTGAAGTTATTGAATAATTGCGGTCTGTAAGAAAAATATATTTTCGCATTTTTTGCCATTGGTTACCTCTAAAAATAACCAGAATCTAGTCTTGTTACTTTATACTTAGAGAACAAGCCGGTCTTTGGAAAGTGGATATATATGGTACACATTTTTTGCTATATTATGTGAAAGAAATAACATATTTCCTATTTGTTGCCATTGGTTACCACCAAAATAATCAAAGTCGAGTATTGTTACTGTATATTTAGAGGACAAGCTTGCCTTTGAAAAGTGGATATATGTGATACAATATTACAGTACTATATTATCCACGAATTATGTGTTTTATGTTGAGTGTGTTTCAGTATGTAATATTTTATGCTTAAAACATTGTGAATTATATTAAAAGCTAAGTTTTAAACAATTTTTCAAAAGTAGTGCCCCCACAAACAGAGAGTACTTTTTTCTTCTTTATTTCTAGTTTAAAGATGTTTACCAGGCTGGTCGCCACAAGTTGGATGGATATCCTTAGATGGTAACAATCTAGGTGCAGTGAATATTAAGCAAGCAGCTTTACTGGTTTATTGGCAGTTCCTCTAACAGAGATGAGTCCACCTTTCAAATGAGTACAGTCCTTCTTGATTGTGGAATGGTTTGTAGGCTTGTCCCCAGGGTACTCTCAGATCCAATAAAACACCTAACGCATTTCCCTGCTATAAGTAGCAGCTTTATCAAAGGTGATTCTAATATGTGCATGGTGGCTTTTTATACCTCACCATTCAGGAAGTGCCAATTTCACAATCAAGAGCCAGTGAACCAATTACATCTTTTATAACCATATAGATGAGAGACTGAGTAGAGATCGAGATATACACACTTATAATAATTACAATAGATTAAAATATATTACCTTGTAATCATACTAAATCGCCAGAATAGCATATTTTGTATTTTAGCCGGTACTTCCAGTTACAGAGTTTTTCCCGGTCACGTGACCAGCACTATTGCTGTCACGTGATCGGGTACAGCTGATATACATGTGGAGCACATATATCCGCCTATTGCGGTTCATAGTTAGAAAGTGTGCATCTCCTTCTTAATGTTGAAGCGCACATCTCCCTGCTATTGCGTTCCATTGAACCCGGAAGTCTATGCTCCGTTTTTCCCCTATATCAGGAACTGCATATTTTGACTTAATACATGCGATATACACTCTAAGCATTTGTATATTCTTATGTTGCTGGTAAGGAGAATATATTGTTTTTATTTATTTATTTTTTATTATCTATTTATTTTTTATATATATGTATATTTTATGTAAGATCATGATCACATGACTTGGTTCATTAATAGTTTCAAGGCAGATACCACTGACTGTTGGGGGAGATCCATGTAAAAGCTAATATATATTCAACACATTCCACATTTATATACATATACAGCTGAGCAAACATATTTTATTATTATTTAATCATTTCCAATCACTATATCTGATTATTATTATTATAGATTTAAACAGATTCTTCAATATCAACACACACACACACACACACGACGCATATATATATATATATATATATATATATATATAGAAGAGTACATTTAGTAACAAAGAACTATATTCAAGCTATACTCAAAAACATTCGAAGTTGGGCCCCATGTTACTCATTACAGAGAGTTATTATGGGGGTACTTATGAGAGATAGTTTTAAGCAAATTACACACACACATACATGAACAGATACATTTGATGTCAGGATATATTCAAAACACATTCAAAGATAAGCCCAATATTACTCTTTGCAGAGAGTTATTATGGGGGTACTAATGGAAAATAATCTCAGATCACTGCTGTGATTATATAACTGCATTTAATTCTAAGGATTAATTTAATCCATTAGGGAAGAGAGAGTTAGCCTTAAAAATCTAAAACACTTAGAGTTTTAGGGTTTTGAATCTGTCACCTCCCCTTATTTTGTTTTCTATATGTTCTATCCCTATCAACTTGAGACACTTGGGGTTGCTTTGGTGTACTTCTGAATAATGCCTAGAGACACTATGTAATATGTTGTTATTTAGAATATTTCTTCGATGTTCGCAAAATCGTATTTTAAGGGTGCGGGTAGTGCGACCCACATAACGTAGTGTTCTTTTAAGCAGATCTATAGCTTCCTCTGCTATAGCTAAAGATTTGAGTGCGTCGTCCACGTAGAAGTCTCTTTCAATTAAGTGTTGGGCATTTTTTCCAAACTCTGATATGCCAACAGAGGCAGTCCTATGTAGGCCATATGTAGCGACTGTGGGTGAACGACTGTTACCAAACACATGCACCTTCATGCGGTATTCAATCATTTCTTGGCTGGTATCATTGTCTCGGTGCAATAGAAACCTAAGGTAATTCCTGTGATCTTGTCGTACAATAGAACATTTGTTCAATGTCTGCAGTAATGGCAACTGGCTCCTTTCTGAATCTCATAAGCACTCCTATCAGATTGTTGGTTAGGTTTGGACCAGTGAGGAGAACGTCATTCACAGATACGCCACAATGCTTGGCACTTGAGTCGAATTCCACCCTGATCTGCTTGGGTTTGTGTGGGTGATATACTCCGAAAGAGGGAAGATACCAGCATTCTTCATGCTTTTGCAAGGGTGGACCTTACTCCGCATGGTCATTTTGACCAAGGCCAAAAAGTGATGGTACTTGTTTCCTAGCACGGCCACAACGATCATAATCGCGTTCATCATCGCGTTAAAATCGGGGCCATCGCGGGCATCGCATGCGCAAAAAAATCGGGTGCGATGGGCCAGACGCGATGCCCCATAAAGAACAATGTTAAATGCCTCAATTTACCCGCGATGACCACGATTTCCCATAGGAAACAATGTGAAATGGCTCAATTTACCCAAATTATCATAGGAACAATGGTAAATGGGCCAAAAACACTCATGAACATTGAAATGTCCCCCACGCCACCACGTGATCAACATGAACCCGAAGCGTGGCGAGCCCGCGAGGGGCGGCGGTACGCGTCCTCCGACCTTTTCATACCCCTACTATTCACTAGGGCGTGGAGTGAGAATAGAATAGTGTGGCGAGCCCGAAGCGTGGCGAGGGGACGCGGATACCTGTGAAGCCCGTGAAGGGAAGCGTTTACCTGTGAAGGTAAATCGCCACGCTTCGGGCTCGGTGGCTCGCTGCGCTCGCCACACTATTCTATTCTCACTCCACGCCCTAGTGGATAGTGGGGGTATGAAAAGGTCGGAGGACGCGTACCGCCGCCCCTCGCGGACTCGCTGCGCTCGCCACGCTTCGGGTTCACGTTCATCGTGGGGTGGCGTGAACTACTTTTGGGGGGACATTTCACTGGTCAGGGGGGTTTTTTGGGCTTTCTGGCCCATTTACCATTCTTCCCTATGATGATTTGGGTAAATTGACCCATTTAACATTGTTTCCTATGGGAAATCGGGGTCATCGCGGGTAAATTGAGGCATTTAACATTGTTCCCTATGGGGAAATCGCGGCCATCGCGGGTGGACCATTAAAGCATTTTTAGGCGCACACGACGCGACCGACCCGATTTTTCACTATTTTCAATGCATTTCAATGGAAAAATCGGGGGCATCGCGTCGGTCGCGTCGCAGGCCACTAAAATTACCCCCGATGGCCAAGATTTGTGGCCGTGCTAGGAAACAAGTACCAAAGTGATCTTTCATTTCAGGCTTGCTCTTTAATGTACATTGCAATGACATGAATCTGGATAAAGCCTGTTCTCGGTTGTTTGGCAGTCTTGTTCTAACATTCCGAAAGGGTAAGGTTGCAACCCAGTGGTTAGATTCATCCTTGAAGAATCCACTGTCCATTATCTTAATAAACTCTTTGTCTTCTATGGACAAGGCTATTCTGTTGTCATCTTATGTTGTGCAAAACACTGATCTTTCTAAATTATCATAAGGTGTAGGAATTACTTCTGGCACCTGGATGAGGCTAGAGAGCTTTTCCCTCACTTCATAGTGATGTGAGCATGGCTTGAAGTGAGTTGTGCGACCTTTTTTGAGCACAAAGGAGTTAACTTAAGAAGGTTCATGGCTCTTGCCAAGGCACACATCGCCCACAATTACCCAGCCTAAATAGAGTCTTTGTGCATATGGGGCGTCGTGTTGTCTGGACCATTGCAATATTGGCTTACCTTATGGACCCTCAGAGTATCTCTTCCCAGTAAAGTCAGCATTAATGTCCATAGGAGGAATTTCTTTAGCAAGGTGTTTTAGGTGGGGATGATGATGTACAGCTTCTGGAGTATGAATTTCTTCTTTTTCATCAGGTATCTGGTCACATTCAATTAACGTTGGTAAAGGTATGTGGGTATTCCCCTTGATTGAGGAGATAACGTAGCCAGTGGCCCTTCTGCCGAAAGTCTCTGTATGACCAGAACAGGTGTCGAGGGAATATGGCATTGCTTGTCCTTTTATACTGAAGATCTCAGGTGTCGAGGGAATTTAGGCATTGCTAGAGATCTATTGCTCTGTTCGTCTATAATGGCGTACATTCTGGTGGCTTTCTCAGATTGCCCTTCTGGGTAGACCTTGACCAGACAAACCTTAGCACAGCATTTGGGATTGTTCTCTTCCCCAAATACTTTCATGCACGATGAGGAAACAATGGTTGTAGTTGAGTCTTGAGCTTGTAGCTCCCCACCATGTTTTGCAATAGGGTTAGGCACTGTTGAAAAGTTGTGTGTTCTCTGGAGGTAGAGTAGGATGCATTTCTGTAACGGTGTCTGTCGCTATTGCATTCGGTGCACTTGATGGTAGCTTTACAGTCTTTTGCTATGTGGTCTGAAGAGGCATAACACTTGTATCACACTCCAAGCTCTCTTAGAGTATCTCTGCGCTCTTGCAAAGTCTTAGCCCTAAGCCCACAACATTCCTTAAGAGGATGAGGCCCTTTGTGGATATGGCACATAAGACTGGAGTCCCTTTCTTTAAGAGCAGGAGCATCCTGCTTGGTGGTGGAGGGCGCAGTAAGTGGGACGTTAGTCTTTCGGACAGATGCTGTTCTCCTTAAGTCTCTATGTTTGGTAGCAGTGTTATCATACCTTGAGGATGATGATGAAGCTGCTGGAATAGGTTCAGTGAAGTAAAAGCTGGGATCATTCTTCTTCCGAGCTTGGTCACTGATGAATCTGGAAAAGTAAGAGAAAGGGGGGAAAGGACACTGTGTTCTCTTTTGTAGCTGGAACCCTGGTCTGCCCATTTTTCCTGCATGCCGTGAGGTAGAATGGACACCACTGGATTCACGCCATGAGCAGTGTCAAGGTAACTCAGTCCTGTCAGACGAGGATCTAACTTGGCTAGCTCCAATTTTATTAATAGGTCGCTTAGATCCTGGAACTTGCGTTTTTATTTGCTAGTTATCTTTGGGAAGGCTTGAAGTCTTTTGAATAAGGCACGTTCTATAGCTTCAGAACTGCCATAAGTCTGTTCAAGTCTCCCATGCTGCAGCAAGACCTTCCTCTGAGTGGCCGGTATGAACTGCTATTAATGTCTTGATGCGTTCTGCAGATTCTGGGCCTAACCAGTTGATGAGCAGGTCAAGTTCTTCCTTGATGATGAAGTTAGGATCATGTATTACAGCTTCAAAAGTTGATTTCCAGACTCTATAGTTCTCAGCACAGTCATCCAACTTTGAGAGACTGATGTTTATAAGCTCCCTGCATATCATATATCTGGCGAGGTCAGACATGTCTGTTCTCCCATTCCTTGTTGCTGGATGAACTTGTGGTGCCGCTGGGGCATGTAAGTTCTCTGGCGTATAAGGCTGAGATGTATCAGGCCAAAATGATGTAGCATAGGGATTAAGCTGTAGTTTAGTCACTGGCGAATCTGCTATCTTGTAGCTGGAAATTACCTTGTCATTGGTAGGTGGCATCACTGCTGTGCGGGTATGTCTAGGTTGTAGATTAGGGGTGGCATCGGTATGTGCAACTTAGTAGCTTCTGTTTTGAGAACTGAATCTTCATGGTAAGCAGGAGGTACAGATGGAGCCGGCCTCTTTCAATCCCGGCGCCCGCCAGATCCTCTCCTCTGGCGAGCGCAGGCTGATGGGGACTGGGACACGCGTGCATCTCACACGCACGCGCATCCCAGTATCACGGCAGCTGGGCAGCATCTCCCTGCCCGTCTCCGCTTCATGGAGATGGGCAAGGTTAGAAGGCAGCGGCGGGGACCAGCGGCGGCGGTGGGGGTAGCTCTGTTGCCACAGGGCACGCAAGCGTCTCGTGCGCTCGCGCCCCCTGGCGGGAGCTGATACTTTCGCCAGCCCCTGCAATGAAGAGGCTGGCTCTATCTGTATAGGTGGTTTTTGCTTTAGCACATAATCAGCAGTGCGGTCTGCTGTAGTGGTTCAGATCAGTATATTGGCCTAATGCTTGTTCAAGAACTTTCAGTTTGGCTAAGGCAGCTGCTTCTTTCTTTTCCATTTGGAGGATCTTTGCCTCAGCCTTTATCCCCATTTGCAGGATCTTTGCCTCAGCCTTCATCCGTGCCATTTTTTCTCTTACCTCTGCTTCCTTCTTAGCAAAGGAACTTCTTATGCTAGCTTCTTCTGCATCTGCATGGATTTCTATTAGCTTCTCATGTAAAGCTGACCTTCTGGAACGAGACAATCTGGCAGATGAGGATGTAAGCTTGGTTGAAGTTGATCAATATGACCTAACTTCTTGTAAGTGTGCTATGCGGAATTCTGCTTTCTTTTTGGCCTCTTTAACTAAAGCATTATTTCCTTGGAGTAGAGTCTCTCAGCTATCTCTGCTGAGGCATCATCAAAATCAGAATTATCCAGGAATGTGATGTATTTTGCGGACAGTCTCTGGTAGTGATCATAGGTGGTAGAAAAGCGATTCAAAACTGCGGTTAACTCTGCATCATTGTTAAAGTATGGGAGAGCGGCTATGTGGTGTTCCACTCTTTCCCATAAGTCATCTAAATTGTCACGAAATTCGTCTGATAATGTAGATTACAGAAGTAGGGCAGCTGGCGAGCTGCCAGGACACAAACAGGCGCTACACTGATAACGTAGCTTAGAGAAGTAAGGCAGTCTGGCAAGCTGCCAAGATTCAAACACAGAGTGGTGTGCGCTGCCGCCGTGAAACTAAACAAGTACCGTTTTATCTTTAAGATATATATATATATATATGAAGAAAACAAGATACCCAGCGCAAAAGTCCTCAGAAGGAAATATGTCCACAGTATCAGTCAATGTGTGCAATCTTCTTCCAAAGGATCGTACCAAGATCCGAGTAGTACACTTGCAAAAAAACAGAGAAGAGACGCAACCATGAGCATATAATTCAAGACAAATTTACTGCACAATAAGGCTCACGTACATTGAAAGTTTAAATGAATATGCTTGCCAGCCTAGTAGAAGCCTAATCTCGGTGGACCTCCTCGAATTGTGCCAAAGCACCGCCACTCAGCCGCAGACCCAGGGATCCTTGAACCAAGCCTCAGGACTTCGCCGCACACGATCGGGAGCACCGGGACCACAGGTGGAAGACAGGACGTCACTCCGTCAGCAAGAATAAGCCACCCCCAACGCGTTTCGACTACGGTCTTCGTCAGGGGGTGTGGTTAACTCAGGTAAGTATCCAGCTTTTATACTCTATTCTATCCACAGGTGAAATCATTCATCTAATTCACTAATTATCAAGAGTGCTGGCAAGCAACAACAGCAGAAATTAACATACAGATTTACAACAATACACAGCAGGCTGACACCCAGCAACAAATAGACATACATCCAAACTCATTTATATTTCATAGATTCATAAAAACATATATATGTATATATAAAAATAGAAAAATACAAAAGTAGAAAAATACAAAAATACATTATAAAAAGTTAATTAAAAATCATTAAAGGTGTATATGAAACTTGGTGCCTGATCTCAGCCTGTAACAACAAAATATACATTAGCAGCAAGAAAATATATATATACAATTATAACATGCAGTATTGCAGTCTTGGTAATACAATATAAAACAACAAAATCTATATAGCAGCATTTGATGAAGCATAGTTACATAATTAATTTTTCTAAATGTATATCTATATACATAGACAGATTCTAGCAGCAAACATGATAGTTAGAAGAGATATATATTAATAATATGAAGATGATAAGAGAGTGATTAGAACATGGCATCAGATATTCATACATTATGTCGACACAAGGGTCGGCATCACCACTGTGAACACGATGTCCGATCATGACCTCCTATTAGTCTGAAGTACAGAGCACAGCTCAACATTGTCTATCAGACCAGGGGGCCAGCGATACCAGGGCACCGATTAATCACAAGGGGGTGATGTCACAACCCTCGTTTAAACCTCTAGGGGCCATAGTTCCCAGCGTGTAAATCCAGAAAGTTTCTCTTTTGCTTAGTTTTTTCTGGATATCCCCACCACGCTCATCTAGAGTAACATGTTCAATGGCTTTGAACGTTAGATTATCAACATTAGAATCACAGCAGTTCATAAAATGTCTTGGTACACTATGTTGAAACACTTTGTTCTTTATACTTCGAGCATGTTCTAAAATGCGCAATTTTAGTTGCCTTTTAGTTTTACCTACGTAGCGTCTCCCACACCTACATTCTAAGAGGTAAATAACATTAGTAGTAGTACAACACATACGACTTTTTATCTCGAAGAACTTGCTGTTATCATGATTATAAAACTTGTGTCGTTCTCGACTTGCATGTCGACAAATTTTACATTTATTACATGGGAAGAACCCTTTAGTGGTACATAACCAGCCATTGCTGCTTTCAGATCTAAGGTTACTGGGAGCTAAAATGGATTTTAATGAATTAGCTCTTTTGAAAACAACCTGTGGTTTATCGGGTAATACAGGTTTCAAAAGGGGATCAAGCATTAGAATATCCCAATGCTTTGAGAGAATGTCTTTAACCAATTTACCTTGAGAGTTATATGATGTTACAAAAGGTACAAAGATTTTGTTTTCATCCTTAGTTTTAATACGATATTGTAGTAACTCTGACCTGTTCAAATTTTTTGCTTTTTCTTTACATTTTTTCACAAGTGGTTCAGAATAATGTTTTTCTGAGAACCTATTATCAAAGATTAAAGCTTGTTCTTCGAACTTTGCATCAGAGTTACAATTCTTTTTCACTCTCATGTACTGAGAATATGGCACATTATCAAGCCATTTCCGATAGTGACAGCTCTTATAGTCGACATAGCTGTTACTGTCGACACTTTTCAAATGGGTATAAGTGTTAATTTTAGGGTCGACAGGCCAATTCACAGTGTCAAGCACTAAATCCAGAAACTCAATCTTTGTACTATTGACATTGCTAGTGAACCGTAGATTATAATTGTTCACATTCAGTTTTGTCATAAAATTCTGGAAAGACTCCACGTCACCCTGCCAAATTATCAGGAGATCATCAATATATCTCTTAAAGCATTTTAAATTACTTTTAAAGTGTACATTGATCTCAATATTGTTCTCCTCCCATTCTCCTAAATAGAGGTTAGCCAGGCTCGGCGCATAGGGCGTTCCCATGGCAACGCCGCGTTGCTGGAGAAAAAATTCCCTCTGGAAACAGAAATAATTATTTTCCATCACGAATCTGACACATTCTAAAAGGAACTCTTTGAAAGTACTAGTTACATTGGGGTCTTTCTCAAGATAATATTTCACAGCCATAATACCACCCAAATGCGGTATCGAGGTGTACAATGCTTCTACATCGATTGTACACCACAGAAAATCATCTTGCCATTGTACAGTTTCTATATGTCTTAAGACCTCAGTCGAATCTTTAAGATATGAAACAGCTGAGAGACATATTTTCTAATATGCAAGTCCACAAACTCCGAAAGTGCTGAAGTTGCCGACCCTATCCCGGCGACTATAGGTCGACCTGGGGGTTTCTCTAATCGTTTGTGAACTTTTGGCAGATAGTAAAATATTGCAGTAGGGGTGTGTGTGATGATAATATATTGCGCTTCTTTAAGCGACAAACATTTGTTTTTAAGACCTTCATCTATCATATTTTTAATTTTTTCCACTATTAAAGTGGTAGGATCGTCTTTTAACTTTAAATATGTGGTAGTGTCATTCAACAATCTATATGATTCCTCAAGGTAGTCATTTTTATTAAGCACAACTATTCCCCCCCCCTTATCCGCCTGTTTTATTACAAGATTTTTATTTTTCTCTAAGCTGCGTATTGCTGCAAATTCATTTTTTGTCAGATTTTTATTTTTATTTTTATCACTACATTCAGCATTCTTACAAAGAACTTCAAAATCTTGTTTGATAAGACTGGAGAAAGTATCAATGCAATTTCCCCGTGATTCTACAGGGTAATAAGCCGATTTTGGTTTTAAACCAGTATTATTAGTTATCTCATTTAAATCGGATCTGGTAACGGGCTGTTCAGAGTTTTTAGCGAAATGCCTTTTAAGTGTCAGAGTTCGAGTAAATTTATTTGCATCTACAAATAATTGAAACCCATCCGGGTTTTTGGCAGGTGCAAACGATAATCCTTTTGATAATAGTAAATTCTCAGTTTTGGTTAAAGTGTGGTCAGATAAATTGAATATACCAGCTGTTATACATTCTGTCTCCTGATTTTGTAACTTTTGTCTGCCTCTCTTTCCACGTCTAGTAGGCTTTTTCTTTTTAAATTCTTTGAGGGGCTCTCTGTCCCTTTCGCACCTAAATTGTCTCTGTCCCTCCACACTGGGCGATCTAAAAAACAAAAAATCGCGTCTAGATTGTTGCAGGTGGGGGGGTGTTTCAAAGTGCTTAAATCTATTAGCAGTAGGAAGGCTAAATTTCTCCTGCCGATTATCCCTATTGGGGAATGTTCTCTGGGGTCTAACCCACTCATTATTATCAGTGGGACCTCTCCAATTATTTTCTCTTTGTCTGGATGTCTGCGGCCATTTCCGTACATTTCCATTGCGATAATCTAACAAATCTCTTTTAAATTTCTTTACTTTAATCTCTATCACTTCATCTTCAATTTTGTTAATTTTAATATCACTAGCTTTTTTCAAACTTTTATACTCTTTTAGTTCTTTAAAAGGTTATACCTTCTTTTCTAATGCTGCTATCTCTATATCTACATCAGTAGTTTCCTTTTTGCGTTCTTTAACTATTAGCTTCATCAATTCAATTGAACAATTATCAGTGATTTGAAACCAGGCTTCTAAAAACTCCTTCCTTTCATTACCGAAGGTAGGGTTTTTTATAATCCTTAGACCACGCGGTATACGCTGTGATTCAATATAATTCTCTAAAGTCGTGATCTCCCAACTTAGTTTCATCTCCCTCAGTGCCAATTTCTCTAATTGTGCACAGATGGAGTCCAAATCACCACATTCATCTGCTACCTCAGTAACACTTTGCTGTTTAAAATCTAATGCCTCAGAGAAACGTTTATGGCATTCCTCAAACCTCCTATTCCTCCTCTCCATATGGACAATAATGGGTTAACCACAACAAGCTTATTCAAATTATTAGCAGTACTAATACTATTGTCTAATAACAACACTGAGAATAAATGCAGCACTTTTTATAAATGGTATTGTAAACGAAGAAAACAAGATACCCAGCGCAAAAGTCCTCAGAAGGAAATATGTTCACAGTATCAGTCAATGTGTGCAATCTTCTTCCAAAGGATCGTACCAAGATCCGAGTAGTACACTTGCAAAAAACCAGAGAAGAGACGCAACCATGAGCATATAATTCAAGACAAATTTACTGCACAATAAGGCTCACGTACATTGAAAGTTTAAATGAATATGCTTGCCAGCCTAGTAGAAGCCTAATCTCGGTGGACCTCCTCGAATTGTGCCAAAGCACCGCCACTCAGCCGCAGACCCAGGGATCCTTGAACCAAGCCTCAGGACTTCGCCGCACACGATCGGGAGCACCGGGACCACAGGTGGAAGACAGGACGTCACTCCGTCAGCACGAATAAACCAACGTCCAACGCGTTTCGACTACGGTCTTCGTCAGGGGGTGTGGTTAACTCAGGTAAGTATCCAGCTTTTATACTCTATTCTATCCACAGGTGAAATCATTCATCTAATTCACTAATTATCAAGAGTGCTGGCAAGCAACAACAGCAGAAATTAACATACAGATTTACAACAATACACAGCAGGCTGACACCCAGCAACAAATAGACATACATCCAAACTCATTTATATTTCATAGATTCATAAAAACATATATATGTATATATAAAAATAGAAAAATACAAAAGTAGAAAAATACAAAAATACATTATAAAAAGTTAATTAAAAATCATTAAAGGTGTATATGAAACTTGGTGCCTGATCTCAGCCTGTAACAACAAAATATACATTAGCAGCAAGAAAATATATATATATATATATACAATTATAACATGCAGTATTGCAGTCTTGGTAATACAATATAAAACAACAAAATCTATATAGCAGGAGGAGGAATAGGAGGTTTGAGGAATGCCATAAACGTTTCTCTGAGGCATTAGATTTTAAACAGCAAAGTGTTACTGAGGTAGCAGATGAATGTGGTGATTTGGACTCCATCTGTGCACAATTAGAGAAATTGGCACTGAGGGAGATGAAACTAAGTTGGGAGATCACGACTTTAGAGAATTATATTGAATCACAGCGTATACCTTCGGTAATGAAAGGAAGGAGTTTTTAGAAGCCTGGTTTCAAATCACTGATAATTGTTCAATTGAATTGATGAAGCTAATACAAAAAGGAAACTACTGATGTAGATATAGAGATAGCAGCATTAGAAAAGAAGGTATAACCTTTTAAAGAACTAAAAGAGTATAAAAGTTTGAAAAAAGCTAGTGATATTAAAATTAACAAAATTGAAGATGAAGTGATAGAGATTAAAGTAAAGAAATTTAAAAGAGATTTGTTAGATTATCGCAATGGAAATGTACGGAAATGGCCGCAGACATCCAGACAAAGAGAAAATAATTGGAGAGGTCCCACTAATAATAATGAGTGGGTTAGACCCCAGAGAACATTCCCCAATAGGGATAATCGGCAGGATAAATTTAGCCTTCCTACTGCTAATAGATTTAAGCACTTTGAAACACCCCCCCACCTGCAACAATCTAGACGCGATTTCTTAGGTCGCCCAGTGTGGAGGGACAGAGACAATTTAGGTGCGAAAGGGACAGAGAGCCCCTCAAAGAATTTAAAAAGAAAAAGCCTACTAGACGTGGAAAGAGAGGCAGACAAAAGTTACAAAATCAGGAGACAGAATGTATAACAGCTGGTATATTCAATTTATCTGACCACACTTTAACCAAAACTGAGAATTTACTATTATCAAAAGGATTATCGTTTGCACCTGCCAAAAACCCGGATGGGTTTCAATTATTTGTAGATGCAAATAAATGTACTCGAACTCTGACACTTAAAAGGCATTTCGCTAAAAACTCTGAACAGCCCGTTACCAGATCCGATTTAAATGAGATAACTAATAATACTGGTTTAAAACCAAAATCGGCTTATTACCCCGTAGAATCACGGGGAAATTGCATTGATACTTTCTCCAGTCTTATCAAACAAGATTTTGAAGTTCTTTGTAAGAATGCTGAATGTAGTGATAAAAATAAAAATAAAAATCTGACAAAAAATGAATTTGCAGCAATATGCAGCTTAGAGAAAAATAAAAATCTTGTAATAAAACAGGCGGATAAGGGGGGGAGGAATAGTTGTGCTTAATAAAAATGACTACCTTGAGGAATCATATAGATTGTTGAATGACACTACCACATATTTAAAGTTAAAAGACGAATCTACCACTTTAATAGTGGAAAAAATTTAAAATATGATAGATGAAGGTGTTAAAAACAAATGTTTGTCGCTTAAAGAAGCGCAATATATTATCATTCCACACCCCCCTACTGCAATATTTTACTATCTGCCAAAAGTGCACAAACGATTAGAGAAACCCCCAGGTCGACCTATAGTCGCCGGGATAGGGTCGGCAACTTCAGCACTTTCGGAGTTTGTGGACTTGCATATTAGAAAGTATGTCTCTCAGCTGGATTCATATCTTAAAGATTCGACTGAGGTCTTAAGACATATAGAAACTGTACAATGGCAAGATGATTTTCTGTGGTGTACAATCGATGTAGAAGCATTGTACACCTCGATACCGCATTTGGGTGGTATTATGGCTGTGAAATATTATCTTGAGAAAGACCCCAATGTAACTAGTACTTTCAAAGAGTTCCTTTTAGAATGTGTCAGATTCGTGATGGAAAATAATTATTTCTGTTTCCAGAGTGAATTTTTTCTCCAGCAATGCGGCGTTGCCATGGGAACGCCCTATGCGCCAAGCCTGGCTAACCTCTATTTAGAAGAATGGGAGGAGAACAATATTGAGATCAATGTACACTTTAAAAGTAATTTACAATGCTTTAAGAGATATATTGATGATCTCCTGATAATTTGGCAGGGTGACGTGGAGTCTTTCCAGAATTTTATGACAAAACTGAATGTGAACAATTATAATCTACGGTTCACTAGCAATGTCAATAGTACAAAGATTGAGTTTCTGGATTTAGTGCTTGACACTGTGAATTGGCCTGTCGACCCTAAAATTAACACTTATACCCATTTGAAAAGTGTCGACAGTAACAGCTATGTCGACTATAAGAGCTGTCACTATCGGAAATGGCTTGATAATGTGCCATATTCTCAGTACATGAGAGTGAAAAAGAATTGTAGCTCTGATGCAAAGTTCGAAGAACAAGCTTTAATCTTTGATAATAGGTTCTCAGAAAAACATTATCCTGAACCACTTGTGAAAAAATGTAAAGAAAAAGCAAAAAATTTGAACAGGTCAGAGTTACTACAATATCGTATTAAAACTAAGGATGAAAACAAAATCTTTGTACCTTTTGTAACATCATATAACTCTAAAGGTAAATTGGTTAAAGACATTCTCTCAAAGCATTGGGATATTCTAATGCTTGATCCCCTTTTGAAACCTGTATTACCCGATAAACCACAGGTTGTTTTCAAAAGAGCTAATTCATTAAAATCCATTTTAGCTCCCAGTAACCTTAGATCTGAAAGCAGCAATGGCTGGTTATGTACCACTAAAGGGTTCTTCCCATGTAATAAATGTAAAATTTGTCGACATGCAAGTCGAGAACGACACAAGTTTTATAATCATGATAACAGCAAGTTCTTCGAGATAAAAAGTCGTATGTGTTGTACTACTACTAATGTTATTTACCTCTTAGAATGTAGGTGTGGGAGACACTACATAGGTAAAACTAAAAGGCAACTAAAATTGCGCATTTTAGAACATGCTCGAAGTATAAAGAACAAAGTGTTTCATCATAGTGTACCAAGACATTTTATGAACTGCTGTGATTCTAATGTTGATAATCTAACGTTCAAAGCCATTGAACATGTTACTCTAGATGAGCGTGGTGGGGATATCCAGAAAAAACTAAGCAAAAGAGAAACTTTCTGGATTTACACGCTGGGAACTATGGCCCCTAGAGGTTTAAACGAGGGTTGTGACATCACCCCCTTTCTGTGATTAATCGGTGCCCTGGTATCGCTGGCCCCCTGGTCTGATGGACAATGTTGAGCTGTGCTCTGTACTTCAGACTAATAGGAGGTCATGATCGGACATCGTGTTCACAGTGGTGATGCCGACCCTTGTGTCGACATAATGTATGAATATCTGATACCATGTTCTAATCACTCTCTTATCATCTTCATATTATTAATATATATCTCTTCTAACTATCATGTTTGCTGCTAGAATCTGTCTATGTATATAGATATAAATTTAGAAAAATTAATTATGTAACTATGCTTCATCAAATGCTGCTATATAGATTTTGTTCTTTTATATTGTATTACCAAGACTGCAATACTGCATGTTATAATTGTATATATATATTTTCTTGCTGCTAATGTATATTTTGTTGTTACAGGCTGAGATCAGGCACCAAGTTTCATATACACCTTTAATGATTTTTAATTAACTTTTTATAATGTATTTTTCTACTTTTGTATTTTTCTATTTTTATATATACATATATATGTTTTTACGAATCTATGAAATATAAATGAGTTTGGATGTATGTCTATTTGTTGCTGGGTGTCAGCCTGCTGTGTATTGTAAATCTGTATGTTAATTTCTGCTGTTGTTGCTTGCCAGCACTCTTGATAATTAGTGAATTAGATGAATGATTTCACCTGTGGATAGAATAGAGTATAAAAGCTGGATACTTACCTGAGTTAACCACACCCCCTGACGAAGACCGTAGTCGAAACACATTGGGCGTGGCTTATTCTTGCTGACGGAGTGACGTCCTGTCTTCCACCTGTGGTCCCGGTGCTCCCGATCGTGTGCGGCGAAGTCCTGAGGCTTGGTTCAAGGATCCCTGGGTCTGCGGCTGAGTGGCGGTGCTTTGGCACAATTCGAGGAGGTCCACCGAGATTAGGCTTCTACTAGGCTGGCAAGCATATTCATTTAAACTTTCAATGTACGTGAGCCTTATTGTGCAGTAAATTTGTCTTGAATTATATGCTCATGGTTGCGTCTCTTCTCTGTTTTTTTGCATATATATATATATATATATATGTTTAGTATCCAAAACACTGCCATCTGTTGGCAGCGAGTAAAGCTACACTTACTAGCTTTCGAAGCATTTGCTTCAAGCGGGCTTACACTGCCAACTGTTGGCAGCAAGTAAACCTACTTCTACAAGCTTTTGAAGCATCTGCTTTGAGCAGGCATACTAGTAATGTATATATCTGTATAATCACATGGGGATATCATTTCATTATATTCACTAAAGGCCTGCTGGGAGATGGGCATGTATTATGTGCTTTCCTTTAATGGAGAGTGTTATGACAAGCTGACATTCAGAATGTTGACAGGTACTGAAAGTCATGGTGGGTGGGGGCTTGGACTGCACAAGCTAATATTAAGCATAAGAAGAGGTACTTCCATGCTGAGATTTGTAGACCTTTGCAATAAAAAGAAAATAAAGGTACGCACTATACGGACTAAAGCTGCCCATACACGGAGCCGTTCGCCGGCATCCGTTCTGTACTATGCGATGCGTGCTCCCGCGCATCACATAGTACGGTACAAAAAGTATGTGCTGCACATACTTTTTGTACTAGGTACACATCGTATCGGATCGCAGTACATGCACACTGCATGCACTAGGGATGTGATCCGATCCGATGTGTGCTGTTTAAGTCCCAAACGGATCCGTTAAACGGACCGTGTATGGGCAGCTTAAGAATTCTGATAGTCAAAATATTTTCTGACATGGACTCTTCAACTAATATCGCAACATTCAAAAATGTCAATATGGTTAAAATGTTGACATACTGTATCAACATTTAACATGTCTCCTTCATTTTATTTTCATAACCCTTACCCAAAAATTTGCAAAAAAAAGCAGTTTATCTTTAACTATGGCAACATTTTTGTATGTTGACATGTTGGTTGTTGAACTAGAGTCCATCTATACATTCTGGCGGCATTCAGACCCTGTCAACATTTTGGTAGTTGACAATATACCCTTTCATGTGACATTTTATTCAGCTATTTTTGTTTAGAAAATTTACAGTCAGTATTTTGTTAATGTATACTGTACTGTATATACATTAACTAATTCTATGTTTTGTATCATGTAGAGGTACAATTATTACATTAACCATGGCATTGACACGGAACATGTTGCACCTATGGAAGACTCGTGGCTAAAAAATGTTTTAAGACTGGTTCCAGAACATTTAAAGGTTTATACAGAGAGAATCGACATGCTATCAGAAGAAATGAGGGAAGATTATCTTCTTAGTGTTAAGAAAGCCATTGGTAAGATTCACCTGTTTTAATCCATTTTGTTGTATTAAGTAATATAATAAATCCAATGTAATATTGGTTTAGTAGTGTGGTTTAGTAGTTGGTTTAGTAGCGTGTGTTTGTGTTGGAATGCGGGCACTACTGTAAGTGAAAACTCCAAATGCAACAGTAAATATTCATAGAAATGAAGATAGTATTGAACTCAGGCTTGGTATTGCTTTAAACAAAGCATGTGCTTATTTCAGCATTTAAACAGAAACACACACACACACACACACACACACACTTGCCCTGTCATCATTCATTAAACACAAACAAGGTACTAAAAAACTTGCACTGAGTGCTCTATATACTAAGCCTTGGGGAGATATAAAGTGGACAGAGATAAAGTACCAGCCAATCAGCTCCTAATTGCTTTTATAGACTGTGTTTTTGAAAAAGGAGCTAGTTGATGATGATTCTCCAACCACTTTATATCTGTCTCTAAGGCTTTGTATATAGGGCCTAATTCAGACCTGATCGCAGGACAAATTTTTTCTCACAGCAAGTGGTGAAATTTAACATGTGCAGAGAGATTTAGATTTTGGTGGGGTGTGTTCTAGCTGTAATCTAAATGGCATTGTAAGAATATAGCAGCCAATATTTACCCTGAACAGAATAACTCACCCAGATTTAACTCTCTGCACGTTACATTTGCCCTACCTGCAGTGCACATGGTTTTTCCCATTGAGAACAAAGTTGTCCTGCGATCAGGGAAGAATTAGGCCCATAGATCCCTTAGGACAGAAGTCCCATAGATGGTTAAATCAAATCGACTGATATTCTTATCAGTAACCATTGTGTTCATTCTAGCACTTGCCATCTTTGAAAACCCATGCAGTTCCTCTTCCCTGCTTGGGGTGTCGCTGTCTGTTGTGGTGCTTCCAGCACAGTTTGGTCTGTATATCAGCACTGATATGCAAACCAGATCTGTGCTAGAAACACCACAGTAGACCGCAAAATCCCAGGCAGGGAAGAGGAACTGCATGGGCTTTGAAGTATGGCAGGTGCTAGAATGAACACTAAGTAACCAGTATCCAAGCATGGATATACTTAAAACCTGGACTGTTGGTGTGTCTTGCACTTGGGAACCTCTGCCTGGACCAGTGAAAAGTTGATCATAGCCAATGATCAGCTCTACCTGACAAATGTTACTTCAAAGCTGATCATTTACTATGGGCAACTTGCCCACTGGTACACTGATTGATACTATACATCATCCCTACAGTCCTTTGTGTGATTTGACTTTTAGTCATCTGTGTCTGTGGGAGAAGTTTTGTGCTGGAAGCGGTATCTAAATGTAAGCTTGGGGTGGTTTAACCTTCTTCCCATAACATTATTAAGTCTGGGAAGCACAGTAAAATGACCGGCAAGGATAGGATAACTGAGAAGGGAGAGAGTGCTTTGATCAAATTGATGGACATTCAACAGTTAGCACTTATGGGCCCATTTATCATTAATAACACCAGTTTTTAGTAGAGATGAGCGCCGGGGCAAAGATTTGATTTGGATTCATTGCCAGGATTTGGCGTTGTCAAGCGGTTGTGAAAAGCTTTGGATTTTTTTAAAAAAAAAGCCCAAATCATGTAATTCTTGCATTTTTTTTGTCCCTAGAGTAATATTAACCTCAATAACATTAATTTCCAGCCCTTTAACTACTTTACAGCAAACAATGTTGTTTTCATTCAATTTAGGCCAAGGTTCTGCAGCAAGCTGGCTGGTTATTAACACACGGAACTTCTAACAGTATACTATGGGTGCAATGAAAACAAATAATAAAGAGAAAAATTGTTTTCAATTTTTACAGATTTTTTTCTAATGTGCAGCTTGTATAACGCTGCGTGGAGGCAGAACAATCACACACGGAACTTCTGACAGTATAGTATGGGTGCAGTACACACAAACAATAAGGAAGAAAAAATAGTTTTACATTTTTACTGTTAATTTTTTGTAATGTGCAGTTTGGATAACAATCACACACATAACTTATGGTGTATACTATTGGGGTGCAGTACATACAAAAAATGAAGAAAAGCAAAATGTATTTATTTTTTTATGGATGAGGCTTGTATAACACTGCATGGAGGCAGAACAATCATACACGGAACTTGTTCTGACAGTAGTATATGGTGTATTGGATTGCGATGCAGCACACCACACACAACAATGAAAAAAAATGAAAAGCGGACTGGCAGCCTGCCTGTGTGCTGTACCCCACTACACTGACTGACAGCCTGCCTAACACATGACCAGTACAATATAACCCAGCACAAACCCATCTGCACTGCACAAAGTAACCCCACTGCACAAAGTAACCCCTCTGCACTGCACAAGCACTGCAACCCTCTGCACAACACGCCCAGACCCCTGCAATGCAGAGCTGTGCGCAGCTTGTGGAGGCGTGTGTGAAATGGCTCAGAATTATTGCATGAATAGGACGCGAGATTACCGCGTTCGGCCGCACTCGGGTTTCCAAACAAAGCCGGAAACTCGCGAGAACGGCTAGCGGACGTCGAGCCGGGCTGTGTTCGGAGTGGTTCAGATTCAATGGAATCCTACCACTCCTCCAGTTTTCAGGGGTTAGCTACAAATATTAAATATCACTACAATGTATCATAACGTCAGGGAGCATCGCTTCGGCTCCCTGGGCTACCACCATTCAGATGGCTGTAGACCAGGGCCGGATTATAATGTGGGCACAGGGGGTCAGTACTCCTGGTCCCCCCTCTATCTAGGGGTCCCCTGTGGTTGGCATGTATTTAAAAAAAAATTAGCTAATGGTTTTGTGCATGGGAGTGGGGTAGTGCTGCAGCTTCACATAGGAAAATAAACTCCCCATGTGGGCACTTTTAACAGGTATTAACAGTAAGTAGCAAGGAGAAAATAAACTTTTTTAGGGTCTACATAGTGAAACTTAAGTTTTTCCCCAGCAAGAATTTGTTTATTTTCTCCTTGCTAGTTGGTGATCATTATACCAAAACCAAACTGTATGGGAGCACCGCCAGATTGGTGTGCAACTCATAATTGTGGCATCTGATCTGTCTGACTAATGTTATACATAAACTACAGTATTAAAATACTCTGGCTTTACAAATTGTTACCCTGTGCACAAGATTTGTACTCTCTCTATCTCTCTCGCTCTCTCTCTCTGTAAACTATTTTTTAAAATAAATATGATAATGCTCATCACAGTGGAAGTGATTTTCCCTTAACCTTCATTGCTTAGTGTTCCACTGATACATACAATTTCAGTGGATCTACGCTAGATTATGTTGACCTGGTAGTTGTTTGTTAATTGTGTGATACTGCCTAATTCATCAGTATCTGGTATTTTTCACATCTTTGTCTTCTTTCTGCATTCTTTGAACCATATCTTTGAACCAATCCCTCACTGGAGATAAAGCTAACCACCAGCATCGGTAAAATTGGGGGTACTAAGAGCAACAATTAAAAAGCCCTCCCGCCAATATTATAATACCAAAAGCGTGGTTAAACAAGGACCTCTGCCACGCAGACATCAATACCATTAATACTTGTGCACACAGTGCTTCTGGGTGCATTGACATCCCCCCTGTGTGACATAAGGGGAAGCCAGGTACAAGCTCCAATTAGGAGTAATAAGAGCAGATATTAAGCCCCCTCAGACACAACAGTACCAATACTGGCTAAAATCAAGTTTATTTGCTGAACTACAAAACATTTAAAATAAAACTTGATAAACATACTAAAATCTCCAGGAGAATTAACAACTATCGATACCCCTCACGAAAGAGAGATTGAACTTGGAACTCAGAGACCATTAGGGGTGATAAGGGCAGAAATACCCCCCCCCCCCCAATAAAATACTAGAGTGTCAACACCCATTGCAATAGGGAAAAAATTCTCATTGGAAGAATCTAACACCTAGACTATAACATCCTGATACACACTCTATTGATGTAAGTAGTCTGGGATTCGTACCAGACAAAAGAGCTACCAATTGGCAATATAGCCTGAAAGCTCAATTATAGAGGCTATAAAAGCTGTAGTACAGCAACACACTCAATTATAGCCTCCACTCGCATCCTGAGTCCAGTGGCAAACGCAGGATTTTCAGAAGGGGGTTTCCAGAGGGGCGGAGCAAAGCACGGAGATGGACACTTAGGTGACCCAGTATACAGATGTGTCCACGTACATCTTGGTTTTACTGCACCATGTATGGTGCAATATGGCACAGCTTGGACTCTGCAAAAGTCATGCTTTAAGATTTTTCAAAAAATTTGCTTCTCTAATCTATTACTTTCTACAAGTTCTACTGCCTCAGAAATTTTTTAGACTCTATCTACTTGCTACATTTGGAAAAACAGCTAAGCCGTGTTTTACATGTTGTGACAAATTGAGAAAAAAAGCCAAGATATATGTGGCCACATCTGTATGCCGGGTCAGTTAAAGTATTATAGATAGACCAAATGTATATAAATAATAATAATAATATATATATATATATATATATACACACACACACATATATATATATATATATATATATATATATATATATATACATATATATACAGGGGCGTCAACAGCAGTGTAGACCCCTGGGCATAGCAATGTATTGGGGCACCTACCGAACCTCCAGCGGTAGGGGTGGGGGGAGCTTTGATGTCCCCCAGGTGGTAGGGGGTATTATATCAACTGCTCAGCATGTAGGGCCTGGATCAGTAATTTCCACTAATTACACCTTTACTGCACAGATGGTGGGAAAAGGGGGAATTGGGCTGAATGAAGGGGCCCTGATACATAACTTCCAGGGTGGTAGAGGATGTTTAATATGCAGAGGAGGGGTGTATAGTGGAGTGGGCTTATTATTCATAATTTTCTGGTGGGAGGACAGCTTGCTTGACTGCAGATATCTCCAGTTTCCAGGAATTAAAAACTAGAGAATCCCACCTACCAAATGATATTGGTGACTCGGGGATCAGAGTTCAGGAGGCAGAGCAATCTGCCAACGAGTATATAAAACTACATACCAGGTGTGTGGAGCTGGAGCAGTAACCAGCTGCTGGAAGGCTGATATCTCTGGTTTTGGGAACAGTAGAGACAAGCTACTAGTGTCCATCAAAGGGGGAGAATCTCAGCTTTTGGAATATACCCTCAGAAAAGCTCTTAATCAGACAGAACCTGAAATATCTGACTGGGAAGAGCAATTAACAGGCTTGGATGGGGACCACTGCTTTGAAGTCAGATATCTCCGGTTCCCAAGGGCCGACTTTTAAAATTCTTGTACCCATGGAAAGAGGGGACCCTCAGCTTTCAGACTAGGGCCCTTAGACTCCTGGGGGGGTTTCTGGGTACTCAGAAACCCCCCCTGCGTGCGCTACTGTAGTCATGGACAACACAGGCTCTGTAATTTTTAATAAATTACTTCTTCACAAATTTCTCTAAAACTATCCCTGCACAATATATGTTATGTGTTATATGTAATATCAGTATGTCCTTTTAATCTCTTATTTCACCATGTCTAACTGTTCAATGACCTGGAGTTTCTGCGAATAAAATAAAAACAAAGGGACATTTTTTACTAAAACTTTATTAAACAATAAAATTGATTATTAAAAGTACGACAAAAGCAGGTGTGCATCGAAATACGCACCCGCTTTTCGTCTCCTTTCCTTTTTTTTTTAACCATATGTAATAGGGTGTGAGAATCAAGTGGGAGATTTTTTTTCTTTATAAATTTTATTAGATTTTAGTGCATACTGGGGTAGATGTATGAAGCTTGGAGAAGTTGTATCTATCCTTGTAAAGAACATTATGTGCAAGGTGATAATGCTCCAGCCAATCAGCTCCTAACTGTTAATTTACATATTGGAGCTGATTAGCTGGTGCATTATCACCTTGCACATAATGTTATAAGTGGAGTCTACACAGCGCTCCTGAATGATAACAATAAATGTATACGTCACTTTCCTTTTGTAGTTTGGATCTAAAGATGCGGATGATCCTAGGTGTCTCAATAGTTTCCCATGACAATCATATGCATTGTCATGGGAAGCAATATACTTTGCATCAGAATAAATATGACTATACAGAAGAAAAACCTCCAGTGAATCACTCTTAGGGAAAAGTGTTTTGATAGATGTTCTTCCACCGTCGGTTGCATGAAACAACGTCGTACCGAAAACTCACATCAGTGAGGGGCAGAACCCACATATAAAGGTATCTTTAGGCTAGGGACTGTCGTACCCCACTCACAGTAGACAGGTGGATCTTTCCTATAAAGGTATCTTTAAAAGGAAATTCCCATGTGGAGCGTACCCCAACTCACTGTAGGAAATGAAGTGCGACTCTCATCAAGGTATCTTTGTGACACTCAGACTGTGTCCAAAAGGTATTTATTCATAACACTCCAACATATAAAAAATAAAAAGTAGAGGCCTTTCTACACCTTGGAAGTGAGGCTGGATAGACAAAAGATGGAATATAACCTGGGTGTGGATGAATCTGGATTGATCCGTATTGTGTTCTGCAATACGTGTTTTCAGGGGACGAGAGGTTCTACCTATATAAAATAGGTTGCATGATAGGGAGAACCTTCCGTCCTCTGAAAACACGTATTGCAGAACACCTATGCAATATAAGAAATGGATTGGAGACGCATGCCCTTTCACTACACTTTAAAGAAAAACATAGTTGTTCAGGATCTCATATTACAGGTTTTTTTTTTGTATAAAAGCCATCTGTCCAGGCCTCAGGAATAAAGATATAGCCACTAGATTGGCAAAAACTGAGATGCAATTTATCGTCGACCATAAAACCTTAAAACCAACAGGGCTGAATTGTGATTTTAAGATCAAGTGGTTTCTTTAAAAAGTTGTATATATTTTTGCATTTTTATCTGTACGGATTTATTTTTTTGATATCTTTTATTCAGCATCTTTCCTTGTGGAATATCATCTATTCATTATATGAACCTGTTCAAATCGGTATTGCGGTGATCACTAAAACTTGGTTGGGACGCATATGCCGGAAGTTGAATTGGCGGTGGAATGCGCACACGGGAGCGTCTGTTACTATCCAGATTCTTAGATCTGGCCACTTTTATTCAAGCACATACCTACTCTATATTCAGGATGATTCAAGGGATGTGTGACATTTATATTAAGTGTGTGTTTGACGGTCTTATATTTAATTGTGGGATCCAGAAACCGGAAGTGAGTGAACTTCCGGTTTTAGGGTATAAAAAGCCCAACTTTGAGACAACCAGCATCCCTTGACAAAGGTCCTTGTGGATTGAAACGCATTGGTAAGCTGTGGAGGTACCTGACCCCTTGCCTGTTGGGACTGATACACCCTGGACCTTAACATCTATGTGGACAATCCAGATTCATCCACACCCAGGTTATATTCCATCTTCTGTCTATCCAGCCTCACTTCCAAGGTGTAGAAAGGCCTCTTTTTAATTATTGTATCACTACTTTTTATTTTTTATATGTTGGAGTGCTATGAATAAATACCTTTTGGACACAGTCTGAGTGTCACAAAGATACCTTGATGAGAGTCACACTTCATTTCTTACAGTGAGTTGGGGTACGCTCCCCATGGGAATTTCCTTTTAAAGATACCTTTGTGGGTTCTGCTCCTCACTGATGTGAGTTTTCGGTATGACATTGTTTCATGCAACCGACGGTGGAAGAACATCTATCAAAACACTTTTCCCTAAGAGTGATTCACTGGGATGTTTTCTTCTGTATAGTCATATGTATTCTGATGCAAAGTATATTGTTTCCATCTTTTTCATGCCCCTGCATATGAACATTCTCATGGGAAACTATTGAGACACCTAGGATCATCCGCATCTTTAGATCCAAACTACAAAAGGAAAGTGACGTATACATTTATTGTTATCATTCAGGAGCGCTTTGTAGACTCCACTTATAACTGTATGTTTCAAAATTGTGTTTTTGGGGGAAGGGGATCCCCGATAAGTGTTTGAGTCAAACGGGGCAGCTGCGCAAGGAGGTGAAGGAGTTGTACCTTTTCTGCACTACCTTGCACATAACGTTCTTGATGGGGATAGACAACACTTTTCTAAGCTTCATACATTTACCCCACTATTAGATACATTTCATATATTACAAATATGTCACATATCTAACATTACATCATACAGTATTATACATTTCATAATAAACATACCATCAACTAACATACTAACATTTAACATTTATGTTCCAGTAATTGTCATTCAATATTCTTACAGGAGTATTCCATGCATACTGCTACGGATATTATGTTTCCTCAGATAGTACTCTGTTCATGCTCTACATATATTTTCCATAAATGCCATTTTTTATTCGGTTATTCGTATCACTCATGTGAGCCATAGCTGTTTTAGCTGCAATAGAGACCTTTTCCCGAATTTGCATATTTAATGAGATGCGAAAAACAACAAAAAAAATTGATTTTGCCGCAAAATCGCACTTTCTGAAAGTGTGATTTTTTTGAGTCGTGCCGGAACTCGCATCCAGATGTTTTCCCATTGAAAAGTATACAATTTGCATATTTAATGAGATGCGAATTCGGGAAAATGTGTCTAAAAATCGCAAAACATTTAGACCCGGTTCTGATTTTCAGAACCCTGCACAGTTCATTGAGATCTGTGCATGGTCCTGTGTTAAAAAATGTGGTAAAGTGTTTTTTTTGTTTTTTTTTTAACGGCGTGGGGTCCTCCCGCCTGAGCATAACCAGCCCCGGGCTCATTGAGCCGGACCTGGTTCCAAAAATATAGGTAACAAAAAGCATAGGGGTCCCCCGTATATCTGAAACCAGATGTTGGACCGGTCCTGGTTCCAAAAATACGGGGGACAAAAAATCTGGGGGTCCCCCGTATTTTGAAACCATCATCGGGCCCAACAGCCCGTGGTGTCATGCCACAGCCGGGGACACTTTTTACATGAGGTCCCCGAAACATGAGCACTGTGGCTGGACAGCCTTGGATGGGGTACCTGGAGGAGTGGGAACCCCCCCCCCAATAAAGAGGTCCCCCCCAGGCTTCACCCATCCAGGGCTGAAGTCCAGGGCTGTCACCGGCGTCCGTGGGCACTGGCCTGATAGGGTTAAATCTGACATACCTAACATTGGGGCAGATGTATTATAGCAACGATTATCGCACCTCTACAATACTTCCTGCTTCGCCTCATTAGCGAAGCAGGAAGGAACATCTCCTCAGTTTACACTGATGCGCAGTCTCCTGTCCCCCAGCCAACTCGACAGCACATGCGCGGGATCTCGCTGCTCATGTGAGATCCCCAGCACAGCCCATAGCTAACAGCAGGGAAAGCGCTGTCCCTGCTGTTTAGATAGGGATTTGCCAGCTTGCTGCTGGTGAAGCCAAAGCCGCCAGCAGGTGGAACGGTCAGCGAAGCTGACCGGTTATACATTCGGGCTGCTATCATTTAGATAGCAGCGCCGATATGGACAGAGGCGCATAGCACCCCTGTCCTTTACCGCATCCTGGCTCCGTTGTACATGGGGGAGAAGAGGTATCAGTGCACATAACGTGCGCTGATACCCCTTTTCCCCCATAACAGCACCTAATACATCTGCCCTATTGCTTTATGCAGGAGAACTACAAGTGCCAGCAGACCTCCACCGCATGCTGGGACTTGGAGAACCGCAAGTCCCAGCATGCGGGGCATTAATGGGCCCGCTGGGACTTGTAGTCCACCTGTAAAATGAATGTTAAAATAATACACACACACAGAGAAAAGTATAACTAACTTTATTTCACACACAAACACACACCTCACTTTTACACCAATATATATATTACTTACCATTCCAGGATCCAGTCCTGGTCTGTCTTCTGCAGAGCCAGCTCACCCCACAGCTCACCCCAAACTGACAGCTGGGACAGCGCTACAGAGGCAGTTATCTATGCCGGAGAAAGCCGGCTCACCCCGCTGTCAGTGCGGGGTGAGCTGGCTATGCACTAGACAGACTGTCACACACCGCCGTGCTGCGACACAGCGGGCACAGTACTCACCCATCCGTGTCTGCCGCCGGCTGGCATGTGTCCGGTGGAGTCCTCGGTCGGGCTGGTGGCAGCAGGTCTTAGCGGCTCAGGATGCTGGCTCTGAAAGGCTTGTTGGAGGCGTGGCAGTCTGACTGTGTGTTGGTAGATGCTGGGAGGCTGGCGCAACCATCTTTGAAATGGGAAAAACAGTGATTGGCCAGGTATGGGTCTTTCCCTCCTCCTCTGTCCAGGTGGCCAATGGCAGCAACCCCCTTGCCATAAAGGGGTCTAAATGGGCCTGGAGCTGAATGATCAAGGGGCTATTATGCGCAATAATACATACCTCCCAACTTCTTTGCTTCATAAATAGGAACACTCGCGCGAGCGCCCGAAAAGGGGGCGGGGCGTATGCAAATGAGCCGCAACCTCATTTTCATACGAGAATAGACGCTGTGCGCATGCGCACAGCGTCTATTCTATTACATTGGGGGGGTCTCCCAACTGCCACCCCCCGCAGCGGGACAATGCCTGCCGCGGGTGGGACAGTGGGACAGGACCCGAAAATCGTGAATGTCCCGCTGTAATCGTGACAGTTGGGAGGTATGATAATAGGGGTTGTGGCCAGCACCTAATAATGTGGGAGGCGTGACCAGTGTTCTGTTTGGATGGTCTCCTCATGGGTGTGGCTGTATTTGTGTAAATACTTTCAACTAATTATATATGCCTGAAAAAGGCAGGGGGCTGGCATAAGAAAAATGCCGGGAGATATACTGGCGGGTGCACTCCAAAGGTGCACCCGCAGGACGTCAATGTCCTAAGATACTTGCGGGGTGAGACGGCACTGCGGTCATAAAAAAAATACTGAAAGCCGAAACTTGGTAGACAACATTTCAGCACCTTTTATGTGGTCACCTAAGTTTACCACACCATATACCCCTTATACAAATCATGCAGCACAATAGTAACCCCCTTATAATGTATTTGCCTCTATTACATTATGTCACATGGAATGAGCCAAAATTCACACCGAGTGAGCCAAAATTCAAACTATGGCACACAGATTGAGTCACAATTTACGTTATGCCGCACAGATTAAGGCAAAATTCACATTGTGCCACATGGATTGAGCCAAAATACACACTACACCAGGCATATCCAAACAGTGGCCCTCCAGATGTTGTGAAACTATACATCCCAGCATGTCTTGACATAGTTTTAGCATTCCCTAATAGAAAAACTGTGGCAATGCATGATGGGACTTGTAGTTTCACAACAGCTGGAGGGCCATAGTTTGGACATGCCTGCACTCTACCAAACAGATTGAGCAATAATGCACAATATATTCATAAATAGGGGCATTGGCGTGCATTAAAAATTTACACCATAATGCCCATTACATGTTAAGACACACACTATAATCTCCATTACGTATTATGTCAAACACCATAATGCCTATTAAAATGTATGCTACATAAGTGTTGCTTACCTACATGTTAATTGCCAGGGGTTCCATTTTCATTGCCATTGGCTTCATGCTCGTTGCCATGTAGGATTACATGCTTATTGCCAAGGGGGAATACATGCTCATGGTAACTTGGGGACAGATGCCGCCGGGCAGAAATGACAGCCATTGACAGCCGGGCAGAGAGCAGGGAGTTGCCCGGCTGTATTCAGAGCATTGCTCTTTGAAATAATACCCCTTTCACACCAGAAAATGCAGGGATTTACCCGGGAATATGGTCCCAGGATCATGCAGGGACATTCCCTTTTACACCAGCTTAGTCTTTGCATTTTCTGGTGTGAGGGGGGAGAGAAAACCATAAAATGCCCCCATTTAAACAACTAGCTATATCTTTGGAACCAACTGACCCATTTACATATAGTCTTCTAATGATTTTGGTCCCGTGAAACTGGGCCATTTGGTTACAGAGAAATCTGTCCTCAAACAACATGAACAGCCATGAAATTACATTTCAGAACTGAAAAAAATTGGTTTACCCGCAATATCTCTAGAACCAATGAACCCATATGGTCCAGGTATCATATTGAAGGCCCAGCGATTTGGGTTCCACTGATATCAACCTCAAGCTTCTGTGATGCCGGAGGGGGAACTGGCAGCCGTTGGAACCGGGTGGAGGTCGGAATTAGCGGGTCCCATGTTATCCTATGGGGAAAACGTGCCCGGTTTGCCTGGTGGTATCTCCGGTTCCCGGGGGGCTAGCAACGCGGGGCTGGGCTCGTTGGAAAGCCCTGGCCCTCAGCTACAAAATTCTTTAGAGAGTGGACCTGGAGCTGTAGCTCCATCAGGCCCATTGTTAATCCAGCCGTGTGCCTATGCTATCCTGAGTCGGTACAAACATTAATGCCCCGTATGCTGGGACTTGTGGTTCTCCAAGTCCCAGCATGCGGGGGAGGTCTGCTGGCACTTGTAGTTCTCCTGCATAAAGCAATGTTACGTATGTCAGATTTAACCCTATCAGGCCGGCATCCACTTGCCACAGATGCCCGTGACAGCCCTGGGCTTCAGCCCTGGACGGATGAAGCCTGGGGTGGGACCCCTTTATTGGGGGCTCACCACTCCTCCAGGTACATCATCCAAGGCTGACCAGCCACGGTGCTCATGTTTCGGCCGGGCGACCTTGTGTAAAAAGTGTCCCCCGACTGTGGCATTACATGACCGGGCTGTTGGAGCCCGGTGCTGGTTTTAAATACGGGAGACCCCCAAATTATTTTCCCTGTATATTTTTGGAACCAGGGCTGGTCCAAGAGTCCGGGGCTGGTTTCAGAAATACGGGGCACCCCTATGCTTTTTGTCCCCCGTATTTTTGGAACCAGGTCCGGCTCAATGAGCCCGGCTGGTTATGCTCAGGAGGGGTGACCTCATGCCGTGGTTTGTTTTTTTCTATAAACACAAATTCGCACATTACCTCAAATTAGCACATTTTTTTATGCCTAAATTTTTTTTTTCAGGAATACGCAGCTCATTAAATATGCAAATTCGCGGCAAAAAATTAGATTTTAAAAAGTGCGATAATGGGCGAATTAGAAAGTGCGATAAATTCTCATTCTATTAAATGTCACCCATGATGTCAAGTTTGGCTTCACTTCCTTCATGTACATATGCAATAATACCATCTGAGGAGCAACATTATAACAAACCCCGTTTTCTCGCCGGATTAATTTCAGTCCACAAGCTTTTTAATTTATTACATGTCCAAAAAACGTGTAGCAGGTCTCCTCTTTCCTCCATACAGTACATTTCCAACATGTATTTATCTGTGTGGGTCAAAATTTATTAATCTTACAGTATCTGGGGTTAAATAAGCACCATATAAGAGTTTCATGATTTTTTTTTAACATGTGAAATGTATTTAGACATTTTGGGTGACATTTAATAGAATGCGATTTTATCGCACTTTTAAAACTCACATTTTTCCCTTGTAATCCGCATATTTAATGAATTGCGAATTCGGGGGGAAAAATTGCGATATGGTGCGAATTGTGGCGATTTAAAGTCACGGAAACGTGCGCATTTTCAGTAATTTCAAAACTTGTAGGAGCCGACTTAGGCGGCCAATAGAATAATTCGGAGAGACGCTGAAGATGGAGCATCGGCGTCTCTCCGGTTAGTTTGTCAGATGGGTACCAGCGGGAGTAGACGCAGAAGACCTGATGCGGGGCAGAAGACCTGGACTACATCGGATCAAGAGGACAGATCTTTGACTGAGGACCTTGGTGAGTAGGATTTTCTTCCACAGGTCCCCCTATGTATTTCTTTGGATCCTGGACCCCGGACTCTACAGCCCTGGAGCACCGGACACCGGACCAAGGGACCTACCTAAGGGCTCAAGATAGGTAAGTATCAGTATGTGTGACCTTTGGATGTATTAAAGTTTTATTTTTAATGGGTTTCATTGTGTTTATTTAACTATTTATTTTACTGTGGAACTACAACTGCCAGCGGGCCCTTTAATGCCCCGCATGCTGGGACTTGTGGTTCTCCAAGTCCCAGCATGCGAGGGAGGCTTGCTGGGACTCATAATTCCACAGTATAAGAGAATAGTTTTTCATCTATTTTTTACACAAAATCATCTCGATGCCCACAGCACAGGGGCATCGAGGACAACCCCGGACTTCAGCATGGGCAGGTAAGTTCTGGAGGGTGGGGGGACCCCTTCTTTGAGGGGGTCCCCACTCCCCCAGGGACCCCTGCCATGCTGACCGGTCAGGTGGATGAATGCTTTGGCCGGGGGGGACTTGTATAAAAAGTCTCCCCCCGGCTGTGGCATTACCCTGCTGGCTGGTTGAGCCCGGTGCTGGTTCTTGAAATACCGGGGACCCTTCCTCATTTTGTCCCCCGTATTTAGGAACCAGGACCGGCCCTTGAGCCTGGTGCTGGTTTTATAAAATCCAGGGGACCCCTATTTGGTTTTCCCCTTGAATTTATGAAACCAGGACCGGCTCTTTGAGTCCGGGGCTGGTTATGCTCGGGAGGGGGGACCCCACGCCGGTTTTTTTTTCAATTTTTTTTATTTAACTCTATTTTTACACCAGAAACATGTACAGATCACAGTGATCTGTGCATGTCTCTGACCAATTCCCACATCAGAACCTGGTCTAAAAAAAGTGCGATTTACAGACACCTCAAATGTGCGATTTCCGTTTGCGCATATCATTAAATATGCGTTTTGTATAATTTTCTGTGCGAAAACATCTGGATGCGATAAAAATGTGAATTTTTCCCGCACATTCAGAAAGTGCGAGTTTTCGGAAAAAATGCGATTTTCAGGACTCTGCGCACCCTATTAAATGGACAATTTGAGGAAAAAATGCGATAACGCCATTTTGTTTCCTAATTATCGCAAAAAAAAAAAATCTAAATCGGACTCTATTAAATGTCACCCCTTGTGTACTGAACTAAATAGGTTTTCCCATTGCCTATTATCCAGAGATATATGTAATTTTTGTTCCCATTTAATTTGGGGTTTATCTTTCTCCTCTATATTATTGTTTAACTGGAGCAAATAACAATATTTAATTCCTCCTTTTAGATTTCTACTATTGACCTTATTCATTATTTTGTTTAGGAGATTTTGCAATATATCTTCAGGTAACCGGGACCAGCTTCTTATCTGCAGATATTTATGGAATTCTGTTATTGGGTTTTCATATTTTGTCTGTATCTACATAAATGATAATAATATATTACCTGAGTACTGTATATGTCTTCAACCTGTTTATTATACCTCCTTTTATCCATATATCAAGATTTAAATCTGGAATATATTTCATTATTGTCTGGATTTCCATATATATATTAATGAGGTAATAAAGTGACTCTGTGTTAGCTTGTTCCTCAAGATATCTGACTTCCTTAAAATCATCTGGCCATCTAGAGACAACCCTTTAGCCAGGATGGTGTCTTGGGTGACATGTTTGTCTTTATGTTTCTTATCTCCCTTGCATGACTATTATATTGGGTAATGAACATTGTAGACCTATCTTTTTGTTCCGACAATGGGCCTATAATGCTTTTTTATTCTTATATTTTTTTCTTTTTCTTTAAGAAGCAAGTCTCTTGTTATTTTTTTCTACCTTCTGGGATGCATCCTGGAGGATAGCCCATGGGTATCCCTGTTCCCTAAAATAATTAAGTAAGGTGTCTGCTTGTTTTTTGTATGCTGTTTCTATTGGCTAGATGTGAACTTTGGTAGTTTAGGTATCGGTTCTGATTAACCGGTTTTACATATGTCTCTGTATGGATCCTCCCAACCTCTACCTTGAGCACAATATCCAGAAAATTAATAGAGACAGTTCTGTGTATGCAGGTAAATTTCAAACCAAAATCATTATTTTTTTATATTATCTGTGAATGGGTTAAGTAAGTTCAAATCCCCATCCCAAATAATAAATAAATTGTCAATAATATCTGCCGTAAAAGACCAGGTTCGCCCTGAATCACTCTGTCCACACATGTCAGTCCTCAAACATGGCCATGAATAAGCTAATGAAAGTGGGGGCGAACCTGGTCCCCATCGCAGTCCCCCATGTCTATAAATAAAATTGTGAATCAAAAGTGAAATAATTAGGCACCAATTGCAGCCCCATGCAGTCACGGCGACTTGCCCATCCTCAGTGGCAGCACTGCGACTGTAGTGCGGCTTGGCATTGCTGTTTGAGTGTCTGATGGCAGCTGTGTGTGTGCGCGGTGTAGTCCTGCGGCCTTTTGCGCATGCGCAAATCCTCGCCTGATGCCTGCTATGCATAGGCTGAGCGTCTGCTACACAGGAGGATGCTTTACGTTCACACACAGCCACCATCGGACACACATACAGCAGTGCCGAGTCGTGGGCCAGTAACGATCTATTCACGGGCTGCATGTGGTACATGGGCCGCCTGATGCTCACACCTGGTCTAGTGTAACATTAAAACATTAAAAGAGCTTAGTTGGTCTCTATACCTTGAGACTTATTTTAATAATCTGGGAGGGGGGGGTGAAGTGGTAGGTTTATCCATCACTTATGCCAGTGGTTCCCAAACTGTGTGCCTCAGGACACATGCAGGGGTGCCTTGGGTTGGTGGACCAGGATCAATTCATATTATTTATGGTCAATGTACCGGACAAAACCAATGCTTGTGGCTGCCAATCATAATATATGTGGACAAACAAAAGCAAATCCTATCCCTCACCTGATAACTGTGACATATAAACACAATGCACTTAATTTAATATTTTTTTTTCAGAATTTCTCGATAAGAAGCATTTGGCCTAGGGGTGCCTTGAAAATATTTTGATGCTCTAGGGCGCTGTGATTCAAAAAAGTTTGGGAACCCCTGACCTATGATCTTCTTTATTATAGACCATTGATTCTGTTGATGTAATCAAGTAATTAAGACTGTGCTGGGCGGAGTCAGTTCTGGCTAAATATATAAGAGATAACAAAAGTTCCAATATAATATCATACTTCCAAAACAATAGTATGAGGGGCGAGCCCGCATATAACCCGGAACAGAATAAATCCTTCCCCCCTCAGACTGTCACAGCACATGATGATGGTGCCGAGGTGCCACCCTCCAGCCACTCCATCCGCCTCCTATCTATGGAGGTTATTCTGGTCGGTGCGTACATTTCCAAAATCTTACGGAGCGGTCCGCACGCCACGCTGTGCGGACATCGTCCGAAGAAACGCCCACCGGACTTCCGCATACGGACGGACTCACACTGGAAGAACAGGGCGTGTTTACGGACGACATCCAAACCTTGCGTGTACGGTGAAAACACACATATTCTGCACGGTCTTACAGCGTATGCACGGTCTTACCGCATCAGAACGGACGGGAACCTGGCCGTACGCACCGATGCGGTGTATTTACGCAAAAATCACCACTCTTTTTTTTTTTTTTTTTATTGCGTGATGCATTGCAACATTAACATGTCAAGACATTGCAGTGTTTACAAATTAATCATACAATATTGCAAATGAACTGCAAACATTTTCATTATTTTGTTGTTTAACAATATCCAAAATTCAAAAATTCAGAAATGTCCTCTGCACATCTCTCCAATAAAAGGCAGTATATGAGTAACCATGAAACGTCTCCTGAGAACTTTTGGTAGTTGTTTCTTTGTATGTTTATGTGTGTGAAGGCCCCATCCTCCCAAATCCCTCAACCGCGAATAACAATATGAAGACCCCTTTCCCTTTGTACAAGGTTTATACGTGAATTTCCAGCTCCTATACCACTACTATTGGGGGATCTCCCAGCAGCCTCCTCGTCTCATACCACTCTGTGTATTGCAAGGTGTTTTGAATTCTCTTTTAAAAGTCTGCTGGTAGAGTCACAATGTAACTTTCCCAAGTTTCAAAAAAATTTTGGGTTCGTTTTTCTTTATCTAAGGTTGTTTCCAACCAATCCATCTGAAAGATGTGAAGGAGCTTAGTTTTAAAGAGAGCAAACGAAGGAGGCTGCGTGGATATCCAATCGTGCAAAATGGTTTTACATGCCGCTGCCTGTACAGCCAGTACAAGTTTTTTGCATCCCTTAGTTACCCTCTGTTCTGTAGGAATGATTCCAAATATGGCCCATTCTGCATTAAAGGGAATATAGTTTATCAAATTATCTAGTGTGAATCTCCTCACTTGTAGCCAAAAGCCTCTTCTAATTGGGCATGTCCAAAGACAGTGTAATAACCCCGCCTCTGCCTCTCCGCAGCGAGGGCAGGATCCATTTGATGGCATCCCCGCCAGGAGCTGTCTATGTGGTGAGAAATAAGCTCTATGAAAAAGATTTAAAAATTGCTCCTGGTATTGAGCAGCAGGTAGCATGCGGCAAGAGTTCACCAAATTTGTAAGCAATATTTCGCATGATAGGTCGGGGAAATCTCTTAGCCATAGCTTCATACCTGACCTCGTGTCCTCGTGTACTATAAGTGGTCTGAGGTAGTTGTAGTGTAAAGAGATGGCTTTTTCGATTATGGGCTTAGCTCTCAAAACCCCATCTAAGTCATTGTACCAATCTTTGTCAGAGAGGTGTTTCACTATTATTTTGGCATAGTGGCTCATTTGGAAGTAAGCGAGGGGAAAGTTGCTCAATATTGGGAATTTCTGGTAAGCCTGCTGAAAGGTTAATACTTAATTTGAGGAAGGGTCGCATATGTCCTTCAAACTGGAAATTCCTTCTCTGTCAAACAGGGTAAAGGGGAACGCAGCCTCTCCATGCTGGAAGTCTTCATTGCCCACGAATGTTAGGAATAGTGAGTGGTGTGAATTCAAGTGTTTTGCATGTCTCAGCTTGTGCCATAATTTATAAATTGTCCACAGTAGTGGATTGTCTTTGATAGATTGTGGGATTTCAGCTTCAAATTTATGAAGAAAGCTTACTAAATTACCATCTGGTAAGAATTGCTTTTCAATTCACGTGTTAGCGTAGGTTTCCCCATTATGTAACCAGTCACGCAGAAAGCGTAGCAGGGTCGCATAGTTATATGCCTGAACATTGGGGAAATTTATCCCCCCATTTATCTTTGGTTGTTGTAATTTTATTAATGCTATTCGGGGTTTTTTCCCCCTCCATATAAAACTCCTGAACAGACTGTTTATTTTATTGATATCTGGATTATTCAACATAATAGGGAGAGACTGCAATATGTACAGAAGTCGCGGGAATGTTGTCATTTTAATTAAATTGGCTCTGCCTAAGTATGATAGAGACCGTGTCTTCCATTTGTCTAGTTCTGCGGCAATGACTTTAATGGCTTCCGTGACATTGACTCTATATAGATCGGCCGGGTTTTTAGGGAGTTTCACCCCTAGATACACTATATAGGAAGTTGCCCATTTTAGGGGTAGGTGAGTGCCCATCTAGGGTGAGAGATTCCTGGGGTTAAGTATAGTCCTATTGATTAGTTAAATTTATTTCGAAACCTGACACAATCCCGAAGTCTTTTAGCAACTTTAGAATATTCTGTAGGGATTCGCTGGGTTTATCGATGTATAACATCAAGTCATCTGCAAAAGCAGAGACCCTAACCTCTTGATTACCTATCTGTTGCAGCTATGGCCGTACGAATGGCCTTGACCGAGTGGCGTCCCCGCACAAAGCCCAATTGGTGGGAGGTTAATAAATCAGGTAGTATATCTTGTAGCCTATTTGCTATGATTTTGGAGAGTATCTTGAAGTCTACATTAAGTAGCGTTATTGGACGGTATGAGTCTACTCGGAGCGGATCTCTATTTGGTTTTGGTATCAATGTAGTATAAGCATTGGTGAAGGAGGGGTAATTTGGTTTGTTTTGGTATATATTATTATATAGTTCCAGAAGGGAAGGGGTTATTTCGGTGTGAAGTATTTTGTAATAGGATCCCGTGTACCCGTCTGGGCCAGGAGCTTTATTTGGTTTGAGCGTTTTAAGAACCCTTGTAAGTTCCTCTTCTGTTATTACTCCCGTCAGGCCCTCGTTCTGTTCTTGAGTGAGTTTGGGAAGATTTGCGCTCTTAAGCATGGATTGGCTCAGTAAGGGCTGGTGGGGGATGGGACTATACAGGTCCTGATAGAAACTATGAAAGCATCTTAAAATATCTTTAGTTTGGGTTACAATCTTGTTTGAGGAATAGTCTTTTATAGCATTAATATAAGTTCTTTTTTTCCAGGGTCTGGACATTGCCGCTAGTAATTTTCCCCCCTTATTACCCCATCTGTAATATGTATTCTTTGTGTAGTCTATTCTTTGCTGGGCCTGAGCTGTTAGAAAGGTTTCTAGTAATTTTCTATCTCTTAAGTAGGTTTCCATATTTTCGCTCGTGGGCGAGTTTTTGTATCTATCGAAACTTTCGCTGGCTGCAGATTGCAAGGAGCAGTAGTTCCTTTTGTTATCTTTACGTAGTTTTGAGACATAACTCATTATGTATCCCCGCATCACCGCCTTTGACGTCTCCCAGAGTAACACCGGGTTGTCCCAGTGTTCGATATTATCGTCTAAGAAATTAGACCATGTGGTTTTCAGAAATTTTTTAAAGTCCTCCGACTTAGCTAAATACTCCGGGAAACGCCAATTAGGGCTGCATGCCTCCATTGAATCACACCACCTCTCTAGGATGACCGGGGCATGGTCTGAAATTACTATGTCTTTTAATGCTGTTGATTTGAGTTTGCATAGTAATGAGTTGGATATTAGTATACAGTCTATTCTAGACAAAGAGCCGTGGGCCCTAGAGAGGTGGGTGTATGAGTGATCTGTTTAATTCAAGAGGCGCCAAGGATCACTGAGTTGCAGTGTTTCTCTAAGTTCCTGCATTTCCTTCCAACCCGGGGAAGCTTGCCTCGCTACTGGCGGGGATCTGTCTATCACTGGGTCTGAAACCGCATTAAAGTCTCCCCCAACTATAAGTGGGTAACAGGTTCTGGATGCTAGGATATGGATAAGTTTACGTAGGAATGTACCTGTCCCCACATTGGGAGCATATACATTCACTAGGGTGTAGTTTGTGCCTTCTATAGTTACGTCAACTAAAATATATCTCCCATTGGGGTCTAGTATTGTGTGTAGAATGGTGTATTTTAGATTTTTATGGAACAGAATTGCAACCCCTCTCGATTTAGATTTATATGGGGCCGATAAACATTCAGCTATCCAGGGGGCACGCAATGTGGAGGTTTCCTCCGCCACCCAGTGTGTCTCCTGAAGAAAGGTAACCGCTGGGTGGCTTTTGCGTAAGTGGGTCACTACTTTTTTCCTCTTTAGGGGCGTGTTGAGACCTCCCACATTCCAGGAGACTAGAGACAGATTAGGCCTTTTAGGCGGCGGAGCCATCTCCGCTGTTAATGTTGGGGAAGTCATGGTGGTCTAAAGTTGGAGTTGAGTAGTCGGGAGCAGGGTTCAACGGGAGGTCTACCCCCCCACAGGCCCTCCCCCTCCAAACGTAAAGCCGAGAAGACCCAAATTTGGATCTCCCTCCGGCCAGCAATACACTCGGAGAGGCGTACAGAGAGACAAAACCTTGTGAACAACATTACAATGCACAACATTTTTTGTAGAGTTAACTTTAGGTGAGGAACTAAACCTTGTTCCCCTCGAAATTTCGGAGGATTCCCCAGTGGAATTTGGGGGATGCTCCAGAGCATTAACATAACAGTAGTATACATATTATACCATTCAAATCATTGCGGGCATAGTGTGCCACAAACTGAACTTTGAAACTGAACATACATTTCTGACACAGTGGTCCTGGCCCATAGGATCTAACATATAACACGAACAAACAATAGATATCAAGTAGGTGAGATTGTTGAACTTGGAATATTAACTTGGAATATTATAAAGATTGGGTTTCAAAGTTGAATCCCTAAAATATCAGGGAGAGGGAGCAGTAGATTCAAATATATTTCTACACGTATTTTCTCTTTAAGGTGATTTTCAAGAGTGACACATGGGTCATTCCATAGATATTAGTGTTATTACTTGATAATATAACTGATCTGGATCCTGGGCCTTTTGTGTTTTAAAGTCGGCATATATTCATCCATTATCATTAGAATCCTCATTAGCACGGGCAGGAGAGGGCGGCCTGGCTGCTGCAAAATACAATTTGGCTTGAGCGGGGTCTGAGAATATGATTGGGCGACCATTCTCAATCACTCTGAGCTTTGCTGGATATAAAAGGGCGAATCTGATATTTTTAGATACCAGCATTTTGCAAACCTCTGAGAAAGCTCTGCGTTTTTGTGATACCAGGACTGAGAAGTCCTGGAAGACCAAAACCCTCTGCCCTTCAATTTTGAGGTCTGGTTTAGCACGGTATGCCTGTAGTACTTTTTCTTTTTCTCTGTAATCTAAGAATTTTGCTATGACAGGCCTGGGACGCTCGTCTCTACCTCTACGCCCCATCCCTATTCTGTGTGCTCTTTCTATTTGTATGGGTGATTCCTCTACATTTAGACCCAGGTTTCTCGGGATCAGTACGCTAATGTAATCAGAGAGTTGGGAGTCTGGTACAGACTCTGGTACCCCTATAAATCGCAAATTGCATCTTCTATTGCGATTTTCGAGATCATCAAGTTTTTCTGACATGTTTTGGATCAGCGCCGATTTGGCATCTAGCTCCTGTCTTAACTCATGCATTGAGTCTTCGTTGTCACTCGTGCGTTGTTCAAGATTCACAATTCTAGCTGTATTATTATCAATTTTAGCTAGTGATGCATCAAGCCGTGCATGAAGATCTTCAAATCTTTTGTCAATTAGGGGCATCAGTATATTAATAACCTCCCTGGCGTTATCCGCTGGAGAAGGTATACCCAAGTGACTCGGGCTAGAACTATCCTCCCGTCTCTGAGAGTTGGCGGGGGATGGGGGTTGGTGGGAGGGACCTGCTTTTTGAGCTGTTTGGCGTTTGGGCATGTTTGGAGTATTATTTTTACCCAGGAATCTGTCCATACCAGACATTACCTGGACCAGAGAAAAAGGTGTATTTTAGTGTCAGGATGGTGTGTGCACACTCTTACCCACAACTTACATATTGGTGTTTACATTAGAATAGTTAGACTTGACAATTTATCAAGAATTGACTTGTATACTTAGCGTAGCGATCTAGTCCACCAGGCTATCCCGCTGTCCGTATACACACCCAACAGGAATACAATACACAGTGAGGGTAATACCTTACAGAATGGAAGTGGGTGTATCTTATCTGGAGCTGTTCTGAGAGACCCAGCAGACCAAGCATTCAGTATCGGCAGTTCTCACTGTATAAATAAGGTAGAGGTTAAAGTGAAATAAAGCAATACAAGTCTGTGCTTAAGTTCAGGCGATAAGGTTAGAAGGTGATAACTTTTAGAATAACGATTGAAAGCAGAATTATTTGCTGTATCCCAACAGCTGGAAATATCAAGATGCTTTGTTTTGGAAAGTATAAAGTGGGTTGGGTATCCTCTTCAATATACACTAAGCGATGCGGTATCTGTATCCTTGAGGAGAGAATGTAGTCAAAAAGTCCAAAAGTTATTTTATAGTAGTATTAAACAGGTATTATATTTGATGATATTCCATCAAACAAGGTCTGTGATGTCAATTTCTATAGTGGGGCCTGGAGGAAGGATGAAATTCGTGAAATTGGCCATCAGGTGGCGCCAAAACCCTGTAAATGGGGAAATGTCCAGTCACAAGTTCCTTTTATATGCCAGGGGATACCACTATAGCAGAGTATCACTCGGTTTCCTTGTTTAAGGATACCTCTTTATTGCTCAACCTGGTAATATAGCTGGTACTGTGTGCAGCTGTGAATCTGCAAGTGGGAAATTGTTGCACTCTGTCACTCCTCTGAGATCCTCAGTGTCCTGGTTAGAAGCCCCTTCAGAGCCTGTTGGTAGCCCAAGAATCATTCAAAAGTGACCCATCCGGATTTATTATGCAGCAGTGTACAATGAGTTTATTGGGGTCCCCGTTAGGCCTTCCTTGGTGAGGTGGAGGCTTTTATAGTTAGACTGCTGATTTTCAGGGGGGTGGCCCCACGTCTTATCACTCCATACTTTTCCTTATTCCCCTTGTGCTGATATATCAGGGCCCCCCACACTACATCTCCTGGGGCTAGGGTCGGCAGGCTCTATTGAGGTTACTTCTGGGGCATGTGTCCGTGTGGACGTTCTATATGGCAGGCAGGGCGGCGTACAGGAGCGGTGTCTTACCGCACTTCACTGGCTCTCCCCCACGCGGGTCAGGCAGAGGGTGACTCACCGCCTTCGTTTGTCTGGGGTCGGTCTCCTCTCTGCGCCGGTCTCCGTCACAGGCGGCTGGGTAGCGGCTCTCGCGTCACAAGGCCCGCGACTGTGACGATCCCTTCTGATACCGGACGGATCGGAGCTCCGGGCGGCAGCCTACGCGGGCTCCCCACGCTGTGTCCCGTCACCTCTTCTTCGCCTCGCCGCTGGAATGCAGGTGTCAGTTCCAGCCGTCCTCCACAGGTGAGGGAGCATGGGAGCGTATCACGCCTGGGTAGTCTAAGGCAGTCATGCAGGCCTCCTGACGATGGAGGCCAGACTCCGGGGGCTTAGAAAGCACGCTGTGCTATTATACACGGCTCAAACTTCTCCTCAGGTGGTGGGGAGAAAGCTTGTCAGATTCCCTTTGAGATTTGTGCTGTTTTCAGGGTGGATGGCCGTGGATTAGCCCAGTGCAGCGGGGAGCCAAGTTAAAACGCGGCCATAAATCACCACTCTTATCTGACCTCCGAAATCGATCACATGACACACTTATGCAATTAGGCAACCTCATTAAAAAGTGTTTGCTTCCTATTGGAATCAATTAAATCCTAATACATACTTAAACACATTACTACTACATTCATTACAGACATTAGCCCTTACATCATGTGAACATAACATACATCTATATACAGTATGTACCTTTTGCTAATTAAAAATATTCTAAACAATTTACACATATACTGTTTAATGTAAAAAAAACACACAGACAACTTCTAACTGTTAACAACTATTTATTTTATGTACAACATTTTGAAAAAAAAAAAAAAATCAAAGTAGCAGGTCTGTTAGGTCCTGCAGATCGGCCAGGACCAGCTGCATGTGTGCCCTGAGACGCAGGAGGGCCCCACGGACACCCTCATCTGCTTGGGTAGGCTCATTTGTGGGCATGTTAAAGGGGGTACAATTAGTAATGATATTCATGAAGACATTTAACATAGTCATACATAAATTTAATAAATGCAAGGTGACAGGTGTGTGTATATATATATATATATATATATATATATATATAGAGAGAGAGAGAGACATATATAACTATATATGACACATACATCTATACATACATGCATACATACTAGATGGAAAGCCTGTTTTTTTCCCTCTACCCTTTACTCTGTAGAACACCTCACAGTCATAGTGCTCCTTCTGAATCCAAACCCACCCATGACTAAGATCTGAGAAGCATGTCATGAGCTCCACCAATAACAACTCATCAAAAAGCGCTCAGTGTCTGTTCTCTGATGCAACGTGGCATGGGACTTAGTCAACTCTCAGGAATGCAAAGTACATTTGTGCAATCAAGCATGGCTTGCCTGCTGATGGTCTGCTCCATAAATCATTGTCATAATGCCAGGTAGGTGAAGCTGCAGCACTAACCCACTCCCATGCACAAAATCATTATTAAGACATAATGAACCAAAAATTATGGTGGCAACAATACATGCAGACTGCAGGGGGCGGTTAGCTAGAGGAGGGCCCAGGGGCACTGACCACTTGTGACTCCATTCTAAGCCATGCCTGTCCATACTCCATTTATGCCATACTTAATCTAGTTTAGAAATATCAATCAACTGTAAACTCAATGCACCTATATGAGACTACAGATTGTACGCTTGCAGCAGGGACATGTAACCCTTAGATGAGCACGTCATCCCTTTCTTCCAGGATACAGATTAACTACACAGGTTCAGTGGCACTTAAAATCGACCTGAAAGCCATCCCCACAACCTGTGTCATTAATATGTGTCCAGGATGAAAGGGATGGTTTGGGCACCCTATCTAACCCCTAAGTGTGTCTGTTGCTACCCAGTTTGTTTTATGACTTTATAGTATTTTAAAACACAATTGAATCACCAGTGCTACATAGCAAATAGTAGATGAGAAAAGGAATAATGATTCTTTATGTATACATACCAATTTCGGGCGCCTGCACCACCTCACAGGCCTCCTCATCCTCCTCTAGCTCCACCTCCTCCTCTTCTTCCCGGGCCTCCTCAGCTGCCACCACCTCCTCCTCCACTGGCACCACCTCCTCCTCCACTGCCACCACCTCCTCCTCCACTTCCTCCCCTTCCTCCGGCACCTCCTCCGCCTCCACTTCCTCCGCCTCCCCTTCCTCAGACACCACCTCCTCGGCCATCTCCTCTGTCACCTCCTCCTGGGCCTGGGCCGCCTCTGCCTCCTCCCGGGCCTGTCGTGCTCGATCCCGTGCTGTGTTGGAGGAAAAAAAACATAAGTGCCAATTAGGGGTCATTGGGACAGATGTATTAAGCCTTAACAAGCAAGAAATGCAAAGGTGATAAGTAGAGATAAATGTCCAGCCAATCAGCTCCTTACTGGCTTTTATCAAACACAGCCTGTAACATGGCAGTTATGTTGTGACATTTGGCCCATTGTATGCATCACAAACAATACTCCTAGACAATTACATATTATATCCACATTACAGGATGTCAAACAGGAAGTAGCACACATATAGTGTATGCCATGTTTAACTCATGATCAGCCAGGTTACCTTATTGGCTTAAAAAAGGTCATGTAAGCAATAATGTACAAATGCCCATTTAATGTGTAAACACTCACATCGTGCAATCCTGGCCCTGATTCGCTGGAGCAAATCTGGCTGTCGACGCCTCAGGTCTGACCATCGCCGCTCCAGCTGAGCGATGGTCCTCCGCACCTGGGTGCGTGTGAATATGCGGCGGCGGGCCGTGGCATAAGCATTACGCTTCTGCCTGTTGGTGATGAATGGGCCCGCACGCCCCAGCCTGGTCTCCATAACGGAGACCAGTGCCCTGAGCTCCGCAGGCGAAAATGGGGCTGCTCTCCCATAGGCCGCCATCTTAGCAATGGCGCAATACAAGCAATCATGTCCTGTAATTGGTTGTTCACACTGATATTTGGTATTAACTTTATTGTTCATTTTTACATTAACAGCGTGTATGCGCCACAACAGACGGCTAAAACATTGCATCGCAAAACAACACTTGCTGTAGCTTTGCATCGCTGAGCTGACCTTGGCATTACTTAGTATGTACAAAACAGACAGGGTGAAAGAAGTTGGGAAACCATTATACTCACCAAACATGGATGAAAACAACAGGTGAAATAGTGTGCAACACTATCCAGTTACACATAACTCTACAAGGTACTAAAATAGACAGCTTTATTAGTGTGAAAGCTATACACCAGAAACATAGCAAATAGTGCAAGACCTTTTCCCAATATTAGGCCATGGTGCCATGTAAACACTTACCTTCTACCGGCCCACACTAGAGATGTGGAATGAAATGTACCTAGCATCAAGGCAGTATTGAGAGACCTTTCACATGTGATTTGGATGCAAGCACTGATTACTATTGCCTGAGTGGTGGACTGGATTAACATATGGAATGGGTTAGTGTCATTTGTTGTACATACCAAACAAGTGCACAGTACAAATGAACATTAACATATAGATTTCATGTCTGGCCACAGTTGTAGGTGTTTATTGGTGTTCAAATCTGCAAATAAGTACTAAATCAGACTTTGAAAGTATGCCTGGTTTTGTACCTTTGTTTGTCCGCTGGTATGGGCGTGGCCTATGCGCCGCACGGTGTACGCTGCCGTTCGGAACGCTGCCGCAAAGAACGCAGGGTGTGGCTGAAGTACGCCAATGACAGAAATAGTATATAAAGGTGTGCTAGAAAACCAAAATGTTGTTGCAAACATGGCTGGATCTCAATCTGGGGGAGACCAGGAGTGCCAGGAACTCTTTGCTCGCCTGGACTCCAGCACCTCCTATGTGCCCCTCACCACAGACCAGCCAGTGGGAGAAGAGCAGGCAGCTGGCCCAGCAACATCAGGCTAATCTGCAGCTGGGCCATCTTCTGCCTCAGCAGAATCATTGGAAACACAGCAGGTGGCTTCCCAACAGAGTAGCCTGGCCAGCACTTTAAGTACAGCGACAGGTGGCCGTGGGCGTGGCCGAAAGAAGCCAACAGAGGAACCAAGCAGCAGGAACATGCAATTCGAACCGCAGGAGCTTGCCATACTGGTACCCCGTGCACGGGATTGGATAGAGTGTCCACAGGACAGGTTGACACACACAAGTAGATGGAAGATTTGGGAGGACATAACTGTGGAGATTAATGCGGTAGCTCCACAAGTTCGTGAGGCGGAGCACGTAAAGAAGAGGCAAGTTCATGTGTGTTACATTTGAGCAGTACAAGACCAGTAATGTTTTAATTAGATGTTAGATGGAGTTGGTAAATGGTCGGTCACGTTGCTAGGAGCAACAGACATGATTGCCATGTCACATGTAGTAATATGTAAACTTTGATTGCAGGTGGCATGACTTCAAAACCAACCTTAAGAAGAAACTGACCAAACGGTGGGAACACAGCCACACCTCTGGGGCTGGCCCCATGCCAGGCCGGCTGAAGCTCACCCCCCTGGAGGAGATGGCCGAGTGCTGTATTGCAATAGAGGAGGTCCGGGGGTGAGCAACATGGATAGCGAGGCCCCAGCGGAAGTCTTTGCTGCTTTTGTTGAAGGTAATTATTTGGCATGGCATAAGTAGTTTGTACTAATTTTCTTGGAATGTGTTGTAATTGTAATTTTCTCTTTCACCAGCATCCCCGCCGTTTGGTCATGCAAGTCTTCAGGAGGTGGAGGAGTCTGTGCCACCTGCAACCAGTGGCAGCCATGTGCAGCAGCAGCAGCCAACGGCCGAAACGGATTACGACAGGTGGGTGCAGATGCTTGGGCAGATTCACCAGCAGGGAGAGTTAGCATCAGAGCGGATGCGTAGGACCGAGGAGGTTATGCAGGGTTTGGTCAGCACCCAGCAGGCAATAGCTGGGAGCCAGCAGGCTATTGCTGAGGCCCAGCAGGCCATGGCTGGCACCCAGCAGTCCATAGCTGCAAGCCTGCAGGTGCTGGCAGATCAAGCCCTGCGCCAAAATGACCTCCTCCTCCACCATAATGAGCTTATGGTGGAGCTAGTTTCCAGCAATAGGGCCCTATTGTCATCCGTTTCTGGTGCATTTCCACCAGCACTCCCTGCTGGCAGAGGGGGAACACCATCCCCCCTTCACCAGCATCTGCTCCACCTGGGCCACCATCCCAACGTGGCCGTGGCCGAGGAGCTGCTGCACATGGCAAGGAGCCTACCAGGCCCAAACGTGCCAGAAAATAAACTTGTGTCCGCATTAATCTCCACCCTTATGTCTTCCCAAATCTTTCATTTAGCTGTGTGTGTCAGCTTCCTGTGTCCAATCCCGTGCAGAGGGTACCCACATTTGCCCTCGGTTCGAATGTCTTGTTTGGTTCCCCTGTTGCCCTCTTTCGGCAACCATTACTGTCTGCTGTACTTGAAGTGTTGGTGCTATACTTTTGTTGTGAAGCCACCTGATGTGTTCCTAATGATTCTGCTGTGGCTATGTATGTCAAAAATACATTGTTTTATTTTGATTTATTTTTGTACATTCCTGTTATGGTACCTTTTAATTTGTTGCATGTGTCCAAAAACATGATTTTTCCATTTTCTGTTTGACGTTATTGTAAAAAAATTATATTTTGATCCCCAAATGTGTGGTTTAATTGGTAAATGTAGAAGTGACATGTATATTTATATTAGTGATAGTAAGTTCTGTCCATTGGTTGCAGTGTAAATGTGTGTCAAAACTGCAGCATATATTTGTGTGTTTAGTAATGGTCCATTTAAGCTACAATGGTTCCAATTGAAGCAATGAGAAGAGTGTAATTAATGAGTAATGAGTAAAGGAGTGGATTGTATTGTGTTCAGCTGACATTGGTTGAGGTGCGCCCGTACTGATTGGGCGTTCCGATTGCCTAGCGCATGACCGAGTGGTGTCTGCAAAGAAATACTTGCTTATGGACACCGCATATTTCTTGCCTTTTGGTTCGTGTGCATTCGGTGTGCTGTCCGAATGCACGCCTACCAGAATGAGTGCACTCCCTCGTGCACGCCCATGTTTACGCCCAGTTTAGCCCACTTTGAAACTACGCCCCTGTGTAGTTCCGAATGACGCCCATAAGACGCCCATATTTCACTAATAAATGCGGTGCACATTTCTGTACGGTATTAGTGCCCTCTGCTCCCGCTCCCTCCCAGAAACACTGTGCGGGCCAGCCTCACCCAGCACAGCCGACACCTTTCATAGCAACAGCAGCTACTGACATGGAGCCTGCAGGAGCTCGGGACCAGCCCTCCTGTAGGTACAGGGGGAGCCAGCTGCTGGATCAGCACCACCACCGCAATTGCCATCCTCCACAGCCGCCCCTGCTGGAATGATGGAGCATGCGGCACTGAGGAATAGCTGCAGCGCCCAGCCACAAGTACCAGGGCAGCCGTCTACAGGATCAATGTCCTCGCTGACATCCTACATAGCCTCCAGCAATACTGCTCAAATAACAGAGCCTGCGGGAGGGAGGGTGCGGTGCAGCACCCAGGCCTCCTACAGGTACCGGAGGGTGAGGGGAGAGAGAGAGAGAGGGAAGGGGGGGGGGGGGGGGGGACGACACCCTGTCTATAAGTATAAAGTCCAAAGTGGGAAGTTTAACTTCTATATAACATTAAAATTGGAAAGAATTGGGATATAGAAAAATGGCGCAACAAAATACTTGAAGTTTTTTTCTTATGTTACAGGCTCCTCCTTAGGTCGAGAAGAGGTTGTTCTCACGCAGATATAGATTACCGGATCATAGTGTTCAGTGGAAAAACATAAACAATAAACAATTAAACTTAAAAATTGTGTGTGTGTATCTTTGTATAGACCATTAATTAAGTGATAATTTAAATAAGTAGGTAGGTTTTAGTCCCACAGGCGTACCAAGACTCACGTTGTTTTGAGATGGTATCCCTCTCATAAAGGTTTCTTTGGTACGATCTTGGGGAACTTCACTTCTCAATAGGGTTTTTCTCCGTTGTAAAGTGATCAATTGTTTTCACACGTGCTCAAAGGAAGAAGATAAGTTGTGTCGAAAACTCAAGTGTGATCAAATTTTTTCGTTTTAAATTATATGAGTGAGTGAACAAAAATGATGAATTTTGACAGCGTGCCTCACTTACGTTTTTTTAAACTGAAGAACACATGTAAAGGTTTCTTTACTTTAGAAAAAGAGGGCGTACCCCTACTCACAATGTAATCAGAAGATTTCAAACCTGTAAAGGTTTCTTTACATGTGTTTCTCCCTGGTGCAATAGGTTATACAACTGTGCAGATCCGGTATACATCTACTGGCCCGGTAACTCCAAAGATCCAGATACCATAAAACAGAGAGTTTCCAGATATAACTCCATACAATAAATCTTTACAATTTCATAAATGATTTGGGCACCATATAAAATGGCGTACCTTACTCACCCCTTTTAATGGGGGAAACAAGCCCGTAGCGGTTTCTTTAGCAATAGATCAGCTGCTGGTATGCGATTATGCCAAATAGAGCCAGGAAACCAATTTGATAAAAAGGTATCTCCACAAAGTTTAATCCCAAAAAAGTTATTTGTACATGTCCCATACAATAGACCTTGTGGGCCAAACTACAAGATCCAACACGATAATTCACAAACCAAAAATTTTTTTTTTTAAAAGAGGAATAAAAACAATACATACATCCAGAAAAGTGTGTGGCTGTTCACTCTCCTCTGACAGGATCTATGCGTTTCGGTCTAAATGACCTTTATCAAGCTGTGTCAGAGTGGAGTGAAGAGCCAGTATTTATCTAATGAACAGCCATTAGGAGAAGGACAGGAAGTGACATTAGCATTCCTTCTATGCTGTCCATCTCTAATTAAATTCGAATGCAAGTATCCACAATACATATTAAATATATGTTATTTTCCTTAAATTACATTAAAAACCAAATTATAATATATTTAGGAAGTCCATAAAGAGTTCGGTGTCCGTTGTCATGGAAACCCGCCCTCACATCCGGTTTAGATGAGGGCATAATATGATGCCTGAAATCGATGTAAAGATTCGAGGTAGCTACAATAAGCCTGATCTCCTCCATACACAGAGGCACTCTCTCAAAGGGAAGGGAAGGCTGGATGTTCGTGGCTTCCGCGATCTCCATATCACGGAGCTTTTCTGAGACCCGGAAATGCCACTGGAACGCAGGCGGCTGGAAGTATTGTGCTCCCATTGGATGCAGACGGAACGCATATCGCGCGTCTTCCGCTGTGGGGGTCAGGTGAAACGCACGCCAGGAGATCAGATGGAGCGCACGGTGGGGGAAAGGCTAGTGCGTGATGGGATGTTGTGGGGCGGGTTTCCACAGCAACCAGACGCCTTTCAAAACATAAGTAAATAAAAAAAGAGGTTACAATGAAATCAAAGATCAGTGCATGCATAATCCTTTATCCACATAATACAAGTGCTGTCAGCGGCAAATATCTAATCAGCACCTTCATAAAACTCTGTGTATTTAACGTTTATGAGTGGCGCATGCTGTATTCTGAATATCCAGCTGCGACCAAATTATCCGCAATTGGATGTGATATATCCTGTATATCAACAGTATTTCTGCAGCATTAATTTCCAGAATTAATTTACAGGAACCTGAGTACCTATCTCCCAGCGCACCCAAAAGCTCCTATAAGAACCATTTTTAATCCCATTCCCACCCTCTCTCTACCGCTCTCTTAGCATGTACACTGGCAACACTAACACCGCCCCTCCCCCACTCAAACCCTCTTTTATCATGGTGCCCCCCTGTCATTTTATCCTGGATCCGCCCCTGCAAGCAGCCATATTGAAAATACGGCCACAAATTGCCTGCCAAATACGCCTGGAAAATACAGTATACTCATAGTTCCACAGCAATATACAATAGTTTAATCTTTCTTTTACATTACGATCAGCCTGGCACTCACAGCCCAGGGGTACTGGGGACAGCAGAAGGCTTCCGTCTGGGCAGGTAAGTTCTGGAGGGGGGACCCCTTTATTGGGGAGTTCCCCACTTCCCCAGGACCCCTGCCCAGGCTGACTGGTCAGTAGGGGTTAATGATTTGGCCATGGGACCTTATATAATAAGTGTCTCCCTGGCTTGGCATTACCCTGCTGGCTTGTTGGGCCTGGTACTGGTTCTCAAAATATGGGGGACCCCAATTAATTTTGTCCCCCGTATTTTGGGAACCAGGACCGGCCCTGAAAATACGAATTCGTATCAGCAAAATTTTGAATACATATGACATTGGAAAATACGAATCAGTCAAATATGATTGCTTTGTAAATTCCCCTCAGGCTATACCAGTCATATGCATTCTTATTCTTAGTAAATTTTGCCCATAATGTTTAAAATAGTTTAACAGGTTAACACCTATCCTTAATGTCGGTTGTTATTATGATACTGTTATGTATAAATAAGTATCTAAGTTATTGTGTGTGATAAGTTTACTGCAGCTACTGTAATTCATTTGCCAGGACTATTGAATTATCCCCAATGCCCACATTTATCGTAGTTTATACACGCAAATTCTAATCCCTAATATACAGCCCCCCAAGCCATGTTAACACATGGGATCTGGATACTTATCCTGGATCCCATGTATTATCGCCCATATAAAAGACAGTTTTAAAAAGATAGCTTTTTACACTTACATAGCTTTACATTTTTATTTGGATAGCCCAATAATGGCTATCCAATCAGACTTTTTTTGTTTTTTGAGGGGTCACTAATTATCAGGGATGATGATGATGATGAAATAACGTACCACCTACTGCAATTGTATTAACATTTTAGGCCACTAAGTTCTGTGACCATAGTAAATCACAATGCTGTACACTCCAGAAAGCAACGGTTAAATAGTTATAATTCCTTATAGTAACAAGTTTTCCTAAATATTGTGATTTCAGAACTCCATTTATACATATATTATATGAATAGGTTTATATTGTGAATTATGATAATAATTACAGTATTATTATACGTACATTTCTATTTTAGTTGACTTTGTTTTGAAAGACCCACAAGAGAAAAATGAGGATAATTCAAAAGATATTGAGCCGCACCATTTAGAGTAAGTCATGCTATTTTATTTTACGTAACAGTTGTGTCCACCTAATCAAGACTACTGTAACTGTGAATTATATATTTTAGATTTGTATACAGCACATGGGATCCAGTCGACATTCTATGAATGCTGATGGTTAGGGCTAGCTGTTTCAACTGAGCAATGTCAATTTTCATCAGGGGTCAGTTGCTTAGTTGAAACAGCTGTCGGGACAGCTGCTGCTGCTACCTGTTTCTACCTTTATTGAATAAAAGGATTTCTTCATACTTGAGTGCCGGTTCTGACTCCTTCCATGCCGTGGGGGGGGGGGGGGGGGTGTATGTGTATGTGTGTATATATATATATATATATATATATATACACATACACACACAGTGGCTGAAGTAGGAGTATAGAAAAGTGAAAGCTGTAATTATGGAAAAGAGGGTGTTGCCTCAAAAGGAGCATGTCCTTAAGTGTAGTGCACCATATACCACTTATACACATTATGCTCCACAGTCGTAGGATCCCTTATACTATATAGCACAAGTGCCCCCTTACACATTATGCCACTCAGAATGAGACAAAAATCACATTATGCCACACAGAATGAGCTAAATTTTACATAATGCCACACAGTATGAGCTAGCGACATAGCAACAGCAGGGCCATACAGGTAGGAGAGAGAAGTCACCTGGGTAAGATTTACCTTAGGTTGTGATAATCATTGGTGCCAAGAAGGATGCTAATTCTGGCGACAGTGAGGATGGGGCTGTGGACAGTTGCAGTGTCAGGGCAGAGGAGGCTGTGGTAAATGGCAGTGGCGGGGCGGAGGATGCTGTGGTCAGCGGTGAAGGCTGTGATCTGTGGCGATGCAGAGGAGGCTGTGGTTAGGAGAGAGATCATGACAGCAGGGACAGAGAGTGACATGTGGACATGGACAGGGACAGTGCAGATGTGGAGAGGGACAGTGCAGATGTGGAGAGGGACAGCGTGGATGTGGAGAAGGACAGCGCAGAGGGTGAGAGGGACAGCAGGGGTGTGGATGGGGAGAGCTGTGTCCCCCTAATGGCTGACAACTGGCGACCAATGCCTCCATTGGCTCTGGGAGTTACGCCACTGGTACAAAGTAAGGTATATGAAAAACATAGTGAGGCCTGTAACCACTTTAAGTATGACAATCTGAGCAGAGATGGTATAAGGTGTATGTTCATTTCTGCTATCTGCCATGTGTCCAATAATAAAGAACATCAAATTTACTGGCACTTATTTACATGCAACACGTATGATCTCAAGTTCCGATCCGATATTCAGGGAACCACGCATCAGATTACACACAGGAAAAGCTAAATTTAAAAAGATTTTTAATATTGGTGTATCTAATCACAAGAGTTTAGGAAATAATCATAGGAGGAAGCCAAAGTTTGTAACAGAATGTGGGATGAGTTACTTTTGCATCCGCTCTGAGACGTTTTGGGGTGGGGCCTTTTCCTATACTATCAATGAGATAAGTGGAGAACTGAGCACGCTTTTTGTAATGTAAAACATAGTTTGAAATGCTTTAACCCCTTCCCGACAATTGACGTATATTTACGTCATGGTCGGGAAGTACTTCCCGACACATGGCGTAAATGTACGTCATGGCTTGTAACTGTCACCGCGTCTATAGACGCGGTGACAGTTACAACATGTCTGCTGTCCCTGACAGCAGACATGTCCGTGCATGCCCAGGGGGGGCTGCGATGCCGCCCCCCCGTCGGTGATCGCTGTGATTGGCTGTTCAGTGTGAACAGCCAATTACAGCGTTTTCTGTGTCACCGGCGAATAACGTTCGCCGGTGACACGGGATCGGAGGTGATTGGTGCTGTAAAGTACAGCACCAATCACCGCGGGGTGTAAGGGTGACACTGGTGTCACCCCACCTCACCCCGCCCGCCCCCAAAGGCCGTGATTGGTTCGTCGGACCGACGGACCAATCACAGCCAAGGAGGGGGATTTAAACTAACGGTGACTGCACTGCAGACGCCATTCCGGTCTGGAATAGCGTGCAGTGCGGTCACCGTGCCCAGCTGCCGCCATATACTGACCAGAACCTTTCCAAATACTTACCTGATCCTTCCAAATACCTTGCCTGATCACTGCTTCATCACTGCTTCATAGTGTGCTGGATGCTTCCTGGATCCTGTTACTTGTGACTTCCTGAGTTGTGAACTTGTGCTGCTGCAGTGTAATAGCGTTAGATAGAGAGAGATAGAGAGAGATAGTGTCAGAGAGTGCTATATTTTGTGCTGCTGCAGTGTGATATAGTTATAGATAGAGACATAGAGAGAGATAGAGAGAGATAGAGAGAGAGAGATAGAGATAGTGACAGATTGTGCTATATATTTTTTATATAACTGACTGCTGCCCCCCCTTTTGTGCTGATCAGTATAAATAAACTGATCAGCAACTTTTTGGGGGCGCAGGTTTTTTTTTATATATATATATACCTGTCACTGCTGCTGCTGCAGTGTCATAGAGTGTTAGATAGTGAGAGATAGAGAGATAGAGAGAGATAGTGACAGAGAGTGATAGAGAGTGCTAAATTTTGTGTCTGCTGCCCCCGCCTTTTGTGCTGATCACTATATCTGAGGTGATCAGCAACTTTTTGGGGGTGCAGAGGTTTTTTTTTTATATATATACCTGCCAGTTGCACCAAAGGTTGTGCACCTGCTGCCCCTCACTGGTAATCAGTGTCGCATCACTGATCACCTTTTTTTTTTTTGTGTGTGCTGTGGGGTCTTTTTTTAATTTTTTTTTTACACACACTGTGATTTTGTGGGTGTCCTGTGGCCGCTGTGCGCTGATCAGTGACGTACATCACTGATCATCTTTTTCGGCACAGGGTCGATCTATTTTTTTTTTTTTTTTTGATCAAATTCCTGTTGCCTTTGAGCGCTGTTCAGTGACGGACGTTACTGACCAACATCTGTGCTCAATTTTTGGCGCAGGACCTTTTTTTTTTTTTTTTTTAACCCCTTCAATTTTTTTTTTAACCCCTTCAATTTTTTTTTAACCCCTTCAATTTTTTTTTTTTTTTAACCCCTTCAATTTTTTTTTTTTTTGTATAAAGTATTTTTTTTTTCTGCACTACATACACACTACATACTACATACCCCCCGGGTTGAAATAAAGTTTGTACCCCCCCTACACTATACACGTGTTGAAACATTTCACTACCAGTAACACAAAAATAAAAATGGCATCCCAAATGTCATCCCAAATGTCATCCCAGTCATCCAGGAGAATGTATTCAGTGGAGGAGGCATATGCCATGCTTGCTTCTGACTCTGACACAGCCAGTGATGCAAGCGGGGAATTTGAAGGATTCGCCTTAAGCTCCTCTTCCTCCTCTGGTGATGAGGGACCCCCTCAAAGACGCCCCCGTAGAGCAGCTGAGACCCCCCCCCCAATAATTGATCTCGTATGGACCCCACCACCAGACAATTTTGAGCCCCAGGTTCCTGAGTTTTTGGCCATGCCAGGAATCCAATTTGATTCCACAGGTCTCAGAGAAATTGACTTTTTCAAAATATTTTTCTCTGATGATTTTATAAATTTAATGGTGGACCAAACTAATTTATATGCCCAGCAGTTTATTGCTCAAAACCCCACGTCATCATTTGCTAGGTGGACCCCTGTAGATGCAGTAGAGATGATGACGTTTTGGGGTCTGGTGTTTCATATGGGCATAGTAAAAAAGCCAGAAATTAGGCAATATTGGAGTACAGATGTTCTGTACAGCACCCCATTTTACCGTATGGCCATGCCCCGGGCTCGATTTGAGACGATCCTTAAATTTTTGCATTACAACGATAATGCACAGTGCCCACCCAGAGATGATCCCACCTTTGACCGGCTATTCAAAGTCAGGCCGGTCATTGATCATTTCAGTGCCAAATTTGAAGACATGTACATCCCAGATAAATTCATTTGCATAGACGAGTCCCTTATACATTTTAAAGGAAGGGTTAAATTCCGCCAGTACCTTCCCAGTAAGAGGGCAAGGTATGGCATAAAAATGTATAAGCTGTGTGAAAGCACCTCAGGGTACACTCACAGGTTTAGGGTATATGAAGTGAAGGATTCAAGAATTGAACCGCCAGAATGCCCCCCCTCCCTCGTAGGTGTTAGTGGAAAAATTGTCTGGGATTTAGTGCACCCCTTCCTGGATAAAGGTTATCACCTCTATGTGGATAACTTTTACACTAGCATCCCCCTGTTTAAGGCCCTTGGTTCAAGAGGTACAGCAGCTTGCGGTACTGTGCGCAAGAACCAAAGAGGCCTCCCAAAAACGCACATTGCCCAAGTAATGAGAAGGGGTGAAAGCAGGGGAATATGCACCGAAAATATGTTGTTGGTCAAATATAAGGACAAGAGGGATGTCCTTATACTGACAACAATTCACGGAGACAGTACCACCTCCGTCCCTGTACGAGGTACCAGTACCCACACCTCAAAACCTAATTGTATCCTGGATTACAATAGGTACATGGGTGGAGTGGATCTTTCAGATCAGGTACTGAAGCCGTACAGTGCCCTGCGGAAAACAAAAATCTGGTACAAGAAGCTGGCCGTGTATATCATCCAGATGGCACTGTATAACGCTTACGTGCTATTCCGTTCTACCGGCCAGAGGGGGACATTTATGCACTTTCAAGAGGAAGTCATAAAGGGCCTAATATTTGGGAACCAGCAGGCAGAGGGCCCCAGTACTTCTAGTACTGGCCCCCGTATTGTACCAGGGCAGCATTTTCCTGATGAAATCCCCTCCACTGGAAAAAAGGGCAGGACACAAAAAAGGTGCAAAGCTTGCTATAAAAAGGGAATAAGAAAGCAAACTATTTTCCAGTGTGACACTTGCCCCGACAAACCCGGCCTATGTATAAAGGAGTGTTTTAAATTATACCACACATCTATGGATTATTAGGTTCATAATTTCACTGTGCTTCGGGGGTCTTGCTAATGCCACATAGCACCCACCATTCATTCCACCAGAATCTGAGCCGCAAAATCCAAAAATCACTCCTTCCCTTCTGAGTCCTGCCATGCACCCAACTGGTATTTTTTGGTCACATGTGAGGCATTGCCGTACTCGGGAGAAATTGGGGCACAGATTTTGGGGTGCTTTTTCTCCTTCATACCTTCTGAAAATGAAAAATTTTGAGCCAGAACTGCATTTTTGTGTAAAAAAATGTAATTTTTCACTGCCCAGTTGTACCACAATTGGTGAAACCCCTGGGGGTTTGAAATGTACACTATACCCCTAGATGAATTCCCTGAGGGGTGTAGTTTGCAAAATGGGGTCACTTGTGGGGTGGTTCCACTGTATTGGTGCTTGGGGGGTCTTGCTAATGCGACATAGCACCCACCAAAATTCCACCAGAATCTGAGCTGCAAAATCCAAAAATCACTCCTTCCCTTCTGAGTCCTGCCATGCACTCAACTGGTATTTTTTGGTCACATGTGAGGCATTGCCGTACTCGGGAGAAATTGGGGCACAGATTTTGGGGTGCTTTTTCTCCTTCATACCTTCTGAAAATGAAAAATTTTGAGCCAGAACTGCATTTTTGTGTAAAAAAATGTAATTTTTCATTTTCACTGCCCACTTGTATTAAAATTGGTGAAACCCCTGGGGGTTTGAAATGTACACTATACCCCTAGATGAATTCCCTGAGGGGTGTAGTTTGCAAAATGGGGTCACTTGTGGGGGGGTTCCACTGTATTGGTGCTTGGGGGGTCTTGCTAATGCGACATAGCACCCACCAAAATTCCACCAGAATCTGAGCTGCAAAATCCAAAAATCACTCCTTCCCTTCTGAGTCCTGCCATGCACCCAACTGGTATTTTTTGGTCACATGTGAGGCATTGCCGTACTCGGAAGAAATTGGGGCACAGATTTTGGGGTGCTTTTTCTCCTTCATACCTTCTGAAAATGAAAAATTTTGAGCCAGAACTGCATTTTTGTGTAAAAAAATGTAATTTTTCATTTTCACTGCCCACTTGTATCAAAATTGGTGAAACCCCTGGGGGTTTGAAATGTACACTATACCCCTAGATCAATTCCCTGAGGGGTGTAGTTTGCAAAATGGGGTGACTTGTGGGGGGGTTCCACTGTATTGGTGCAACATAGCACCCACCATTCATTCCACCAAAATCTGTGCTGCAAAATCCAAAAATCACTCCTTCCCTTCTGAGTCCTGCCATGCACCTAACTGGTATTTTTTGGTCACATGTGAGGCATTGCCGTACTCGGGAGAAATTGGGGCACAGATTTTGGGGTGCTTTTTCTCCTTCATACCTTCTGAAAATGAAAAATTTTGAGCCAGAACTGCATTTTTGTGTAAAAAAATGTAATTTTTCATTTTCACTGCCCACTTGTATCAAAATTGGTGAAACCCCTGGGGGTTTGAAATGTACACTATAGCCCTAGATGAATTCCCTGAGGGGTGTAGTTTGCAAAATGGGGTCACTTGTGGGGGGGTTCCACTGTATTGGTGCTTGGGGGGTCTTGCTAATGCGACATAGCACCCACCAAAATTCCACCAGAATCTGAGCTGCAAAATCCAAAAATCACTCCTTCCCTTCTGAGTCCTGCCATGCACCCAACTGGTATTTTTTGGTCACATGTGAGGCATTGCCGTACTCGGGAGAAATTGGGGCACAGATTTTGGGGTGCTTTTTCTCCTTCATACCTTCTGAAAATGAAAAATTTTGAGCCAGAACTGCATTTTTGTGTAAAAAAATGTAATTTTTCATTTTCACTGCCCAGTTGTATCAAAATTGGTGAAACCCCTGGGGGTTTGAAATGTACACTATACCCCTAGATGAATTCCCTGAGGGGTGTAGTTTGCAAAATGGGGTCACTTGTGGGGGGGTTCCTAAATTTTAGCATCTTATGGTGCCTAGAAACCTACATGGTGCCTAAAAAATAATCTCATAAAAAGGAGGCTCCAAAATCAAGTAGGTGCTCCTTCTATTATGAAGCCTGTGGTTTGGTCAACGTGCACACTAGGGCCACATATAGGATATTTATGAAAACAAAAGAATTGGGGGAATCAATTTTTAGTCACATTTCTCTAGTAAAATGTACTGTGTTCCTTAGAAAAATGTATTAAAATTGCAAATCTGCAAAAAAAATGAAATTTTGAAATTTCACCTACACTTTGTTTTAATTCCTGTGAAACACCTAAAGGGTTAACAAACTTCCAAAATGCTGTTTTGAATACTGTGAGGGGTGCAGTTTTTGAAATGGTATCATTTATGGGGGTGTCTCACATACAAGTCCCTCAAAGTCACATCAGAACTGAACTGGTCCCTAAAAAAATCAGTGTTTGAAATTTTCTTGAAAATTTGAGAATTTGCTATTCATATTGTAAGCCTCCTAGTGTCCAAAAAAATTAAAAGGAAGTTGAAATAATGATGTCAACATAAAGTAGACATATGGTCTATGTTAGTTATTAACTATTTTGAGTGGTATGATTATTTGTCTCACAAGCAGAAAATTTAACATTTTGCAAATTGCTAAATTTTCCATTTTTTTACGACATTTTGGTATTTTTCACAAAAAAACACAGACTGTATCGACCCAAATTTACCACTAATTTGAAGTACAATGTGTCACGAAAAAACATTCTCAAAATCACTGGGATAAGTAAAAGCAAAAAAAAGTTATCCCCACTTAAGTGAGACATGTCAGATTTGAAAAAAAGGGCTCTGTCAGGAACGCAAAAACTGGCTCTGTCAGGAAGGGGTTAAAGAGCCATATGCAATGAAGACATACCGTAATGCTCCCTCATTTTCTAGGTTTAAGCCGTAAACTGAGGTATGTTTAAAGGGGAAAAAAATTACACATTTTATAAATATTCATAATAAATATATATTTTTGAAAGTCATAGAATATGATGTGTACACTTTATCAGAGTGCTTTAGATTATTCTCCAATGTATTGCTCTCTGTTGTGTAAAATACTGAATGTGCTGAGCGCCTTCACAAGAAATTTTAGCATTTTGGGAACTAAAAACGAATACAGGAGTTCATGTGTTCATGTTACATTAATAAAAGATACATGTCCATATTTGCCATTATGACTGATACATTCCTTAACAATTGCTCCTTATACCATTTCAATGTTCTCTCCGTTTTAGATTACAAATTGTGCCAAAACCATGGAAAAAGTCATTTGCAGCAAATTACAACTTCATCAAGGAGAATTTGAACTCCATCAACCCAACAATGGCTGCTGTTTTAGATTTGTGGCATTCATCATTTGGGTAAGTAAAGCATCAACTATCTTCAGGTCTATATTTGTGATACACTTATGTCTGCGACTGGGTCGATAGAATTACATGATCAAGCACTCTTCTTGTTTAAGGATATCATTGATTATTTTTCTTTTTTTGTGCTTATAATCTGAATCCACTGTTTGCATATGTATATATATTGTGTCTTTACTTAACAGGTGACACTATTGGTGTTATCACCTGTTCACTCTTTCTAATGTCAATGTTTTGTCCATGTTGGACTGGTTGACTGTCATTTGCTTCCATACATTACCAGATCTTGGTTCCCACCAGGCAGATTGTACATATAAGTCTGTAGGTGTTTACCCTGCTTAAGGTCCATACACACTGGGCGATTATGCCCAGCGAGTATGGATAGCAATGACCGCTGTCATCGCTGGGGGAGAAAAGCCACTCAGTGCATACAAATTGAGCTGTTTTCCCCCTGCTCGGCGCTGCTGGTAATACCCCTTTGACCACCTCGATACTATAACCCCTACATCCCACCTCACCACTCCCTCAACTCACCATCCTCTGTGACCATCACTCACCCCTTCCTGTGCCTTCTTCACAGCTTTATCTTGTGTATTAGGGATACATGCAAATTAACATTAGTCAGGATGCTGTCAGTCAGAATACCAACTCTGGCATCCCAAAGAACGGAATCCTGACAGGGGTCAGGTAAGTATACTTACTGTCCCCCTTCCCCTCCCTTCCTGCGGCCTAAACCTCTCTCTCTTCGCTGCCTGACCATGCTACACATATTAGAGGCAGCTCTGTTGGATGCTGAGTGCTGCTGGTCCCGTCTGCTCTCCTCACCATATAGGGTGGCCTAGCTCACCTCCCTCCTCTCACCACCACTGGATCTCCATTGATCGCCCAGATGGGGTGACCCGGGTCTTCTCCTCCCACTGGATCCCTGCTGGGTGGCCTGGCTCTTCTTCTGCTACCGATGGATCCTGTTGGTCACACCGGCTTTCCTCCAGCCACCTCTGGATCCCCGTTGGTCGCCCATGTGGGGTGGCCCAGTTCTTCTCCCTCCTTCCATCATTCTGGATCCCCACCGGGCACCACTGCTTTATCCCCTGGGCCCATCAATGTTAATCTTGGAAAGTAAGTAGCCTATATTTTCCCTGCTTTCACTCTCCCCGTAATGTTTTTACTTTCATATAGTTTTGGAGACACTGGGGCTAATAGTGTATGGGTTCTACATGCCTACATGGCACTGGCCTCACCTCCTTCACTTTTCATAATAGGCCTGTGAATACTTTCAGCTCCAGGCCCATTAGGCCTTTAATCTGGCCCTGGGCCTGTGAATACTTTCAGCTCCAGGCCCATTAGGCCTTTAATCTGGCCCTGGGCAGATCACCCGCATGGCACTCTTCAGGAAGCCAGCTCTTCTGGTTGGGTCATGGAGAGGATGCTGCTGAGTTGGTCGACCTGCCTGAGTTACCTTGCCTGATGCCAGGACAGCTTCTTTACACCATAAAATATGTGGCAGCAGGGGATGAGCAGGCATTACAGTGGAATGGAGGGCATGGTTGGAGGCTGTTCCTGAGTCCCAGCTAGCAGTATCTGGAAGTGGCTGCTATCTGAAGCATATGAGCTTGAGCGCCACCTTAAATTGTGAATAAAATGCAAATGCTTATTAATCGCAATGCAGTCGCAGTTTGATGGGAAGCCAGCGTTTGGGAGCAGAAACTATGCAGTTTTCTGCTTGTGTTTGAAAGAGTGCAGGCGTGCCCAATGCATTTTTAGAGTGGATCTCTGATGTTAGCACTGACCACTTCCAGCCTTACTCTCATTGGCTCAGATGGCAAGTACTCTTCGATGTTCTGGGAATGGTGAATGGACCTGCGAATGCAAGGTGTATAGCGATGCAGTATTTTGCAATGGTTGTTATTCTTTCCTTCTGGGCGGTGGCTTTTTGCTTGCAGTCTACTGCATTTTCTATATATAGCAATCCAACCTGAATTAGCCCCTATGTTTAAAATAGAATGCAGGTATCAGAACTGTGTCTGCCGGCCAGCAAGGTGAGCCAGCCTGGGTTAGTGTGGTATGGGAACGGCCATCTTTCATATGTGTCATATATGTAATTTGTTTGTATCACGATCAGTTCTGTGTGCAGTGTAAAATATTATTGTACATACAGTATATTGGTATATGTCATTGTTTATCCTGTTTTATGTTTTTTCTCCTTAGGAAATTACGTCTTGTTGACACAGATGAATTTCACAGTCGCCAGGAGTCAATGGAGCTTTCCATCTTCCAAAACCTTGTCATAAGACACATTGATTCTGCCAAAGATGTATTGCTTAAAAAGTAAGATAATGCAAAATCCTGTAATGTTGCTTGGTAAATGATTATACATTCAAACTAAAATGAACCTTACTTACAGAGACAGTGTTAGGCTTCATGGTGCCATATGCAAGATACAAGTTTGGGACCAGTTGTTGAAACAATATATAGCACTTTGGGGTAAATGTACTAAAATTGTATGGGTACGAATGCACACATTTGTAATCCAATGTCAAATACGCCCGGGTCTGGGTGACTGACTGATTTACGGCTGTATTCAGCTGTTACGAATGGCTACACCATCGATAGAACAAGGCTCAAGGCTGTATGTGGCCATAGTGTTCTAAGTGATCGGCAGATCTACTATAATTTGTACTGGTGAATTCTGATACGAATTCACCAGTGCATAAAAAGGTCAAATAGACCATGATTTTTGTCATATTTGACTGAAGAATAAATAAATAATTTAAAAAAAATGATGTGGGGTCCCCCCGCCCGGCTGTAACCAGCCCCAGGCTCATTGAGCCTGCCCTGGTTGCAGAAATAAATGAGGCCAAAAAAGTGGGGTTCCCCCCATATTTCTATAACTAGCACCGGGCTCATGGACCGGTCCTGCTTCCCAAAATATGGAAGACACAGAGAGTACTGGAGCTCCCTCTCCCCATCCAGGACAAGTGCATGGAGGGGATGAAGCATCTGCTAAATTGCCCTGGGCAGCGGCTGCAGAGGTCACACCCACTACTCCGTTTCTGGTTGACTACTGTCCTATACTCACACCCCAGGGTCCAGCCACTAGTGCGGGACTTGCATTCTCTGCAGTACAGGAGGGGGCCGGTCACTAAGGACAAAGGAAGCATACAGCGCAATGTGCAGTGCCAGAGGAACCCCCTCCCCTCCTCTCCTCCCATCTATGGTAGCAGCAGAGCACCAACATCGACGGGTCTCCTGCTCCCAGACCCTGGCCATTCCTGCCATGCAAACTCAACAGCTCGTGCCAACTCAGCCATGCTACAGATCAATACAAGAAAAGGTATTTGACAGATGGATGCGCAATAAAACCAAGTGCAGCCATACCCAAATTCACAACGGTAGAAACACCAGAAACTACCAGAAGAATACAGAAAATTGGAAATTGCATTTAAAGGTTTGATTAATCTCTGAATATAGCTATCTTGAGCACTATCCATCTTTTTCACAAACCATTTCCAATTGTCTGTATGCTACAGATCAAGACGCATGGCTTACTCATGTTCGGCAGCTGCTGCTGACGTGTCTGGGCTGCAGTTTTACTGATAAAACCTGCCCCCAGCTCCCGCAGGTCACTTCACCATGCCCATATGCCCCTGTGGTGCAGGCTCCCCCCGCCACCACTGTGGAGCCATAGTTACACCACTGCCAGACGGGGCCGGGCGGTGTGCAGCTGGTGGCAGGCTGTGTGTGCGGACACTCTCAGCGCGGACTGCGGGCAGCATAGCATCTGGCAGCAGATTCTGCATTTGGAAGTCTGATGTGATCTGGACAAATGCGTATAGGGGATCTGGACTGGCTGGTGAAGTGATTGTCCTATATAAAGAGAAAAAAATGAATCCACAAACATCCTTGACAAAGCACTGATGTGTGAAACGCGTCGGATGAACCAGGAAGCCCCCCAGACGGAGACAGAGACCTAGAGCAAGCCGCCCGCCAGTGCCGCTACAAGCGCAAGGCAGAAGCCGGCAGGTGACGTCACTTGCAAACTCCGGAACTCCGGCAGAACTGTACTCAGCCTGCGTCTTGCGGCAGTACACAATTTAGTGCAGGGTAAGCCAGCCTCATACTCTCTCCTATTACTGGACTGCTTCTATAAACTCCAAGAAGGAGTGTAAACATTTTATTTGGTCACGTTTATTGTTTTATTTATATTTATTTTTATTATTATTTTATTTTTATTTTTATTTTTTATTTATATTTTTTTATTTTTTATTTTATTTATTATTTTTCATTCTGATACATTTATTTTAGTTTGTTTGTATTTTATTTCGATATATTTTATTTATATTTATTTTTATTTTATTTTGTATTTTAATTTTTCTGGCTTTACCTTTATTTCTACCTATTCTTCTTACTGCTCCTATCAGTATACCTTGTACTCCTACTACGGTACCCGCCCACCCTCATCCCTCCAGCGCTTGAAAAAAAACTATTATTTTTCTACCGTCTCCATATATCAAGCTGCTCCATACCCTGTAGCGCAATTCTCCTAAAAGGAATTTATTCCTTTTTCCGCATCTTTGTAAATTTCATACCTGTACGTATACAGCCATCCTTAGTACATTTCCTTGAATATGTTTGTTCCTGATTGCATGTGGCATTACTAGAGTATATTGGTGCGTGCACAGTCTAATGATAATTGCCCAGTTGTCTGAACATCAGCATTGCATACAAATTGGAATCATATCTTAGGCATTTTGAAAGTAGACTTAATATCTTTCCCATTAAAGTAACCTGACTGCCCACATACAGTGGATGAAACCATTTTCCGTGTCCAAACATACAGAGCTCACACGTTATGTATAACACAACTTGCAGCGCATGTGGATAGATGTATGTGGACACAGCTGTATTGTTTGTTGTTTACACTATACCTGCCTCCTGCACTGTCACTGTCATCCAGATCCTAATTTCTCACTCAACCAGTGAATGGTGAATCGAGATCATTCAGTCTGATTCAACCTCTGTCTCCACACTGCTGGGTACAGGCAGATGTAGCTTTATGCTCTGTAAAGCACTGCGTAATATGTGTGCGCTATATAAGAAACTGTTAATAAATAAATAAATACTGTGCTGGAGCTGGGCTGTGAGACAGTGGGACACTGGGAGTGCTTGGGCTAGTGTGACATCACATCATTATTTGGTGTTTGCGCAATGCTTCTCTTTGAAGTTTTTGTACAGCCAGGATATCTGTATGGGGCCCATTGAGACCCAATGGACTTTAGGATCCTAGATTGCCTTTTGGGAAATCCACCTCTGCTTACTTACACTTTACCTACTAAATCTGACATGTTTTTAATATCTAAACAGCATTTTGGGTCTTCAGAGATAGTTCTCTTAAGGCAGACATGTCCAAACTATGGCCCTCCAGCTGTTGTGAAGCAACAGGTCCCATCATGCCTTGCCACAGTTTTGCTATTAGGGAATGCTAAAACTAGGGCAAGGCATGCCCTAGATTGTAAGCTTGCAGCAGGGCCCTCCTACCTCCAAGTCTGTCTGTTGTTACCCAGTTTGTTTATCACTGTTTACTATTGTAAAGCACAACGGAATCTGCTGCGCTATATAAGAAACTGTAAATAAATAAATAACAGCTGGAGAACCACAGTTTGGACATGCCTGTGTTATGGGGTATTCTAACTTTTACTTTCTTCCAAATATTCTTAATCCCTGTTTAGATTCATATCAGTGTGAGTGCTTGTGGCCATGCAGCCACTGAAGAAAATGACTAAAACATACTGTACTACACTATACAATACATTTGTCCCGTTCAGCAGCAGACCCAGGCTCATCCAACAGTCACCGGCCAGCATAGGGCCTGATTCAGACCTGATTGCTGCTAAGCGATTTTGCAGAGTCCTTTGATCAGCTACTCGGTGCCCAGACAGAGTGAAAACCTGCCCTGTGCAAGTTTGCGTATGACTTGCGGAAATATCGCAGAACGGCGGCCAGATAAAAACTCATATGCAATGATTTTCTCAGTCTGTGCAAGAGTGAGTAACTCTGACCCTTCCACAACTTTGAATTTCCCAGAAAGGGGGGGGGGGGGGGTTACACCTTGCGGTGTCACTTTTGCGCTCCGGGGACCCTTGTGAATATGCGAAAATGAACTCTTTATGACTATTTAAATGAGGTCAACATGCATGAGTGAAGCGTAGTTTTTTCAAAATAAATAACATTTATTTAATATCTGCATAATACATGTGGTATAAAAAACAATAACAATAATATAAAAATGATAAAATATCCAGGTAGAAAACTGATGTATACACACTCTTTTGAATAGGTTATGGCATACTATCTAAGCCTAATACCGGTACACACAAACGTGGGGTAAGTGGGTTAGGGATAACACACAGGGGGTATGCCCTTTGGTGTGATCACACTTATATTCTGTCTGGATGAAAGTCAGTTTCTGTAGCCTTCAACAAGGATGCCGCTGTGGGCTGATATTACCTCTTCCAGAAGTGGGAGATGAACGTGGAAACGTCTGCTGGCAGACTCCCGTCGACTGACCTCTATTAAAGGTGAGGTGTGATCGGCGGTTCCAGGTGCTTGCGTGCCTTCGACTAGTTTCGCCATAATATGGGACGGGGACAAAGAAACCTTGAAACATTTCATAGAGAAAATAAACGACAATAATTTGAATCTAGAATTCACCAGCAACATCAGCGCAGACAGCATCAACTTCCTAGATCTGAACATATTTATTGAAAAAGGAAAAATTGAAACAAAGACGTACATAAAGGAGACAGACTGTAACAGTTACCTAGAGGCCACGAGCAACCATCATAAGAAATGGATCCAAAATATCCCAGGGGGCCAACTAAGGAGGATCCGCAGGAACTGTTCAAAAACAAATGACTATGAACTACAAAGTCAACAACTTGTCAATAACTTTAAGGAGAAGAAATTCAACGACCGTATACTACAAACTGAGAAAGACAAGATTGGAAGGATGGAAAGAGAAGTCCTACTACAGGTCAGAGAACCAAAAGATGAGGAGAACAAAATACAAGAATGTGTAACCTTCGTCTCACAATATTCAGCACAGAGCAGATGGTTGGAAAAGAGCTTACGTAAACACTGGCACATATTGCAGGCAGATGAAGAATTGAAAGAATTTATCCCAAACCGACCTCGTGTGATCTATAGAAGAGCAGACAACATAAAAAAGTCGTTGGTTCAAAGCTACCTCAAACCCCTCACCCCAACATCCAATATGAGATCCATCATCAAAACGAAAGGTTTTTCCAGATGCAGAGATTGCACAGCGTGCAAGAAAACATATAAAAGAGACACGAAACCCCTGAAGAAAATAACATCATTCGCCAATGGAAAAGATTTTGAAATAAGAGACCGGATCACATGCAAAACTGCAGGGGTGATATACCTCCTAGAGTGCCCCTGCGGTTTACAGTACGTCGGGAAGACAAAGAGGAAACTCCATATAAGAATTCAAGAGCACCTCTGTAACATAAAGAACGGTAAAGAAAATCACAGCGTACCTGCACACTTTAAGGACAAACACAATGGTGACCCAAGCTTTTTGAAGTATTTTGGGCTCAAGAAAGTAACCATCCCATGGAGAGGAGGGAATCAGGAAATAGCACTTAGTAAGGAGGAAACAAAACTGATCTATTACATGGGGACCCTGGCCCCCAATGGCATGAACGTTGACTTTGAGATCGCAGCGTTCCTTTAAAATTCCCAGAAGGCATGAAAAGCACAATAAGGATCCTCCTCATTAAAAACTCTTTCCAAAATCATTAGAAAACATCTGGAATTATAAACCATTCAATCCCTCTACATCTGGATATATTTACTCACAGTCATGTACTCACAGTCCCTAACTATTCAGATTCTTTAGATCCCACAACCCCCAAGAAAACGGACTGGCACACTCCCCATGTCTTATTATGTCTGTGTTAACCATATGCGTAAAAAAAATCCTTTTTATTTATCCCATCTGTGGGCATGGTGTTATTATTGTTGTTATTATGATTACAATTGATATAAGTTATGATTTTTTAATATGGCATATGGATTTTCGATGTGGAATTTTTTATACATTGTTTATGGGTTTGTTATGGATACTATATATGTATTTTTATAGAAATTGTATATATAATTTTTTATCCATGAGGATTCTTTTATATGTATCTTTTATATGAATTTTTATATGAATTTCTTCATATGAATTATTTCATATGAATTCTGTATATGAATTTCTTGTTAATTATTTTTGGTATGTATTTTTCATCAATTAGAATTAAATCCATGTTGGATGGACTGTAGGAATTTCATGATGCTTTTATACATCCACGGAGGCATTATATGCATAGAATATTTGATACCTATGCAAACTTTAAGAACCACCTTACACAGGGTGTCCATAGTAGTTCATATAGTGCTCCACTATCACCACGCACTCCCCTATTGCATGCCTTGCATAGACTTGTTAGGGGTGCCCTCGCACGTGTAAAATAGTGAGTAGACCCATTTCCCATAAGGGATTGTAAGCAGCGTACACTCATAACCTGCACATTCACACTATGGTGTCAATTGGACACATTTACATCTCCACCATCTCTTAGGGTCCCCCCGCCCCTTTGCATGCACTTCACCGTGAAGATTTAAAATAGCCCCCATTTTCACCATTTATCAAAGGATTCCATCAAGCGCATTATCTTAGCATTTATTATATTAGTTTACTTTTGCAGTCATTCCAGTCTTCTCAGTTATTTTGGTAGTATGGCTCATGAAGCCCCATACGATATATGATTTATACATACACCCATTTAACATTACCAAATGTTGCAACCCTGTCCCATGCTTTCCTTATTCCCACTTTCCCTAATGTGTCCATAATATCACATGAAATCGCCTACCTGCTTTATGTAGCTACACCGTAATACAGGGACATAAATAAATAATCAAAAAAGCATCGGACTCCAGCGTCGTGACAGCTTCCCTAAACTAACCCTCGTCGCCTAGACAACGGCTCAACAACTAATGCCGACTTGTGTAGAAACAGCAGAGACGCCTCCATGAGATGACAGCGGCATACACAAACCGCGTCACCATGACAACGGCAGAATAACGAACGGCGCTAACACGGCCCTAAGAAGGGCGGAAGTGAAATTGACAGACGCTCCCAGGAGATGAGCGGCAGCGGCATACACAGACCGCGTACACGGACCGCGTCCCCATGGCAACGATTGAGCAGCGCTAACACGGCCCTGAAAAGGGCGGAAGTTGACCTGACAGAAGGGCACCAGTGACGTCACCCGCCCACGGCAACCCCCGCCGCATCAGCAAATCTACACAGCGGGGATAGGTGCAGGCACCAAGTCTCGCCCACCCCAAAGTGATCAACAGCACTAATAGGTGCAGGATTTCTTAGAGGCTATACCAACGTCACCTGAAACACACCCACACCTCTACCATAAAAGGAGGAACAGGAAGCTTCATCCAGTACTGCGACCATCCTGAGGAAGCCAGTTACCTGGCGAAACTAGTCGAAGGCACGCAAGCACCTGGAACCGCCGATCACACCTCACCTTTAATAGAGGTCAGTCGACGGGAGTCTGCCGGCAGACGTTTTCACGTTCATCTCCCACTTCTGGAAGAGGTAATATCAGCCCACAGCGGCATCCTTGTTGAAGGCTACAGAAACTGACTTTCATCCAGACAGAATATAAGTGTGATCACACCAAAGGGCATACCCCCTGTGTGTTATCCCTAACCCTACTTACCCCACGTTTGTGTGTACCGGTATTAGGCTTAGATAGTATGCCATAACCTATTCAAAAGAGTGTGTATACATCAGTTTTCTACCTGGATATTTTATCATTTTTATATTATTGTTATTGTTTTTTATACCACATGTATTATGCAGATATTAAATAAATGTTATTTATTTTGAAAAAACTACGCTTCACTCATGCATGTTGACCTCATTTAAATAGTCATAAAGAGTTCATTTTCGCATATTCACAAGGGTCCCCGGAGCGCAAAAGTGACACCGCAAGGTGTAACCCCCCCCCCCCCCTTTCTAGCACTATCACAGGTACTGGCAGTGTACCTACACTTTTGCAGCTAGGTGACCACCTTTAGTCCACGGCGCAACCTTCCCGGAAACCCCATATAGAACCTTTGAATTTCCCAGTCTGTGCAAGTGTGAGTAACTCTGACCCTTCCACAACTGCGAATTTCCCAGTATATGCAGGTGTGAATAATTCTAACCCTTCCATTACTGTGAGTTTCCCAGTCTATGCAAGTGTGAGTAACTCTGACCCTTCGACAACTGCGAATTTCCCAGTCTGTGCAAGTGTAACTTTGACCCTTCCACACCTGCGATAGAATAAGGCTGATCGAGACCGGAGCTGGTGCCCATGGCTGCCGAGAGGGGGGGGAGGGGGGGTACTAATTACCCTGTCGCAGACTAGCTGGAGGGGCCCGGCGGGGGCCCTGGTCCAACCCACCATCCCCCTCCATCTCTACTGGGCAACAGCAGCACAAAGGTACAGCATGTGCTGTGCTGATAGCAGGCTCAGCATGAGCCTGCTGTCAGCACAGCACATGCTGTAGGTGTGTACTGCTGCTGCTGCTGCTGAGGGTTGGGGGGGGGGGGGGTGACAATAACACTCCCCCCACAACTTTAAAGTGTGTTTTCACCCCTAAACGAATTTGGGGCATGGCCTAATTGTGTGATGTGACCACACCTCCCACAATTAAGCCACGTCCCCAACATTTTACCGGGACCCGGAATACCTCTCGGCTGCCCTGCTGGTGCCACAGACCCTCCCTGAAAATGCACCAGAGGTATATTTTCCACAAGGAAAGCAGGTCCCATTGGGCTCCATAATGATATCATGGAAATCCAAAATTCTCCCATGGACCCACACACACTTCCAAAGTCTGTTCAGTTCTTGACGGAATAAAAAATGTTTGGACACACAAAATAGTTTCATCCACTGTATGTGGGCAGTCAGTTTACTATGTGACACAGATATCAAGCCTAAGCCTATCCTATAGACCCGGATTCAGATTAAATAAAAATAACAATAGGGACCCACGCTTCCTATTGAAGTAAATATTCTGATACTTATGTATTATCTGGGCTGCCGATTTTTTGATTGTATGCCTTAACTTAAGGCATACAATCAGATGCGATGCAATATCGCATCGCATCGCATACGACCATATCGCATGCGATGCGATGACCCGATTTTTCCATAGGATTCAATGTTAAAATGGACTGAGTCCATTTTAACATGGAATTCAATGGGAAAAAGGGGTCCTTTTCATACCCCTACTATCCAAGTGGGCATGGAGTTGGATATAAACCTGTGGCAAGCGTAGCGAGCCACCGAGCCCGAAGCGCTTCGGCCCATCCAACAGTCACCGGCCAGCATAGGGCCTGATTCAGACCTGATTGCTGCTAAGCAATTTTGCAGAGTCCTTTGATCAGCTACTCGGTGCCCAGACAGAGTGAAAACCTGCCCTGTGCAAGTTTGCGTATGACTTGCGGAAATATCGCAGATCGGCGGCCAGATAAAAACTCATATGTAATGATTTTCTCAGTCTGTGCAAGAGTGAGTAACTCTGACCCTTCCACAACTTTGAATTTCCCAGTCTGTGCAAGTGTGAGTAACTCTGACCCTTCCACAACTGCGAATTTCCCAGTATATGCAGGTGTGAATAATTCTAACCCTTCCATTACTGTGAATTTCCCAGTCTATGCAAGTGTGAGTAACTCTGACCCTTCGACAACTGCGAATTTCCCAGTCTGTGCAATTGTAACTCTGACCCTTCCACACCTGCGATAGAATAAGGCTGATCGAGACCGGAGCTGGTGCCCATGGCTGCCGAGAGGGGGGGAAGGGGGGGTACTAATTACCCTGTCCCAGACTAGCTGGAGGGGCCCGGCGGGGGCCCTGGTCCAACCCACCATCCCCCTCCATCTCTACTGGGCAACAGCAGCACAAAGGTACAGCATGTGCTGTGCTGACAGCAGGCTCAGCATGAGCCTGCTGTCAGCACAGCACATGCTGTAGGTGTGTACTGCTGCTGCTGCTGAGGGTTGGGGGGGGGGGGTGTGACAATAACACTCCCCCCACAACTTTAAAGTGTGTTTTCACCCCTAAACGAATTTGGGGCATGGCCTAATTGTGTGATGTGACCACACCTCCCACAATTAAGCCACGTCCCCAACATTTTACCGGGACCCGGAATACCTCTCGGCTGCCCTGCTGGTGCCACAGACCCTCCCTGAAAATGCACCAGAGGTATATTTTCCACAAGGAAAGCAGGTCCCATTGGGCTCCATAATGATATCATGGAAATCCAAAATTCTCCCATGGACCCACACACACTTCCAAAGTCTGTTCAGTTCTTGACGGAATAAAAAATGTTTGGACACACAAAATAGTTTCATCCACTGTATGTGGGCAGTCAGTTTACTATGTGACACAGATATCAAGCCTAAGCCTATCCTATAGACCCGGATTCAGATTAAATGAAAATAACAATAGGGACCCACGCTTCCTATTGAAGTAAATATTCTGGTACTTATGTATTATCTGGGCTGCCGATTTTTTGATTGTATGCCTTAACTTAAGGCATACAATCAGATGCGATGCAATATCGCATCGCATCGCATACGACCATATCGCATGCGATGCGATGACCCGATTTTTCCATAGGATTCAATGTTAAAATGGACTGAGTCCATTTTAACATGGAATTCAATGGGAAAAAGGGGTCCTTTTCATACCCCTACTATCCAAGTGGGCATGGAGTTGGATATAAACCTGTGGCAAGCGTAGCGAGCCACCGAGCCCGAAGCGCTTTGGGCTCGGTGGCTTTGGGCTCGGGTCCATCGCATCGCATCCGACCATATCGCATGCGATGCGATGGACATGCGATATGGTCGGATGCGATGCGATGGACCCGATTTCAAAATCGGCAGCCCAGTTAGTACATAAGTACCAATATTCTTATACTGTAGAGATAACTCTAATTCGGGGTATTCCTCCTTTACGTTGTTCACTCGGAGATCTTGACCTCAGAAAAAAAAAAAGATCTCATGGTGCGGACTTAGGGGGTTATTCTAGTTCATTCTTTCTGACAAAATCCTTCTTAGATGGACAAAACCATGTGCACTGCGGGTGGGGCAGATGTAACTTGTGCAGAGAGAATTAGATTTGGGTGGGGTTTTTCTTCAAAGTGAGATCTATATTGCAGTGTAAAATAAAGCAGTCAGTATTTTCCCTGCACAGAAACAAAATAACTCACCCAAATCTAATTCTATCTGCACATGTTACATCTGCCCCCCTGCAGTGCACATGGTTTTGTCCATCTAAGAAGGATTTTGTCAGAAAGAATGAACTAGAATAAACCCCTGTGTGCTGATAAATAGATAACTTATTAGACTATAGTGAGATGCCCGTACCATGTAGGGGCCTTTCCAAGATCAATGAAAAAAACGTAGCTCGGGGGTCACACTTATTTATCAGTTTCGTTAGATCCATCCACTTCCCTCCACAAAATACTCATCCATGTCTCCGTCAGTTTCACAGCTTGTATGTAATCCAGGGCTCACACTTCCAGTGAAAACACACAGTGCTGTGCCAACTCCAGGTTAAAAAATAAATCCAGGACACTGACAGTATAGGTTCTTCTAGACAGACTCACATCTCTCTCTGACTATGGGATCTTGCATTGACAGGAATTTAACTGAACCTTCATTAAGTGGAAACGCAGAATCTTACCGGGATTCAGATTTGTACGCAGTGCCAATGTTCACCCAGCTGAGTATTTATCGGTAGACAATGCACACGCCAAAGTACTCTATCATGCCGGACGGGGTCCCGACAGTCTGGATCCCGACAGTCATTTACCCGAAGTCGGGATCCAGACTGTTAAAATACAGACGCACGGGTTCCCGACGTCCACTGGCTATTCTCCCTCGTGGGGGTCCACGACCCCCATAGAGGGAGAATAGAATAGGTGGCAAGCGTAGCGAGCTTCCATGCCCACAAGGGGCTTTAGCCCGTCGGGATCCTGACTGTCGGAACCCTGTACCACACCCCTATCAATACCACCTGCAATCAGCACTTAAAATATAGTGCTATGGATTGTTTTTGAAGGAGGGACCCAAAGTGGTATTTTTCCTAGAGCCCCATGAGGTCTAACACACCCAGAAAACAGTCAGACTTTTGTAGTTTTTTGCATGTACGCTACAATCTGTATCCACATACATTAATTTAGAAAGTGATTGCCTTGCAATTTTGCATAACGATCATCTCACCACTATATAATCAGGACATGGGGTTAAAGTGAGCCAGAACAGGGCGGAACTGCGTTCCGTCAGTTCCATTTGGTAGGCGGAACGGTTCCGCCTCCGTCCGCTCACCTTGCCCTGTTCCAACACCCCAGGCAACAGCTCTGGCTTACTGTACAATGGCTCCGGGCTGCGATGGTCAGTCAGATCTGGCCCAGCGGAGATGTACAAAGGAGTGCCCTCGTTCCCACTGGTGCATTGTGGCGTCCCGGCAGACAGCGTGCGTCATGACGTCAGCACGTGGCCCGCGGACCCGCTCCCTTACTCAGAGACTGTCTATGACAGTAAAAAGCTGCCCGGCACATGAGCCTTTGAAATATCTGGATGACAGAGGCTGCAGCTGCACTGCAGTACAGCAGCCGCATGATGTCTGGGACTCGGACCCTGGTGAGGGGAGCGGCCGGCCAGCGCAGCAGTGAAAATATCCAGACGCCAGAGGCTGCAGTGCAGCAGCCGCATGATGTCAGTGTCGGGACTATGACCCTGGTGAGGGGAGTGGCCAGCCAGAGCACCAGTGAGTGAGACTCAACCCCAGGTACCTTAATCCCACATTCCTTTAAAACGATTGTAAATCTGGGAAAAATTGCATTTGTTAAAAATTATGTCAGCGATGTATGTGCAATCCAGTGTTCTGAACATTGCGCATACATCTCTGATATACTAACAAATGCAATTTTTCCCTGCATGGAGAAGTAGGGGGAAAATTCCCAGTACATGCCCCCTTTCCAAATGTGCACCGGTTTCTGCCCTCCAGATGTAGGAAGGTATGTAATTCTCCTTCATTGGCAGGGTTATCTGATGTCATCACTGGAGAGGTTTGGGGGTAGAGCCAAAGGCAATGCCCCCAAACCTGCTTCGCTTGCAATGCTTTTGGCACTATTTTTTTCTCCCACCAGGCCCTACTGGATGGTAGGGCATGAAATACCACCTGTCGGCACATGGTGTGTGACATAATGTATTTTTTGCATTACAGTGTACATAATTTCCTGTCCCACAAAGTCATAGCCTAAATTTTTGCTGAACACCCTAGCACCCACCCTGGCTTTGACATAGGCAGGGGAAGTGAGTTCCACCACCTCACCAGGACCACTTTAAGCAAGAAGCAGCTCCATTACCTGTCTTTTAGCTCTCTCCAAGCCATCAGTAAATTGATAATGTGCATATGACAGGGGTTCCCAAACTTTTTTGAATCAAGGCGCCCTAGAGCATCAAAATATTTTCAAGGCACCCCTAAGCCAAATGCTTATCGAGAATTTCAGAAAAAAAAATATTAAATGAAGTGCATTGTGTTTATATGTCACAGTTATCTGATGAGGGACAGGATTTGCTTCTGTCTGTCCACATATATTATGATTGGCAGCCACAAGCACTGGTTTTGCCTGGTACATTTACCATAAATAATATGAATTGATCCTGGTCCTCCAACCCAAGGCACCCCTGCAAGTGTCCTGAGGCACCCCAGGGTGCCTAGGCACACAGTTTGGGAACCACTGGCATATGAATATCATTATTAGCAGTATTCAAGAAGTGAAGTCCAAACAGTTAAGTGAAATTAATAAGAATTAGATAACCCAGCATCATGTGCAACTTGTTCTTCTTTTACAAAATATGTGGATGTATGTACCAGTTATACAGTAGGGGTCTATGTAGCAATAATCTGAACAATGCTCATACCTCCCAAATTTAATCATCTTTAAATCAGGACCTGCCGTGGCAAAGGCCCAAATAGGGGGAGGAGCGAAATAGAGGGTGGGTGTGCCCTAGTGCTGCAACCCCCGTTTAAAAAAATAGTTTTCGGAGCCGTGTCCAGCACTTACTTAGCGACTGGGCAGCCCTCCCCACTCTCTCCCTGCACTGGCGAGGTACCCAGCAGTGATCTCCAGCTCCGGAGCGATGGCAGGACTCCAAACAGTGGGACTGTCATGCTGTAATCGCGACAGGTTGGAGATAGGAATGCTGCAATTATTAACAGTCTGTGATGAGGCGTGTTCTTTAATTTTTTTTGCTAAATTATTCCTCATGTTTATAAAAGTTATATTTCAGGGACAGCGGATTTGATAACACACTGTACCTGCTAAATACATGCTGGAACAAATGAGTCCTTTGCATTTTAAAAATGATCTTTCACACTTTACCATGCTGCATATGTGCACAGTGTTTTTCACTGAGAAACCAAGCAAAATGAATGCCTGTGGGAGAGTGGTCGCAGTAGCCAGTAGATTTTGGTGATAATTGCTGCATTTGTCTATTGCTAGATAGTCCCAATACAGTGGCTTATTTATAGTGGTTGCAGTGTGCTTGGTGCACACAGCCCCTGAGCATAGTTGCCTACCCTCCTGCATTCTGCAGGAGACTCCCTGAAATAGCATCAATCTCCCTCTCTCGATCATTAGTCTAACAATCTCCCTCATTTCACCTAGCCCACGTTACATTTTTTGGGGAAAAAAGGAATGAGACAGATACATTTACATTGAATCATCAGCACCATTTCCCAGCACTTTGGGGCTCATCTACATTTGTATATAAGTCATTTTAAAAGATTCCTCTCAGATGTAGTAGTGCACAACCACGCTTCTAGGTGCCATGTTCCCAATCTCTTTTCACAATCTCTCCATATATGGAACTAGACATGCTCTTTGGGTGGAGGATGACACATCCCCTCAATGGGGTGCTGTGCAAAATTTTACTACCAACTATAATCTCCCTGAAACTAGGGGAACTCACACCGCACACGCTGCAATCAGTGACAAAGCCAGCAGCTCTGCAGAAATTGGCGTAAAAATGTCCACTGCACCATTTTACCGGTAATTAGCCCAATGGAATCTGAGTGTTCTAGTGCTCAGACTCCACAATGCTGCTTGTGCGGAAATCGTCTGAAAAATGTCCACTGCGCCTATTTTTCCAGAGATTTTTGCATGTGTAATAGGGCCTGAGGGGGTTATTTTGGTTCACTCTTTCTGACAAAATCCTTCTTAGATGGACAAAATCATGTGCACTGCAGGTAGGGCAGATGTAAGTTATGCAGAGAGAATTAGATTTGGGTGGGGTTTTACTTGAGTGAGATCTATAGTGCAGTGTAAAATAATGCAGCCAGTATTTTTCCTGCACGGAAGCAAAATAACTCACACAAATGTAACTCTCTCTGCACATGTTATATCAGCCCCACCCGCAGTGCACTTGGTTTTGTCCATCTCAGAAGGATTTTGTCAGAGAGAGTGAACCAAAATAACCCCCTGAGTGCTCTGGTGAGCAAACCCTGCTAATCCCGGCAGAGAGGAGGGCCCGACCAGAGAAGGCTGCACACAAGCCTCCTCTCCCCCCCCAATGCAATTTTTTTTCAATAAATGAAAGAGTAATCAAAAGTCTACATGCAGATTTTTCAGTTATCAACAGAAAACATATAAATTCACATATGTTGTAAATAAAATATATACTATATAAAGAATTTTTCGTAGAAATTAGTATTTTTCTTTAATTTGCCTCTCTTAAAATGCCCCTTCCCCAATAATTCAAATTCATACAGAACCTTGGCCCTTATTCTGGTCCACTCGCAAAGGCAAATTCATTCTCAAATGGACAAAACCATGTGCATTGTAGGGGGCAGATGTAACTTGTGCAGAGAATTAGATTTAGGTGGGGTTTTACTTCAAAGTGAGATCTATATTGCAGTGTAAAAATAAAGCAGCCAGTATTTACCCTGCACAGAAACAAAATAAACCACCCAAATCTAAATCTCTCTGCACATGTTACATCTGCTCCCCTGCAGTGCACATGGTTTTGTCCATTTGGGAAGGAATTTGCCTTTGCTAGCAAATCAGAATAAGGGTCCTTTTCCATATAATAGGAGATATATAGAGCTTGAAGTATATTATTATTATTATTATTATTATTATTATGATGGTTTGCTCCTACACGCAGGGATGTAAGGATTCTCAGCACCCTAGGCAAAACTTCAACCTACTAACTCCACCCCCTCCCCCCATACTGCCACCAATATCCACTTTCCAAACCTTTAAGGCATACTTGCATAACATTCCAGAATGGCAGGGAAGCTCCCACAAATCAGGTGGTCCCCTGCTTTCCCTAGCGGCTTCCCTTTGCCACCCACAACAGACTACAAGGAGGAGGGAGCAGAAAAGTAGGTAAGTATGCCTCAAGGGAAAGTATGGGGCTGAGGTCTTAAAAGTTCCACAGCAGCCACCTGCATTAAGTACAAAAATCCTCATAGACATCCTTGATTTAATGATAGGCAGACTTGTTGGCACCCCCCAGAGCCTGTCAAAATGACGGCTTCTGCAATGTACTTTCACTTTGAGCTGTGACCATTTTTAGCCCACACACGCTCCACCCAACCACTGGTCCCTATCTTCTCCTGCCTACAATCTCTGACTTCACAGCTCCCTCTCTCCATTTTCAGCAAGTCTGAAACATATAAGTGTCCCAGCAAAAATGTTATTCACTTTCTGTTATGACACCTTTTAGTAGACAAAAGAGTAATTTGGTCCATTGAGTGACCTGTAGTGGTCACAGGTGGTACTTCACCTCAGAGAGGTGAGGCATAGTTAGTTATTGGATAGATAGATAGATAGATAGATAGATAGATATACAGTAATATTTACTAAATGCTTATTTTTGCAGGTGGTTTCCAGAGATTCAAAGCATCTATTACCAGGGAAACAAAAGAAAGCAAATTCCCAGTGCAGGCAAGAATAAGAAACTTGAAACTTTTTTCAGTTGTGCTGCAACATTAATGACAGAACAGCTGCAGAGTCTTGCTTTAGCATCCATACAGGATTTTACAGATTTAGTCATACAACCACCAGTGAGTACAATTATCATATAATTCATATGCCTTCTAAATTGCCTATTATTAATGTTATTACCATACTATTAAATTACTATTTGCCTGATCACTTTCTTCAAAATTATAGCTTATTCATGTATTTAGGTTATTTAGACAAATAATGCTGCTTTCCCACTGCCTAAACGGGTAAAGACCAGGTATTTGTAAACGGGTCTTTAAATGGGTAAAGGCCCCCTTACACTTGTCAACTTATTGTCTCAACAAATTGAACCTGATTGACTCGAGATTTATCTTATGTGCAGGAGGTTCAATCTCTTCCAATCTCTTGGTTATACTCAATGGCACAGGATTGTAGATTGTGTCCTACACATCAGGCACATAAGATTTTGTCAGACGGCACATCAGATCTCGTCAGATAAATTGACTCAAATTGGATGAAATCTCACAAAATCTCACAAGTGTAAGGGGCCCTTAAGAGCTATAAAGACCCTTTCCCACTGCTGCTCTTAAACAGTAATTTGCCATTTAAATGCCGTTTTTGTCACATTCACATATACCCATTTAAGCAACCCATTTAAACCCATAGTAAACATGGGCTGTCATATAGAATGGACTTTTCGGCCCCCACAGGCCCACAATGATGACGTTTTGAGAGAACAAATGGAGGGGGTGGGGAGTGGTCTGATCAGTGTTGCAATAATGGCAGACAGAGCACATGTCTCTGCTGATTTCCTACCTGATTTTTGTCCACGTCCTCATTCTGAGTTTCAGGGATCACTTCAGGGGTCTGCGGTCCTCATTAAACAGGGGTGTGGATGTTGTGGACTGGGCTGGTTGCACAGGTGGGGTTAATGTTTGTTCTGCACACGACTGTGCAGTTTCATACCGACTTTAGGCTGCTGCCAGGCTAGATGATAATGCTACTGGATTAGCAAGTGCAGAATGCCCGAAAACCGCCATGCATTGGTTGAAGTACAACCACTCCCTACGTGCAGAGCCGCTTCGATTCCGGTTCTGGTCTAGTACATTGTGGAATAAGCATTTCAATGCCTTCAGCTTATTTATAATTTGCGTAGTGGTTCTTATAAATCCTGATGCTGCCATCATGTTGCTGATATTACGGTATTTTGCAGCATCCTTTACCGTACCGGTCATCTGACACATTGGGGGAAATTTAATAAAGGAAATTTGTAAAAAAATAGGTGTATTTGTATGCAGAAATACACTTATTTTTGACATTTACTATCCCGAAAATACGGCAATTCATAGTCATATTGATGTGCTATCAATACGAACACAAATTGTCGTATTTTCGGGATAGTAAATGTCAAAAATAAGCGTATTTCTGGATACAAATACACCTATTTTTTTTACAAATTTCCTTTAGTAAATTTCCCCCATTATTTCTTCTTCCCCACGAATTCGAAGGAGTTCCTTGATCTCCTCCTCTGTCCAACTGTGCATGGTAGCAGAATGTAAACAGCAGTACAGTACAAAAACGTTTTAGCTCTTCTCTGTCTACTGTGTGCTGTGATTACTTCCTGGATGTGGTGACTGTACAGTCATCACAAGAAGGAACCCAATCATGTTCTTAACCTTTATTATTATTACTAAATACCATTTAAGACCCTTTCCCACTGGCAAAAAAATGGCTCTTAAATGGGTAAAGCTCTGCTTTTTACCCATTTAAAAAAAAATGGTATTTTTAAACGGGTACAGCAACCTGGAGCATTCCCACTGCAGCTCTACCCATTTAAAAAGTCTAAAAAATGGCAAATTGCCTTTTAAGAGCTGCAGTGGGAAAGGGGAATTAGATAGATGCTGTTAATGAAACCTTGGTAATTTGCAATTAAAAATATACTAGTGATATTGTACACCCGACTGAAAAATGTATACAATTTAAAAGTAGGAATGAGCGGGTCCGGATATCTGAGATCACAACCCACCCGAACATTGTGATCCGAGGCGAGATCCGAGCTGACTCTGGATTTCTTGCCTCATTCTGGACCAAAAACTAAGCAAAACGTCATTGTGTTGCTGTTGGATTCTAGCAGGATCTGGATTTTATAAAAGACACACACGCACGCCGCCATCTTTACTCCAGCCTAGGAGAGGGAAGAGGGTGGTTGTACTCTGTGCTGTGGTAAACCAAACTACTGCCATGCTAATATAAGAATATTTTTAAAATTATTTTATTTGTTTGCTGCTTCTATGTGACTTGATTAAGTGGTGCAGGGGCTGCTGTACACAAGTCCAGTGTACAGGGGCTGTGTATAAGGGCCTGTGTCCAGTGTGATAGGGGTTGTGTCCAGTGTGACGGGCTGTATAGGGCCATCTTAACAGCAGTGTGGGCCCCTGGGCAAAGCAATGCACTGGGCCCCTTACTCATTCTCCCCTCCTAGGGGTGGGGGGTGCTATCAGCAGCAGCTTTGATGTCCCACGGGTGGCAGTGGGTGCTCTATCTTCCACTCAACATGTAGGACCTGGAGCAGTAACTTCTGATAATTACTCCTTTACTGCACAGGTAGGACACTAATGTGTGGAAGGGGGCACTGAGCTGAATGAAGGGTCCCTTGTTATACCCCTTTTACACCGCCGAAAAATCATGGTCAGCGGCGGGTCAGACCCGGATTTTCGGCGGTGTAAATCCCTAACGCTGTGTCCCTTTACACGGCTAGGACCTGGGTAGAGGGCAGTGTAAATGGGAACGCCGGGTCGGATGACCCGGCTCCCATTTACATGAATGGGGAACGTCCAACCTGCCGACCGCAGCGTCCGCAGGTTGGACGGGTTGTCAGCCTGACAGTCCCTGACAGCCGGCGCTGCTGTCTGCTATACCCTGCAGACAGCAGTGGTGGCGGGGGAGGGAGGTGAACGGATGCCTGTGTGCGGCATCCATTCACCTCCTGTGCGACGGCGGGGGGAGTGTGCGCGGGGACTGGGGGCAGCCTAGCAGCTTATCTTAGTGCTGGGCTGCCCCCAGCAGCGTTCCGGTCCGGCGGCGGCACGCGGCGGTGATTGGCGCTGTCATCTCCAAGCTCCGGGGGGGGGGGGGCGGGTGCGAGTCGGGCTATCCGCCCGGTGTAAATGGCCCTAAACGCCGGGTCGCTTTGGTGTAAAAGGGGTATAAATGACTTCAAGGGAGGTAGGGGGTGTTTTATACGCAGGTGAGGGTTGGGTAACGGAGTGGGCTTAATATTCATCATTTTCCGGTGGAATGGCAGCTTGTTTGACTGCAGATATAGATATATATTATCTGGAAATAGATTTATTAGCCTTCAATAGTATAAAAACCTAGAGTCCCAACTTTCAGGAGGTGCTGGGGTGCCAGAGCAATCCATTGACAAAAATATAAAACTGTACACCAGACGTTTGGAGCTGGAGCAGGGACCGGCTGCTGGAAGGCTGATATCTCTGGTTCTGGGTATGATAGAGACAAGTTGCTAGTGTCCACAGAAAGGGGAGAGTCCCAGCTTTTGGAATATACTCTGAGAAAAACTCTAAGTAAAAAAAAAACATGATAAATATGACTGGGAAATGCAATTAACAGGTCGGATGTAGACTGCTGCTTAGAAGTTGGATATCTCCAGTTCCCCAGTGCCGATTTTCAAAATTCTGGTATCCCTGGAAAAAGGGGATCCTCAGCTATAAGTCCTTTATACACCTGGGGCCCCTGGGCAAGTGCCTATTAAGCCCATACGAAAAGACGGCCCTGGGTCTGTATCCAGTGTACAGGGGCTGTGTCCAGTGTACAGGGGCTGTGTCCAGTGGCTGTGTCCAGTGTAACAGGGTGCAGTGTCCAGTGTAACAGGGTGCAGTGTCCAGTGTAACAGGGTGCGATGGCCAGTGTGACAGGGGTTGTGTCCAGTGTGACGGGTTGTGTCCAGTGTACAGGGTCTGTGTACAGGGTGCATTGGCCAGTGTGACAGGGGCATAGGCGAATCTAAGGGTGGTCCGGGGGTGCACCGGACCACCCATTAGACTGCCGGCACCTGTACCTTTAAGTGTTAAATTAACACCACCGCTGCCCGGATTTCGCATATTTTTGTCCGCAGGACCCGGGAGGGCTGCACACATGCCCGACTGCATGCAGCTCCTCCCATGGTCCTTTGCGGAGCGTGCGTGCCATGACGTCGGGCGGCGCCGGCTCCTGCCCTCACTTTTCTTCCTCCATCCTCGCCGTCCGGCTCCCTCCTCCTGCATCTGCTGCGGCTGGGCTAGCGCGCACACGTGTGTTTGTGTGGCGCAGCAGCCCAGCGCACAGCCATAACACTGCTCCTGCCCCTTGTGATCTCTAACAGTGCTGGTAAGTACAGCAGTGAGAGTGACAGACTCACTGCTGCAGACAGCGCTGCCTGGCTTTGATTTATACTGTATTCTTCTTGCCCAGCACCCTACCCAGACCAGTGCCAGCCCAATGGCTTTTATTGGAAAAAAAAAAGCTGTAATCTTTCCCAGTGCCCTACAGGCCCTGTACTACAGGGCCTGTAGGGCACTGGGCAGGGCACTGGGAAAGATTACAGCGGTTTAAAAAAAAAAAACATTGCTGGGCACTGGGAGAGATTACATTACATTGCTGGGCACGGCCCCTGTCCAGTGCCAGGCCAGCCCAGCATTGGCTTTTATTTAAAAAAACGCTGTAATCTCTCCCGGTGCCCTGCCCAGTGCCCAGCAATGGCGTTTATTTAAAAAAAAAAACGCTGTAATCTTTCCCGGTGCCCTGCCCAGTGCCCAGCAATGGCTTTTATTTTTAAAATAAATGCTGTAATCTTTCTCAGTGCCCTGCCCAGTGCCCTACAGATTACAGCCTTTTAAAAAAAAAAAAAAGCCATTGCTGGGCAATGGGCAGGGCACCGGGAAAGATTACAGATTTTTTTTTTTAAATAAAAGCCATTGCTGGGCTGGCCTGGCACTGGGCAGGGGCCGTGCCCAGCAATGGCTTTTATTTAAAAAAAAAAAAAGGCTGTGACCTTTCCCAGTGCCCTGCCCAGTGCCCTACAGGCACTGAGAAAGATTACAGTGTTTTTTATTTTTTTAAATAAAAGCCATTGCTGGGCACTGGGCAGGGCACCGAGAAAGTTTACAGACTTTTTTTTTTATTAAAGCCATTGCTGGGCAAGCCCAGCCCAGCAATGGCTTTTATTTAAAAAAAAAAAAAGGCTGTAATCTTTCCCGGTGCCCTGTCCAGTGCCCAGCAATGGCTTTTATTTTTTTTTAAAACGCTGTAATTGTTAAGGTTAAGCCACACCCTTCAAATGAGGCCACACCCCTGTTTAGGCCATGCTCCCTACAGTTTTTCACACACGACTTCACCGCGCGCACATTCAATGCCTCCAATCTAGGACCACCCATTAGCATATTTCTAGATTCGCCTATGGACAGGGGTTGTGTCCAGTCTACAGGGTGCATTGGCCAGTGTGACAGGGGCTGTGTCTAGTGTGACAGGGGCTGTGTCTAGTGTGACAGGGGCTGTGTCCAGTGTGACAGGGGCTGTGTCCAGTGTAACGGTGCATTGGCCAGTGTAACAGGGGCTGTGACTAGTGTACAGGGTGCATTGACCAGTGTAACAGGGGCTGTGTCCAGTGTACAGGGGCTGTGTCCAGTGGAACAGGGTGCAGTGGGCAGTGTACAGGGGTTGTGTCCAGTGTAAAGGAGCGGTGTACAGTGTACAGAGACTGTGTACAGAGTGCATTGGCCAGTGTGACATGGGCTGTGTCCAGTGTACAGCGTGCATCGTCCAGTGTGACAAGGGCTGTGTCCAGTGTAATCGTGCATTGACCAGTGTAACCCGTGGTAACAAAAGTCACAATGTAAGACTTAAACCTAGGATCCAGGTTTGTCTCCAAAATATAATGATCTGATTTTAAGAGATCGACGTCCCTGGGATCCTTGCAAAGAGAATTAAGGGCTTGATCTACTAGTTCTACATATTTAGCGGATTTGCTCTGCTTCAACTCCTTCTTCAGTTTCTCCAACTGCTTTTGCAAAAGGCCTATCAGGTGAATGACCTGACTCAAGCTGGCAGTGTCAGAACTAACTTCACGTGTGGCAACCTCCAAGGGCTTCAGGATCTTGCACAACACGGAAATTATTCTCCACTGACCTTGACTCCGGTGCATTCCCATTCCTCTCCCTATGTCATAGGTAGAGGTGTAGCTTTTGGATGGCCTTTTGCTGCTCCTCCATCCGCTGAAGCATATAGAGGGTGGAATTCCACCTCGTGACCACCAATTGCTTCAGCTGATTGCAGGGCAAATTTTTTATTTCTGCAATCACTTGCACACACTTGCAGAATGGCGAAAATGTCCACAAATTTTCCGGACAACTGCCAACATCTCTTGAACACCCCTGTAATTTTTTAAGTAATGTTGCACCACCAAATTTATTGTGTGAACAAAACATGAGATATGTTGGAATTTGCCCAGATGTAATGCTCTCATAATATTGGTGGCATTCTCGGACATCACAAATCCCGAGGAGAGTCTAAGTGGGGTAAGCCATTGCGCGATGACTTCCCGTAGCTTTTCAGGGAGGATTTTCAGCAGTATGCCTCTTACTGAAACCGGTGATACACAGAGTAGCCTGCCTCTGAATGATGTTACTGCTGTTGCTGCTGCTGCTGTTTGTGGTGCTGAAGGCAATATATCTACCCAGTGGGCAGTCACAGTCATGTAGTCTTTAATTTGCCCTGTTCTGCTTGTCCACATATCCGTGGTTAAGTGGACGGTCGGTACAGCAGCATTTTTTCGGACACCAAGGACGCTTTTTTTAATGTCCATGTACAGTCTGAGTATTGCCTTCCTGGTAAAGTGGAATCTAGATGGAATTTGTTAACGGGGACACAGGACCTCAAGCAACTGTGTAATTAAGCAACACAGAATTAATTGCAGATACTGAATGCACGTCTAATACCAAGATAGGTGTTAAGGCATCAGTAATATGCTGTGCAACAGGGTGACTGCTGGCATACTTCATCCCCCTTGCAAAGGCATGTTTTACAGTCAGTTGCTTGGTTAACTGATCAGGACTACCCTTCCTGGTCCCCTTCCTGGCAGCAGCAGCAGAAGCAACAGGCGTAGCGCTTAAGTATGCTACTGAGGATTCCAGGATAGGAGAGGATTCAGTCATGCTCATGACATTGGGTGCAGGACTACTTCCCAATCCGATCATCGCTGAGGATGTGGATGATGCAGGTGTTTGAGGAGAGTGCAGGCCCTTGGATCTAACAGAGACAGGGGAGCAAGACGGTGACGCTGGGCAGGCTGTTAGATTTTTGTGCACAGTTTCTTTTGACAAAAACTTCTGATGGATGCGCTGCAAGTGACGTAACAGAAAGGAGGTCCCAAGGTGCTGCACGTCCCTACCTCTACTTACAATAGCTTTGCAAACACTACACACAGCTTGACAGTTGTTGTCCAGATTCGGGTAGCAGTAATTCCATACATACGTGGTGGATTTTTTTGGTCTTTTGCCCTAGCATGAGAATGGGCTTTTTTATACCTAGGACAACAACTGTCTCTGCCTTTACACAAACAACATCATCCTCAGCATCGTCATCATCCACATCCTTCTGTGTTCCAGCTTCACCAATATAATCCTCATCCAATTCTTCAGAAGCATCCTCAATATCAAGGTCAGCATCTTGATTGGGATGCTCTTCCACACAGTTGCAGAGGGCACACAAATGATGGAATGAACCTCCTCTTCAAATACAGTATTTAAAAGGTCCGGCTCACATATGGCATCCGCGGACATACTTCGACTCTCCTTTGGGATTTGTGATGTTTGTGAACTCATCTTTGTCTTCTTAACAAGTTTCCTTTCTTTTTTTGATTGTACTACCAGAAGGGCTACCATCACTCTGAGACAGTGTACCATCAGTCATGAACAAGTTTAGCCATGTCAGACTGTCCATTGTATTATTGGCAAGAAAAAAGGCAGTGTGGCGGCCTTTGCACAAACTGACGGCCCTGCCCTGGGGAACAGCGGCGGGGATCCGGGTAGCAGGGAGGCGGGAGCTTGATGCTGCCATACCAGCAGCGTGTGGAGGGGATCCGGGCGGCGTGTGGCAGGGATCCGGGTGGTGTGTGGCGGGGATCCGGGCAGCGGCTGTCAGCGGTCTCGGTCCGTCCAGTGTGCAGCGACTCAGAGCTTGATGTAGTTCTATTTGCTGAGCGGGAAGCGCTGTGGATTTTGAAAAGACTGTCCGGACGCTGATTCGCCGGTCGCTCAGCCAATCAGTGTCTAAATCTGCAGCGCTTCCCGCCCGATGGAAAATAGTGCTATGGTCTGAGTCGCTGCTTCTTGGCTGACCCCACCACCCGCCACTGACCGTATCCCTGCCGCACAGATCGCTACCCCCAGCCCCCTTTTGCTGCTGCGCACATAGGTGGGTGGAGTTGTGAGGGAGGGGGGTGGGGTTGTGAGGAAGGGGGGAGGGTTGTGAGGGGGACCCTCAAATAATTTTGCCCAGGGGCCCACTGGATTGTTAAGACGGCCCGGTCTATAAGTACCAAAATGAATTTCAAATTCCACCAACAGGACCTCCTTCACCAGCAATTACATCCTCCCAATGCACACAGTCCTGTATTGGCTGATTCCAGCGAAGACAAATTAATTGTGTGTGAAGAAGAGGATGGGGGTAAGGAATCGGATGCTGAGGATGACATCTTGTAAAGCCAGTTTGTGCACTGCCCATTGTCAGCTTGTTTTGTTGGGACCCAGACAAACCATTTGTTTCAGCCACATGTGACATGTGTCCCTGTCGCTGAAGTCCCTGTCGCTGAAACGATTGCTTTGTTAAACTGTGCATGTCCTGTATACAACATAAGGGTGGATGGGAGGGCCCAAGGACAATTTAATCTCGCACCTCTTTGTATTTTTTGCTCTTTGGAGCATTGCTGTGTTTTTTTTTTTTGGGGGGGGGGGGGGGGGATAGTTTACTAAACTGCCACCCTGTCTGCCCTTGCAATGCCACTCTGCTTCTAAGATGTGCCATGTTGGAAGTTTAATGTCTACATGTATGTATGTATGTGATGCCCACTGCTGTCACTTAGCTTAGTCATCCAGCTACCTCGGTACAACCTTTTGGCCTAACTAAATGAAAACTATTTTGGGAGCTGTGAAGTAATCAAAATTTATTAGAAATGAGTGGAAACTAATGTTATTGAGGTAAATAATACTTTAGGAGCAAAAACAGGCCCACATTCTGTTATTTTAGCCATTTTTAGCCTTTTAAAAAAAAAATCCAGATCCAAAACCAAAACCCCCAAGGGTGGTTTTGCCAAAACCAATCCAGATACAAAACACGAAGGGAGATCCAGATCTAAAACCAAATCCTGAAAAAGTGGCCAGCGCACATCCCTATTTAAAAGACATGATTTTTCATCAGTTATAGTACACCAATGGTGTATTTAGGGTGAATGCAGTGTGTGCAGTGCACCATGGGTCCCTGAGTCCCAGAGGGGCCCACACCACACACACTGCATTCATTCATTATTTATTTTTTTTAACAAATTTTCTTTATTGAAGCAAGCGTACATTTAGAGTGAAAGATATTACGTTAGATATGACAATGGCAATATGTAGAATACAAATGTCATTGGTATAAATAATAATGTAAATTAAGTATCTATATTCACATGTTGGCAAACAATTGAGGCAACACAAACATAATCAGCCGGAGCAGAGGAGCTATCCATAGTAATCAGGTGGTCCTGGGAATATAAACACATTCCGTACCACAGCGTATTACAAAAACATTTCCAGATCTGGTCCTTAAGGTTTGGGTATAATGAGTCAATGTAACTCTCCCAGGTGTCAAAAACGCGCTCAGTAAACAAGGAGTTACTAAAGCCATGTTTCCAGTAATCATCTACATGCACGGCAAAATGTGCAAAGCACTCAAAGGTTGAAAGCTTGTCAGGCTAGGTGGTCTCTCTTCTGTTTTGTTGTACTGTATCATCTTATCACCTACCATCTTTCTTCTAAAAATACCAAAGCCAACACCTTGTCACAGTTTCTTTAATCCCACAGATATTTAAAAGAGGTTTGATTCTAATTCTGTAGTGATAGATTCTTCTTCTTATCTCCCTATATTGTTCAGTAGACAGTAAAACTA